>NC_132848.1:68437397-68747897 GCF_048164855.1 Canis lupus baileyi | reverse complement strand
GCGCTCCTAGTACTCACTCCCAGTTTATTTACCAGGTAGCGGACCTCCCGGTGAATGGCTTGAGGATGCTTTTCGCTTGCGTGACTTGAATACAGTCACTATGGGGGACTTGCCTGCTCGGTTGGACTGGTCTATCATGGGCTGCACTATTCTTCTCCGGGCATTAATAAACCTGTAACCAAGAAAGTAGAGCGAATCGTTATTCCTTAAGCAAAACCATCAGGGGTGGGGTGGGGGGGTTGGGGTTTGGGGGGAGGAGGTGGGGGAAGAGGACAAGCGGATCACAGGGAGAGCGAGGCCAGATTCTGGGCAAAAAACGGTCCCCTGCGCTGCCCTGGGCGCCGCTTCACATGCCCCACAACCTGCAACCCCCGGTGACCTCTGAGCGCACAGGCTTAGGGTTTCTGAGTTGATTCATGTTTGCCTGTTTTACCACAGTTGGACACTTCCATTTCATCTTTTCATGGGGGAATTAGCAGAGTTTTCAGGAAACAATACGAGCCACCACTCTTTTTCAATGGCAAGTGTGTGTGTGGGGGGGTGGGGGGATTTGGTGGAGGGAGCAAGATGTTCATAAGGGCATCTGTTACCTCTCCTAATTAGTGACATTTCAATCTTATGTTCTCTGACTTCTTTTTTACAGTTTTTATCAAAACCTTCCCTACCTCTTGCAAACCTAATTCTATTTTAATGCCCACTATTAAGATAATGAACTGGGATGGGAGCACACCATCAAATGAGGGAATGTCTGGAGTTTATCACCACTAACTCACACTGCTGGGGACTTCAGAGAAACGCATTCCTTGTGGAGATTTCTTGGGGTGGCTTTTTTTTTTTTTTTTTTTGGCTCTTTATGCAAAGTCTAAGGTCAAGGCGAGGTCACAGCTATACAGTAATTGAACTTATATTATTGCTTTCTCCAGCTAGTCCTGGAAATGTATAACAAAACATCTTATTAAGTCACTTAAGTGTCTTAATAAGGTTTATTTTGGTTGTTTTTGTTTTGTTTTGTTTTGTTTTACAATTTTTGCAGCCTCTCAAAAGGTGGCCAGCCACTGAAATTTCTTTTAAGTGGTGAGTTACAAGCCTTTACAAAGTCAAGCTTGTGAGATGTCTGAATTTCTGTCTCGGAAGATCCACCCGTATGGCATAATGCTAAGAATTATGTATCAGATACAGAAAACGAGTGGGACGTACAAAATTCTGAAAACGTAAAGCGCTTGTAGTTATCAACTCCGATTTGAATATATTGGACACGAGCAGCACATAAAAAAAATACAATGGAAAGTTTAATAATGATCCAAGGATCCACAGGCCAGTATGAAGTCCAGTTTGTAAATCTGCCCACTCAGGAAGGAAAATCGTTCCTAAAAAAACAAACCACTACACAGAGAGGGACAGGTTCTTAAAATAAAAATACACGCGTCATGACATTTTAAGATTCTCAGTATCCTATATCCTTATGTTCTTTTATTATCGGAAAAGTAATTAAAGTCAATAATGAAACTGGAATCTAACTAAAAGGCCACCATTAGTGTTAACTCTTACTGGCAATAGGTATTTTATCAAGTCTTGTATATGAAGTTCCCGAACTGGCTAATAAAAATATTTAAAACACAGATCTACAACAAATTGTGTTGCAAATCAGGTTATCATTATCTTGTATAAACCATGAAAATTGGAATCATGTGAGCAGAAGGTTAGATTAATTCTCCATTCTCATTATAAGCACAGGTGTAGCACAAACACCATGTGAAATAACCAATTAAAATGAAAAAAAAAATCTGCTTTTTCATTAGCTGCCTTCACTGCATGACCAATTAGAAAATTATTTAATATTAATATTCCACATATACCAAAAGTAATTTTCAGAGTAACTAATATAGGTAAAAGAGAAAAAAAAAAAAAAAACCGAAAACCCAGCTCTTTATCTATGGTTCTGTTCATAACCTGCAGGCTTTTAGAGGAAGGGAACTCTGATAACATTTTTTAAAAGTCCTTTTACAAACATCTTATTTTGTGGATAGGAGTTTTACTATTCATCTAAAAATAGGAAGAGCACTTTTTTAAACAGAAGAGAAGCCAAGGCTCAGAGAAATTAAGTGACTTATTGGAGGTCACATGTTACCCAAGAGATGTTCATGACTTGCTGAATGACATACAGCTGGCAAATGGTAGTGAACACCTCCTCCCCCAACATCCTGACAAGAGCATGGCCACTCCTGTGCCACCCATCTAGAATATTCCGGACTAACCAGATATCTAAAAAGGAGCTGGTTTTGAGCCAGTCACCACTGGCAACAACCCTACTGTTGAGTCTGGGAATAAGCATGATTGAACATTTGTAGACTGGGAATTTTGATGACTGTACTGTTTGTGCATATGGACAAAGATAAGGCTACGCATCAGAAGATCCAGTGACTTATCTGGATCCTAAAGATCGCTTCCTTCACACTCATATGTTCAGATTTCCAAAGACCAGTTCATAAGAACCGACTCAGGTTTGAAGCCATGGCCATCACACCCAAGGAATCATAGGAAAATTAAACCTCAGGTTTGAAAAGGGCTTTCCCTGTCACCTAGGTTGGTCACTGACACGAATCCCCTCTATGATTTCCCCACCAAGTAGACAGGTAGCCTCTGCTGGATTGTTTCTGATAAAGCCCTTGCAGCCTTACCTGAAAGTGCTCTCCATCTATGGACAAGGTGACTATGAGAAGGTTTTGCGTTATTCAATCTAGAATCAGGTAATTTCACAGGACAACTTCTTCGGGGAACTGAAAACTATACCCACCACGCATCATGTCCCACAGGTTTCTCCCCTCTCTTCCCTAGGTTGGACATCCCTGATTCCTTTTTGTATTTGAGACCGGGGGGTGGCGGGGGGTGGTGCTGGGGGAAATGAACACAGAGGGGAGGGGCAAAGAGGGAGAATCTTAAACAGGTTCCATGCCCAGCGCGGAGCCCAAAGTGGGCTCGACCTCACCTCCCTGAGATCATGACCTGAGCCGAAATCAAGAGTCAGATGTTTAACCAACTAAGCCACCCAGGTGCCCCAAACATCCATGAAATCTTAATGAATTCCTTCTAGAATGAAAGTTCCTCTTGGGTGTTGCGTCCACTCATCATCTGGGCCACACTCTCTGCTCAGTATGCTGAGGTTTGTCTGTGTGTCCCTAAAGGTCTCCGGGGGCCATCATTACATGCAGTTACTCCACACTTGCTCTGGCCCCCGTGTAGAGAGCAAGTACCTCATCACAGCCTTTTAGCTAAGAGGCCACAGGTACCAGGTGCTATTTTCTTCTGTCTCGGTGGCAAGAGCCATTTGCTGTTACTGACAACACAGATGGTAGGCTACCTATAGGATATGTAGATACAAAGGTGAGAATCCATGCATTTAATGAAATAAAAATTTTTAGAAACTGAAAACCTCAGAACCCTTAATCACTTTGTCCAAACTGTTTGACGACATTAGTAGGTACGCTTAGAACATCACACTTTTGAAAACAAATTTAGAACGATTTTTGAATATAATGAACATTATCAATACGTAAACTCTCAGAATCTTATTGGATTATGCTTCCTATACTTACATGAAACACTGATAATATTATCTGGTCTCATGGTGGGCATCTTTATCTGAAAATAACTTAAGTAAATAGCAAAAGATTTTATTTTTTTTTAAACATCATCTTTTCGATTTTAAGACCATCTCAACATTTGGTTCTATTTAGTGTATTTTATCCTAGACTGTCTTCTATATACTCTCTCTGGAATTATGCTATATACAGTAAAGCCATGTGTTTAGATGGCTTCAGGGTGAATTCAGATACAAAAACATTTTCCTTCTGGGCAAAGTAATAAAATGACATTCTTGCTCCTCCCACTATAAGTCAAACAGAGGTCAGTTCCCCCATCCCTGTATCTGTTTAAATAAACTGGTCCAGCTGTTTGTTTCTAAAATGCCCTTTGACCTTGCGTCTCATCCTCCCCGCTTTTGTGACTGAATGCTTTACTTTCCATTGTGGAAGATTCTAAATTATCAAGAATTTTCTAAACACTGAACCAAAAAAAGACCCTTAGGTTTTATGTAAACTTACATGAACGTATTTCCTTCTTAGAACACTCATTTCGAGAAGCATCAGTAAAACAGATATTTTAAGCTCGTCTGTGGTGTGTGCGTTCAAAGATATATCTGTGGCTATGTGTGAGTACATAAATATATATTAGAACTTCAACATAAGAAGAAACAATGTTTTTGAAGAGAAAAGAAAAAGAGGATGATAAAATTCCAATTCGAGTGTCCAATAAAAAAAAAATCTACTCTCCAATAACCACAAAACAGCTTAAGACAAAATATACCCATGAAATAGACATAATCTTTAGCATTTTCCATATTCATAAGGTCTCTTTTAAAAGTGTGTTAGTTTAGAGATGTAACAGGAGACTTTTACAAGTGATGTCCAAACATCACAGCCCTTAAAACTTAGATGTACACTGTGAGGAATACATGACAACAGGACAGTTCTTCTTACTCATTAAAATAGCCTCACGCCTTGGTTTAATAGAATGTGGCTCAAATTTGCCATAAATTGGGCATTTAGAAAGGTAAACCTCTGAGTTCTAAGTGTTATGGTTGGGGAACACCCTGTGGCCTTTCCATGTCACATCCCAAAAATCAAAGTATACATTTTTTTAATAAATCCCATTTTGCTTTGAAAAGACAGTATTTTTGTGTGAACTACTTTTTTTTTTTTAAGAACCAGACACCCCTTAGGTGGTAGACGACTGAGTTAGGAAGAGAATCCTTAAATTTCCTTTTTTCATAGCATCATGGATTAGAATTCCTTCCTGTGACCAAGTTACCCCCTTTTGAAACAAGACGTTTCACCAAGGACGGGAAGAAAATGGATTGGCCTTACAGCTTCATTCCATGTCAACGTAAACAGAGGTGTATTTCTGTTCACTCTAAGTTACCTGTTTAGGCCTAGAGTTCTACTAAGGGGGAATGAGAGGTTGCAAGGGGAGCAAAAGCTTCAAAAATCTGAGATGTGGGGTCATCTCAAAATTGAATTTAATTCTTTGCATTTTTAAAATAGGAAAATGGGAGATGAATCCCGAGTTATGCTAAAAAGAGATACAGGAAGCTTTCCTTTAGTCTTTCTTTTTTTTGCCCCTGCCCCCTACATGCTTAGCGATCATCAGACTTTAAAGTTGGGCAGTTTGTTGTTGTTGTTGTTGTTTTTTCCCCCATTCTGCTAATCCTACCTGTCTCTTCTCATTCCCCATTTTTGGATACCTGAACGGTTTTCTGACCAAGATCTGGTAATGCAGCTTTCTGAAGCTGACCTTTGCCCTTTAGTTTATCCTCTACTCCTTGCCCTGGTTACTTCCTACAAAACCAGACGGCCAAGTTTAATTTCCTCTTCGTGAGAACCAGGAAGGGTGGCAGGATCACAGTGGGCATCCAGTAGAACCAATCACAGGGTGCATTTTCCTGGTTCCACAGACATTTTCCACATGGCTTTGCCCTTTCCTCTTCCGCCCTTTGTCTTCCACGGTACGAGCTCTCTGTAATACTAACAAAACTAGGGGGAGGAGACTTGTTCACCTTCCGAAGGAGCATTTTCTCCTTTATTCGGTCCTGTTCCTCAGTGTTTGCCACCTACTTGTTTACTGAGGACTGAGGGGAGCCCACGGCGTTCCTTCAGCATGCCACGGCCAACCCAGCTGGCCACGTGAAACCAAAATGCTATTGTTTCTACACAATGACAGTCATCCCCATAGTGTCTCTTGCCAACGAGGTTTAGTGAATAGTCAACACAAAGGGAGCTACCCATTTAAGAATGGAGAAGTGTCATCATACAGTACCCTCCTATGCCCAAGGAGCTAAAATTACATCAATTGGATATGAAGCAGATGATTTCATTAAATAGCAAGATACGTTAGTAGAGACGCCTTCTATACCTAGACTATCCATTAAATGAAGTATTAGTTACAGTCATCCTTGATTAATATTTAGGTGTTAGTTAGGAATACCTACGTACATACTTGGTAAAAATTAAAACCATGCGTTCTTAAGAATAAGTGCTGGTGATTAATACACATACTATTCTTCATCAATTAAAATAAGCAGCAAGTAAATATAATATTTAATCTCTATATAATTCATTTAGGTAGATCTCTATAAATATTTTTATGGAATTAAGACTTGTGAAAATTGCTCAAATATTAAATTTCACATCGGAAGCTAGCTGCTGAACTCCAGAATTCCGTCCTTTTTCTTCCTATCCTATTCCGTGAATTTCCTTCCTAGTATTTCTTTCAACTTTATCACCATCATTTAAATAAAACTATATACACTATGTGTCTTAAATTTTGAAAGTCAGCATTTCCTAATAACTTGAAGGCCTGTTTTATAAACAGACCCTGCAGGGAATGCATTCTAGCTATCATCTATCAAATAACTCTCTGTTCTTTTAAACAAAAATCCACCTCAAAATCTTTTGTTGGATTTCTTCATTTCAGATTTACATTTACTTATTGAATTTAATGATCCATAACTGGCAGTCTTTAGGGTCCAAGCCTTCCACACTCCCTTTCTTTGTGGAATAAAATTTCATAAAACACGATTTTAAGACACTCAAGAAAGTTGACTCAATCTCAAGTCAAACCTTATGAAATCATGTTTTTGGCACCTTTTTCCAGTTTCTCAACCTCCTCCGGATCCAACAGTTCCAGGACTGCAATACATCATCTGTGTGTCTGAGGGTGGGAGAGGGGAGTGGACAGGAGGGGAGAAGGGAGCACATGCTCTGCTCTCCATCCATTCTAGAAACAGAATATTGAAATTTCCTCAGATCACAATAAGCCCATCAATCAGCAGTCTGAGAAGATTCCCCTTCTCTAGCATTGATGAGTGTATTTGTCAAATTACTCTAGAAAGAGCGGTAGTTGTCTAAGACCACTGAGGAAGTGAATTACATATAAAATTTTCTTTAAAGCAACTAGTGAAAAAAATTACTAATTATTTGAAAACTATAATGCAAAGTAATAACAAACCCATGTATTAAATGTTGAAATAAACTTTCAAATATTTCATCACCTCATTATATATTATGGTAAGTTTTCCTTGAAAGCAAATCATAACCTGATTTTTTATTCTATATAAATATATATATAAATATATATATTTATATATATATTATTTTATATATAATACAAGCATCTATATATATATAGATAAAAGCTTGCTAAAACCTTTAATCTGACTTGAATTCAAAGCAAGGGGTGCTCCTTTAGTGGCCCGTCTCTATTTCTTCTGCTACTACCCATGACTTTCTAGATCACTAAAGCACCAGGCTCCAAACTCAATGGAACAAATTGTGGGGATATCTTGCCAGAACTAGCATGAGAAATGCTCAACAGTTAAAAATATCTTAGGTATCCATGATATGACATAAAGCATATGTAATAAAATAGTATTTGTGCAATATTTACTGAAATATGACAATTTGCCAAATTTGAGTTTGTATAACTGCACAAATGTAAAACAAATAGTGGTTTGCTTAAGGGATACGGAATGTAAAAGGTTATTGGCACAATGAACAGGTGACAGGGCAATCTAGGATAACAGAACCTCCTATGGTATTGAAAAAGCTCAAGTAGGTATAATAATATCTTCAAAGGACTGATGTATCTCTCTTTGGTTTAAGCTGAACCATTTTTCGTATAAATTCTAATTTTCCCATTTTCACAAGAAGTAAACACAATTGCATCTAACTAGGCATCCCTTAAACATCATGCAGAATAAGTACATTTATTTCAAACAAATCTTAATGTTCTGCCAATTTCCATTATAAGTAGGAGGGCTGCATAATTTATCACTGAAGGTCAGATACTTTGGAGAGTAAATGGGCACTATAAATAATTATGTTGGGCAATAGGCGTAAACCATGAATATTCCAGGCAATTGGGCTGTACAGCCACCCAAATGATCAAATACACACTTTTTTCCCCCAAGTAAAACTTCCTCTGCATGATTGGAATTGCAACCCACTTGTGTGAGAATGGTAACCGGCCCTGGCATACATAAGGGGTACAGAGTAGACTCCTGGTCCCCCTGATGGAGGGTCTCTGAGTAACTTCCCTTCTGAAGGATCTTTCCTTTAGTTGCTTTAGCAACCCAAGGCTTCACTGGCCCAAAACTTCCCAGGCCTGGAATCTCCACTCCAAGGAAGGATATCTCGAAATTTAGCTTGATTTCTGCTTTCACCCAGTCACAAGTGAGACTACAGGATGGCATAATGAAGCCTGGCCCGAATGGAGGTCCACGTCTACCCCTTAGAAGGTTCACCGAACTTCTGCTTCCATCAGTAAAGCTTGAAACCTGAGTTCTCTGTAAAGCGTATCACAATGTAACTCGGAGGCCTTAAATGCAAATGGAGCCAATTATACTAAAAGGCAAAAAAAAAAAAAAAAAAAAAAATCTCTCCTTTGGAGTATATGACAAAATTTTTCAAAGGAAGGCAGTAAACTAATAGGATGACCTCCTCTTGGAACTTAGCAAGGCTTTGGAAAACGCTAATGGTCATCTAAGTCACACTGAGGAAATAGGGAGACTGTGTGTTTCACTTGAGCGGCTCTCCTTTCCTTTGCACGATATCACTCAACGCTATTACGGTCAAAACACTGGCCAAGGACGGGGGGGTCAGAGCAGCGTCTAGGGAGAAAGGTGTGAGAATCGAGTGGGAAAACTGCCACCCTCACGGCTCTGAGCTCGCAGGAGCATTCAGGTGCGACAACTGCGATGACCACGTGCGTGGATGTCTATGAAAAGAGCTTTGCAAATTTAAGACCAAAGGCAAGGGTTTGTTGAGACGCTGTCGTTATGATTCTCAAAAATACCTAATGGTCCCGAAACCTGAACCTGAACGCTACTGACCACAAAAGGTGGACACAACCCAAATGCGCAGCAACTGATGAATGGATAAACAAAACGGCGTCTGTCTCGACAAGGGAACCTTCCTCAGCCACAAAGGGGAGCCTAGCACCGCTACCTGCTACATTCATGAACCTTGAAAATAATACGCGGAGTGAAAGGAGCCAGTCCCTAAAGGCTACATGTTTACATGATCACATCGATGGGAAATGTCCAGGATAGTAGGTAGATCATTAAAGACGGAGCATGAGGGGTGGAAGTGTGGGAGGAGCAATAGCTAAAGGGAACAGGGTTTATATATATATATAATATATATGTTTTATATATAAATATATAATAATATTATAAATATTTATATATTTATATTTATTTATAAAATATATAAATATATTTATTTTATTTATATATAAAATATATAAATTTATTACTTATATATATAATACATTTATATATAAATATATTATATATATATATATTTAAGGATGTTTTTGAGAGATAGAGTGAGCGGGAGTGAAAGGGCAGTGGGAGAGAGAGAGAATCTTGAGCTGACACCCCGCTGAACGTGGAGCCGAATGTGGGAGCTCAATCTCAAGACCCTGAGATCATGACCAGAGCCAAAATCAAGAGTTGGATGCTCAATGGACTGAGCCACACAGGGGCCCCTACAGGGCTTCTTTCCCAGGTAGTAAAAATGTTCTAGAATTGATTATGGCGACAGTTACACAGTATCTGTGGAATATACTAAAAACCATTGAGTTGTTCGCTTTTTTTTTTTTTTTGAGTTGTACAATTTAGATGGGTGAACTTCATGGTATGTGAGTTGTATCTTAATAAATCTGTTAATAATAAATCCGTAATGGTAGAAAGGAAGAGGTGCTGAACAAGGAAATCGGCCCCATCCTTGCCTCTAATTAGCAGCTTCACATTGTAAAGCCCTGAGCCCCATCTGTCAAATGATGCATAAAATCCCATCCAGGTCAGGATGCCCGGGTGGCTCAGTGGTGGAGCGTCTGCTTTCAGCTCAGGGTGTGATCCCGGGGTCCCGGGATCGAGTCCCACATCAGGCTCCCTGCATGGAGCCTGTTTCTCCCTCTCCCTCTGCCTGTGTCTCTGCCTCTCTCTCTGTGTCTCTCATGAATAAATAAATAAAATCTTAAAAAAAAAAAAAATCCCATCCAGGACTTGGGCTCTGACTTTCTGCAAATAGTGTTCCTAAAATTTTAATCCAGGCTCCCTTTTCATAAACTTCAAAATCTCATATCCCTTTGTTATTTGGAATCTTAAACAGCACGACCGAAATAAAAAGTTAATTCCCGATAGGCTCTTTTATACTACGTTCACTCAAAAGGATTTCGATATGCCTCTTCTGGCCCCTAGTCCTGCTCAGCCCCCACTACTTGGCCCTAAGGGTGGGAATCTCTGCCATAACCTCTTGTACTCTCCTTTTTGTAAACAGGACTGCCAGGTGACCAGCCTTGGGAGCTGAGATCTGACGTCTTTGGACATGTCCAGTTCTTTCCATGTGCTTTTTCAACATCCCCTACTCCCTGCCCTTTCCAAGCACATATGAACTCTGACCCAAAGTAGGAATCAAATAAAGTCAACCATAGCAGATGTTCAAGGGATAGAGGCCAACAAACCCCGCAAGTGGACGACAACTCTCAAAACGACTGATTTACACTCAAACCAGCATCCTAGGGTAGAAAGCACTGGAAACTTAAATACACGTATTTTTCAATCACAGTGCGTTTGACTTCCATCCTTAGGCAATCTACGAATCTTAAAATATAGTGATTTTATCAACATTAAGCCAGGTCTCTCCAATGACAGGAAATCCTTTCTTTTTCTTTTTTCTTTTTCTTTTTTTAAAGCTGAATTACATTTAGAACCCAAGACCACTAATTCCCCACCGGCCTTGAAAAAGTGGTGTTTGGGAAACCAAAGGTCTTTTCCCTTCTCCAGCCATCAAATAGCATCTCGGGAGGCATGAGGTCCTTTAGTCACATTGGTTAAGAGGGTAAAGAGGGAAAGAAGAGCTCTCAAGGATGGTGACAGATTAAGGGTTTTTTGTTGTTGTTGTTGTTTATTTGTTATTGTTCAAGTGTCAAGAGCCCGGGATAGTAATTCATTATTTCCCATACTCCTGGGTCAGGCTTAAAAGCCTCGTAAGAATAGAAGTAAAAAGGGAAGCATCCATGGTGAGAGGGAGAGCCCTGTCCTGCCAGAGGTACAGGCATCGCGCTGTTGGAGGTTACCGTCTGGTTGGCTGGTCGGCTGTTAATGTTCCCTTTCCCCCTAAAAATCAAGAAGGAAGCAAAGCAAAAATCTAAGCGTCTACCCAAAACTCTGGGCATTCACACACGGGAGCCACGGGGCCCACACATCCCAGAGGACGTTTCCCCCAGAAACATTTCCTCCCCGCCCTTTGAGAGAATTGGTTTTATGCAACCAGGAGGCAACATTTGCACCCCCCTTCCTTTTTTAAAATATATTTTGGGCTGATTTTTTTTTTTAACCACTCAGGACTGCCGTTTGCTTTAGGCGGGTGCAGCCTGAAGGGAGGTGCTGAGGAGGTAAGAGAGGGCGGAGGGGTCTGTGCGCACAGCTCGGTGGCCCTTCGGGGCTCAGCGGCCACCCCCCGGGCCCAGCCTCAGCAACGGGGACACAGGATCGGTGGCGATCAGGTCTGTGCAAGCAGAAAATACCAGAAAGGCAAACTTATGTAAACACACTTAAGACCCATTTGACAAGAAGAGACCTACACCGGACTCGCTAGGAACCTCGGAACGCCTAGGGCCTCGCCGGCCCTCTCAGCCGAGGCCCTGGCCCCTTGCGGGGCTCCCTCCCAGGACAAGACAGGAACGTCTGAAACCCTGGAATCAATCAGTCTACAGGAAGGAGGCGGCTGGGACATGTGAGCCCTTGTCGCGCACAGTCGGGGCCCCAGGCCCGCGGCCGCGCCGGGTGCGAGTCCGGAGCAGGTGCCAGGCCTCGGGGAGCAGCGCCACGGGGCGCGGGCGGGGCGCGAGGCAGCCACGCCGCCCAGAACCTTCTCCTGACCTGCAAGCCCCCCGCGAGGAGGCGCACGGATGAGGCTTAATCTTATCTAACTGACACCTGACAACCCATTACTTCTAGGTTATTAATGCACCCGCTGGAAAAGTTCGTCACCTACGAAATTACGGGGGAAAAAGATGGGATGCCTGGGGAAAAGCCAAACTTTGCTGCACAGCAACTTCAGAAATTTCAAGCCTCTTATCTGTCATGCCCTTCACAGGCTCCGAGCGCACTGCTCAAGACGACTGATTTATCTTTATTATGAATCCGACAATGACAGCACACATGTTGTTCGTGTCTTGTGATAATGTTTAATTTCAACCCAGTTTTTATTTTACGGTTGCTTGATCTGCTTATTTAAGATGAAGGAAAAAGAGCGACTTTTTAAATGAATTTCCCTGTATTTCTCTGTATGCGGAGGACCCGGGGTTGTCTCCCCGACGCCCGGCCCTAGGCCCAGGCGGAGGCAGTTTTGCAGCGATCGCCTCGCTTCTCGGTGCTTCTCGGTGCTTCTGGGTGGATCGCAGGCTCGGGCAGGCCAGCATAGGCCGGCGGGGTGGGGGGACGCGGTCCCACCGGTGGGTCCCTCCCGTGCACCGCAGCAGAGGAAGCTGTGGCCCGCGGACACACAGCGACCGGGTCAAGGACACGCGTGTCAGCGGACGAGGCGTGGGGAAGACACCCGAGATGCTGCGGCTCAGCGCGTCCCTTCCTCGCCCCGTGTGAGTTGCATGCGGTCATGAGGCTCCGGGGGTGCTGGTGGCTCAGCCACCCTGGGTGCCCGCTCGTCCCCGGGTCCTGCTCTAACAGCTTGCACCACACGCGGCCAGGTTCTTCCCATTTCTCAGACCAGGTAATTGCACCGCGACCCCGAAAACAGCTAGTCTGGCTTCGTCAGGCCCGGCGGCGAGTCCTGCTGCCCTGGTTCAAGGTGGATCACCACCACCCCCACCGCCCGGTGTCGCGGCCCAGAAAGGCATCACCAGGAGGCTCGTGGGGGATAAACTCGCCCCCTCCCTGAGCCACAGCCCCCACCCCGCCTGGGCGTGGTCCTCAGGTACTCGAGCAGGTGGCAGGTGGCCCGTAGGCCTCACACCTTGGTGTGGTCCCGAAGACTCAGAACTGCTCTGAACGCTGCCCGGGGACACACAGCGCTTGCCCCCACCCTGCAGCCTTCCAGAGCCACGGCCCGCAGCCCGCACCTCCCTCCTCCTCTGCCCTTGGATAGGCTGTTAAATCCACGCGTTCCACTGTGCCATTCATCCAAACACATTGTCTCCTTGCTTTTCTGTTTAGATCATCTATTAACATATCCTTGTCCCCCATAGATTAGTTCCTTTATGTCTGTTACTACTATTTCATGCATTTGGCTGCTTCCATGTTTATGTACATAAAACTTACAATTGGGATATCTCCTTGTTGGATTTTCTACTTTATGGTTATATAGTGTACTTTCTTTGCCTCATACAGACTTCATTTTAAAGCCCACTTTGGGGACGCCCGGTGGCTCAGCGGTTTAGCACCTGCCTTCGGCTCAGGGCGTGACCCTGGAGTCCCGGGATCGAATCCCACGTCAGGCTCCCAGTGCATGGAGCCTGCTTCTCCCTCTGCCCGTGTCTCTGCCTCTCTCTCTCTCTTTCTGATTCTCATGAATAAATAAATAAATAAAATATTTTAAAAATTAAAAAAATAAAAATTAAAAAAAAATTTCTGCTGTAAATGCACACACAACAAAGGACGCTTAGCCGACTGTGGAGTCATATTTTCAAAGGGGGCTGTTGGCTGGAAACTTTTAGACTCTGCAGCCAGAAGCGGCGTCTCTGTTGAACTCCTAAGACTCCCTGACATGACAATACCTGAAGGTTTCTAGATTCCCAGCTCCCTTCCTTGCGAGCTGTTTGCTGGGCTTTCCCAACAACACCCTGCCCGGCTGGCACCCCGCCAGCCCTGTCTCAGGCAATATGCAAGCTAGACATTTTTTTTTTGACTGATTTCGATATTTTTTCTTATGAGCAACTAGACGGTATTTTATCTCGTGAGTGTTACCGATTGCTGTAATCTAAAGCCCACAGTCAGTGCCCGTAAAGCTAATATTATTAGAATTGACGCTCCAGGTGAAAAGCGTAGCAATTAACTGGGACTCGGAGAACAACAAGCCACTCCGAAACATGCTGGAGAGTTAGTCTACTTCTCCTTCTCCTTTCAAAAATACTGCACCTGTTACTCCCTTGATCAATTAGGAAGTCTACCTTAAATGTAGGTTACACGGAAATTCTCGAGGGAAAAAGTTAAACCACCTGCTTAATAAAATTACCTTTTGTGTGTGAAGTTGTTTCATCCCTAGGTGGTTTCTGGGCCAGGAAAATCACTATACACCCTGCACTTTCATTTTGCAGTTGAATAGCAAACAAATGACCCAGTGCTTCTTGCATGGTGCACTGTTTTTTACATCTGTTTTCCTTGCTTTTGTGTCATGCCTCTGTTTAGCTTTATTGACAAAACAATCTGTGCCTAATGTTTAAACAACATCTGTAAAATGTATTATTAAATTATGTTGGAAGAAAAAGCAGAGCAATTCTATGAAACCCGGTGACCCCCTATTGATTTTTAGATCACAGAAGTTGAAAGGATAATTTGTGAATGTTTTAACATTTACATCGACACAGGTACCTGTATTTAGAGAATCTTTGATTACTCATAAAAGTATTTGCTACATTATTACCATAACTCAGAAAGAAACCTGACCTTTAACAGTTGAATCTGTTTATTATAAGGGAGATCCTATTTTTTTCTAAATAAGTTTACATTTTTTTACCTGCCACCGGCATAAATCTCTAAGGATAACATACTCCCCGCCACCCCCCCGCCCCCGCTGCCCCCACTGGTAATAAATGGGAAGTGATGCCTGAATGCTTCGCAGTTTTGAAGGTAGTAAATGAAGTAACTAGGAAAATCTGGTATATGTACTAAATCCGAGGACGGTAGAGCTGTGATAGTTCTGCAAAGTGTCACCTCGGATGTCAGGATGCTCCCTGGAATTTCATGCACCCAACTGATAGAGAGTGATTTTTTTTTTCTTTCTGCATACGTACTGAATTTCACATACACTATGGGTTTTGCACCTAAGATCCGTATCGCCTTCTCAGAGCATAAAGAAATAATCATTTAACATTAGGCCTTAATGTTAACTGTCTGGATGAGTAGTAGTAAACAAGGAAACTGTAAAAATTCATTCAATACACCCTAGGCTAGAACTCTGCAGAGGAAGAATGTGTCTGAGGCACCCGGCAAGGAAGACACAAGCGCAGGCCCAAGTCTGCATCATGTGGAAGGCCCAGGTCTGTAACGTGGCGGTGAAAACATAGAAGGCGGGCCATTCCACGCTCACGTCTCCAAGCCTAAAAATAAAGTCGGTGCATTCGGGAGAAAAAAAGAACCGAGTACTGGCTTTGGGTTTATGTGTTTTCTGTAAAGTCCTACCTACGTCGTTAAAGATCTAAATAACCGTCTCAGAATTTAAGATGTTTCTGCCCAAATGCCTGAAACGTTCAACCTATCAGTAATATGTTGGCACAGCTGACATAAGGGAAATAATTTTCACGGCCACAACAATGGAAAGACCAAAAGGCAAAAGTCCCAAAGGCCATTATTTCTCATTTTGGGATATCGGACCATAATTGGGGGTGAGAAAGCAAAGGAAGAAGAACACACGAATGCAGGGCACGTACTGTAGTTCAGACATTACTGCGCTCTTACATCTAAGTTGACCGCTAGATCGAAATGTTTATTAAGGCAGTGAGTTATGGAAGTCGCTTTTTGCAAAACAGGCAGTGGCCTCAGATACTTAAACAATTAAGGTAAAAATGTTTTCACCCAAATTATTTGCACAATTGCCTCGATTCTCAAAAAGGCGTCGGCATAGACTCATCCTCCGATGTCTCATCTAATACAGTTCACCTTCCATCCCTGGGCCCGGGCCCTATACGCACCGTTAGCCACCGTGCGAGGGTTCCTCCTCTCTGTGTTTCATTCTGACGAGCAGATCTAACATCTGAGCTACAAGAGCTATTTCTTTTAATGCAGATTTTCTTTTAATTAATCAAGCCTGTCTTGTTATGTTCCACTTAAATTCTCCCCATTGTCTCTTCTCCCCCTGGATCCCATCTGCCTTGGCCTTCGCTGGCCACAGCCTGTAGTTCGTACCCTTCAGGGCAATTAGGGAAGTGGAGGATCCACTCGGGGGTGGAATGAACCAGCCTTTGCAACACATCAAACTTTGCTCCTCTAGTTTTCAGCCAAAACCTCACTTGGAGCTGCAGCGGCCTGGGTTTTCTGTGACAAGCAAACAGCTAGACACGAGTCTATGTTTTTCACTTTCACTTTGCGTACGTCGATACGTTATGTCGCTGCCAATAATTATGACTGATCTACACCCAACCTGCCCTTCAGCATTTCATTAAATATCTTCAACAGTGACTCACAGTTCCTACAAAATGTACATGTGTGTTAACAAGTTTTGAGAAATCCAAGAAGGAAGACACACATTTTTTAATGCTGTGGCTAAATGGAGTGAAGGGGACATGTCAAAATAGTAATGAGGACTTTCTTTTAATTATGCTTTCCAGAAGGAAGTAACTTGGGCTTGACGCTCAATACGGGAAGAATGTTTTACAAGCTCCCAACAAAGCTTTGTGTAATTTTTTATCCTGGTAAAGTGAAATGAAAAGCCTTTAGTGGTTATGCTGCCATTAGTCTTCAAGCATGCCACAATTTAAGATGCTCTGACACCTCCGGTTTTCATACAGTACCATCTGGGTTTCCCCATGTTTGCAACCTATTTCCTACCCAAAGCCAAAAAAAAAAAAAAAATCTATTATCAGCTCTTTTTTTTTTTTTTTTAAGATTTTATTTACTTATTTATGAGAGACACAGGGAGAGAGGGAGAGAGAGGCAAAGACACAGGCAAAGGGGGAAGCAGGCTCCTTGAGGGGAGCCCGACGCGGGACTCGATCCCGGGACCCCGGGGTCACGCCCTGGGCCAAAGGCAGACACTCAACCGCTGAGCCACCCGGGTGCCCTTATTATCAGCTCCTTAAAAGTTGACGGTTTGGATGAAAATTAATAAACCATTAGAAACTTAAATCAGACACAGGAACATCATCATTCACCAAATGTGGGAGAAACAATCTCTCTGACAACTTTTATTTAGTTACGGGGAAATTCTCTACCACGTAGCTGTTAGAGCTGAAACAGTGGCCGAATACGAAACGATGAAGTGCCAGCCAAAGCCACTTCCTACTGCGTGCAGAAGGACACTGGGACAGGACACAGCGCCAGGTGAGCACAGAATCATGTCAACGTGGTTTGTGTTCACACACCTGCGCAGGACTGAGTGTCAGCGGGAAGTTTGTGGTACGCCTGCATATAAAACTTTGGAAAGTGTTAGGACTCTTTTAAGGTCCCTTTTTCCTCTTCTACTTGCAAAACAGAGGAAGTTGCTTTCTGACCACCGCACAGAAGCCAGGAGAGTGACAACCGCATACAGTTTGGAGTCCCAGGAGTGCCTGCCTGCCCAGGCGTCCACAGGCAAGATCCCTCAAGTGTGTCCGCCTCGGGAAGGCAAGTTGCACGGGGATCTGTGCTCTGGCAACAACGTGTAGGAGGGAGTTTGCTAGCCACCCTGAAGGGCGAGGGGAAGGGCGATGGCGAGTGCGAGACACATCACCTGGCGGCAGCGCTCGGGCCTTCCTTAAGCAGGGCTGGCCCTGTCGCTCCGTGGCCCTCTGATGGGAACATTTCCCAGGGAAATAACATTAGCGTCACCTCCGTTGTATTAAAATCGCACCAAACCCCCCCCCCACATTTTAAAAAAATAAATAAGTAAAATAAAAATAAAATCACACCATCGGTTTAACCTTGAAAAGACACCTGAATTCAGACGTGCACGCAAAATTGATGGTCTACCCTATAAACTTCGTCCAGGAGGACCTGAAGCCTAAGTGCAAATATACAGCATCAACAGTCTCGAGAATTAAGATACAACAGCAGGTACACAGGCCGACACAAATCCTCGGCAGTGACACGCTCCCAGCGGCACACGGAGGGACGGTATGGCTCCCCTTGGCTCCCCAGCCACTCGACTAAAAAGGCCTGCAAAAATTGATCTCCCGAGGCTGCGGTCAGGTCGTCGAAATTGATAACCCTTACAAGCTATGCTTATGTGAGTCTGTCTGTGTCTTGCAGATAGTGCACTTTGTGAATTAATCCTCCAAAGGCAAATATATTGTAAGTAGCTTGTTATCTCTAAAATACTAAATTGAAGAATACATGGGATTATATTGACAGAAATTACATTTTCTGTAATGGGGTTTAATATATCTGGAATCTCTCCCAAAGGCTCCCAGGCTCTCTAACAGAGAAGGGTCTGTTAATGTAGGTGCAATGGACATCGAGAACAAATTTATTCACCAAAATGGATTAGGCCATGTAATCAGAGATTCGGTAATATTAATCTTTGACACTTATTGAACAGAAAGAAATACTTCTGTCTGCCAACTGGCATTCCCCACTCTCCCCTTTCCCCAACCAGGCTGTGGGCCCTTTCTGGGTTTTACTTCAAAGAGGATAGGGTTTCCCCATCATAAACACTAATCTAAAAATATTAGGACAATTAATTAGATACACTTAGTTTGAGAGGATATTGGATTTCGATACCCTTCAAATATGACACTAGCTCCGGGTGATTATATGAACCTGGCTTTCAGCACACTCACAAAGGGTAATAAATCATACTTCCCCAAAGCCTCATTGCCATACCGCCGCACGTTGTCAGAAGACTGTTGGCTGGTACTTGGTACGGAATCTCAGCTTCCCCCAAATCAGGAATTTACACATTTATTTAGAAACAGTTTTGCACAGCCCGGAGATACATCGGGTTTTGAATAGCTTCAAAGTGGAGACATAAATAATATCTCTTTTTCCATGGAACGGAAGATAGGAGGCAACGGGAGACTATCCTCGAGTGCTCAGCCCCAACAAAATAACGGCAGTTAGTTATTCACTGAATTTAAGACCTGGCTGATATGTGATGGTGGATTTTCTTGTTCCACAGAAAATAGGATGATACCATTCTTTCTATCGATTATCCTAAAGGTGGGGGAGGGGGGGTAAAAAGCCATTTCTGGAGCCACGGTGAACGTGAATTAAAGACTTATTTACACTATGCCTAAGATTCGGATGGAAAGCAATGCAGTGTTGGTGTGTGTGTGTGTGTGTGTGTGTGTGTGTGTGTGTGTGTCGGGTTTCTCCCAGGCCGGCAAGTGCTCTCACCTATCAGTCAACCATTTATTTTCACCTCTGGATCGCAAGCCA
Organism: Canis lupus baileyi; assembly: GCF_048164855.1. Lineage (NCBI taxonomy): Eukaryota > Metazoa > Chordata > Mammalia > Carnivora > Canidae > Canis > Canis lupus. The sequence goes on along the minus strand of NC_132848.1, from coordinate 68,728,528 downwards.
CCAGGGAAAACAGCAACAACTGGGTGTGTCTTCTCAATGCAAAACATTAGCTGCAGGTTGCCAGAGGGGGAAGCAGATTGTGTGTAAACGCAAAGCCAAATTACTTACCAATTGTTCACTTGAAGGATGGTGAGTCCCGTGTCTTGTGCCAACTGCTTTTTCTGTTCTTCAGAAGGGTAAGGATGCTGAAAGAGAACCAAAAAAGGTAAGTGTGTGCGCATATACTTTGGGCAGATAGTATAGTGCACATCACATGTCAGGTGCAATGCTAGGGGCTAGGGATTCAATAATAAACACATATGCTCTGTAAAAAAAAAAAATATATATATATATATTTATATATAAAAGTATACTTCCCCATTATAAAATACTTTTATAAATAAATATATATTTTTACATATAAATAAAAATATGTTTATTTTATATATAAATAAAAATATTTATATATAAATATATATATATATATTTCAGGCAACATATAGGCTATTTTGTCAATAGCCTAAGTGTCTAGTGAAGTCTATAATTAAAGGTAAAAATGCTGAGGTGTGTCCCTCTTATTAATGGAATACTACATCATCTAATTAATGGCAGTAAAAGACAAGCCAATTACAAAGATTAGTGAAGTGTATAAATAGCTACTTAGGATACTTGCAGAACCTTGATACTGAGTTTATCCTTTAAAGGTTTATTTGTTGCAAACACAGGAAGTTTGGTATGATCTTCACTGTATTGTATAGGATTAAAATAAGGACAAGCCCTTTTCCATGACATGGAAGTATTATCACCTTGGTGTACTATTTTCGTCGAGCCACGGACTCCGAAAGCTGAACCATGTGGACCAACCACCTTAGCTGAGGTCCCCAGTATGAAGCACTTTGCTGAGCATGACATTTCCCTTCCAAAACACCATATTGCCAGATGCAAACATCAAAATTAAAGTGGGTGTATTTTTTTTTTTAACCACTGATCATTGTAGCTCTTCTGAAACGCAAACAAATGACATTCAACCAAAGTTGGTTTCCATATCTGAATGTCAACACATGCTGGGATTCTGAACACAGGCCAGTACAAGGTCAAAGACCAGCATATTTTGCATGCTAGGAACAAGCCCGGCCATGTTCCTCATGAGTTAGAGTGGATAAAAAAGTATTACAGGATTAGATAATAGAATGAAATTCATACCCTCTTGAAAGAATGTTTGGAATTCTACAGAAATTGGTTTTGGCACAAAAACTTTTTGTTCCGTAATGAACTATATCTGAATCTGAAACACACATTTCTGGAGCCTGGGACATGGTACCCATCGATGGACACGTTGACTTGCTTCAAACGCTGCATCCCAATAAATTCTCCCAAGACAAAAATCGTTCCGATAGTCAACGCTCTATTCCCGTGTGAATGCGAGAGGGCACCCTCAACTCTCAACTGAACTATCTGTGCCGTTGGAAACTAAATTCTGGTCTATTGAATGTTAATTAACATGGCTTTTAATCTCATTAATAATGTCTGATTAGATGCTAAGAAGTCTCGTTAATGACCACTTTAATGCTCTTATATGTAAGTTTAAATATGTTCTGTATCCGTGCACGTGGGATTCGTTTGTGGAGAGCAGAGAGGTAGCAATTTTTCCCATAAGTATTGACTTTGATTGTCACTTAATCAATAAATACACAATTAGAATAAGGCTTTGCTTTCATGGAATATAGTGCCTTTCTCTAAAGAGCTCCAAGTATATTACAGACAGGATGGTAATTAATCCCCATTATATCCCTTCGAGGGACATAAATGGAATCTATTGTCCCTCCCGTCTCACAGGTGAGGAAACTGGCCAGGGAAAGACATGGGGGGCAGCCCACGTCTCGGTGGTGTTTCCCCTTCCCTTCGGGGTCGAAGCCTCACCCCGACCCACAGACGTAGCCAGCGCCTTTCCTGGCCTTCCTTCTCCTGCCTGCTCAGCCCGTCCAGGCCGCTGTCCAGACAGGCCACCCCCCACTCCCCGGGGCTCCGTGGCATCCTGTGCACCCCCGCCCCACGCTGCTGCGTCCTGTTCTCCCCACACACCACCCTGGTCCTTCCCCGGGGCTCCACAGCCTCCTGTGCACCCCGGCTCCATGCCTCCCATGCACCCCCACCCCACGCTGCTGCGTCCTGTTCTCCCCACACACCACCCTGGTCCCCCCGCCCCCGGCTCTGCAGCTTCCCGTGCACCCCCACCCCACACTGCTGCATCCTGTTCTCCCACACATCAGCCTGGCACTCCTGGGGCTCCACAGCCTCCTGTGCACCCCGGCCCCATGCCTCCTGTGCACCCCAGCCCCACGCTTCCCATGTGCCCTTGCCCCACGCTGCTGCGTCCTGTTCTCCCCACACACCACCCTCGTCCCCCTCTCGGGGCTCCGCAGCCTCCTGTGCACCCTGGCCCCACACCTCCTGTGCATCCCGGCCCCATGCTGCTGCATCCTGTTCTCTCCACACACCAGCCCGGCACCCCTGGGGCTCCGCAGCCTCCTGTGCACCCCGGCCCCACGCTGCTGCATCCTGTTTTCCAAACACACCAGCCTGGCCCCCCGCCCCGGGGCTCCATGCCTCCTGTGCAGCCCCACCCCATGCTGCTGCGTCCTGTTCTCCCCACACACCATCCTGGTCCCCCTCGGGGCTCCGTGGCCTCCCGTGTACACCCGCCCCACACTGCTGTGTCCTGTTCTCCCCACACACCAGCCCGGCACCCCTGGGGCTCTGCGGCCTCCCATGCACCCCGGCCCCACGTTGCTCCGTCCTGTTCTCTCCATACACCAGCCCGGCACCCCCTTGGGCTCCATGGCCTCCTGTGCACCCCAGCCCCACACTGCTGGACAGAACACGTCCTGTTCTCCCACACATCAGCCTGGCACGCCTGGGGCTCCGTGGCCTCCTGTGCACCCCAGCCCCACGCTTCCCGTGCACCCCCGCCCCACGCTGCTGCATCCTGTTCTCCCCACACACCACCCTGGTCCCCACTCCTGCGTCCCGTTCTCATCCCCACACAGAAGGCCAAGCCTCACCCAGGCGGCGCCCACCGGCCCACCTGACGGCTCTCACGTGGGTCTTTGCCGTTTTCCCCAAGGCCTGAGCATCGCTCTCTGAAAGCACCTGCTCTTCTGAGTTGGGCCCCTTGGGGCTCTTCTTGCCCGTGGAGTGGCTCCCAAGTCCGTGACTTTCTCATTCATTACGCTCAGGGCCAGCCCGGCGCGTGGCAGGAAACCAGGGAATATTCGTGAAGCTGAGAAGGAGGCTGCAGGACGTCCGGCCACGACGCGCAGACGCCCCCCACTCGGATGCAACATTGATAGCCCACAGGAAGTGCGCACAATCCAATTTGAGATCCACGGTGCTACTTTCCCGACTCCATTCCTTACGGTGATGTCAACCCACTCCTCAAATGACGCTAGATAAGCTTCATAATAGGCTAAGACCACAGGTGACAATCACTCTGCTCGACATAAAGCCACTCATCACAGGCAACATCTCATGACTGGATGCTGAGCTGAGAGCAATTCTCTGCCCTGGGGTTTAAAACACAAGCTCCTGCTGCACAAAGGTTTGCCGCACAAGGCGAACCACATGCAGCTCTCAGCCTACGAACAGGTAATGCTTGATATGTAGAGGTTCTACGTCTACACTAGTCGGAGAACGCCATAGATGGTCTACACGACCCTATCGGATGATATACACGGTGCTGCTCTTCACTTGCTCTGAGATTTCAAACACGGGACAACTTTTCTAATTCTCAACTTGGTCATCTGGAGCTTAAGATCCATCAAAGTTAAAGGTTACCCATTAAGAGCCTGATTTTGAGATATGCCAACCTCAGCACCCAGCTGTGGGCCCTCCTTGCCATATAGAGTCGTAGACACGTATGCAAGTCGTTTCCAGTCTCTAACGTCTTCTGTAATTTGCTTACAGTGTCTCAGGTCCTGTGGAAAGCTCCGTGATTTTCAACAGAATTAATAAATACGTCAACAGTCTCTCTTCACCGTGGCGGGATGGCAATACCTTTTGCCCTGTCTTGTTAGTTGTGTCTTAATCTTATGACCACAACTGGATAAAAATTAATATTTATGCCATTTACCTTTAGTTGCTTTGAAAATTGAGAATTGTCACAGTCGCTTATTTGTGCTGTGTTTTCAAGAGTATTTCTGCATGCCTGTTTGTGAGTAAGTTTTACAACCATTCTTACAAAGCAAATGGAACTCACGTTTTATTTATGCAGGTGGTGTCAGGGAAATTCTCTCTGGGTCATTAAAATTACCTGAATCATTACAGCTTCAAAGAGCAATCGATGGCCCTCAAAATTTCAGCGCAAGTTTAGGTTGTTTCCTCACATCATGCAGTTTCTGGTTTCATAATTTAAATATCATAAAATGAGAAAGTTCTAGCCTTTTTTTTTTCCCTCTGTCACTTTTCATGTGATCTGATTTTAAGTAATTGGAACAAACTGTGTCTAATTTCATGCAGCATAATTGCTAGGCAGCCTCAAGCTATGGAGACCCAGCACTCTGTCTCCATTAAACAATTCTTAGTCATTCAGGGTATATTTTTTTTTAATAAAAATGAATGAGCCTGAGATGAAATTAAATGTCACAATAATCTGGTCGTTGGTAAGGGGGTGGGGTGGGGAAGAAGGTGTCAACAAAATTCCCTAAACCCTCGTCTATGGTACAGAGATTGAATTCTTTCTTTTTCTCATAGTTCTTGGCCTGGGTGTCCCACAAACTTTTAATTCCCTGAAAAAAAAAAAATCCATAATTGCTAGAATCACATGAAAGCCATGACTTCAGGTAGCTAATCCACAGTCAGCCAAAAATTCACAAAGAAGCAAGCTTTTAACTGAAATCCCGTATCTTTAAGTATCTCAAATCCTATGCATCTTTCCCTAAATAAGCTTTTTGTGGACAGTATGAGTAATTCCTTTGTAGACTGAGAGAAAAAATGACTTGACAAAAACCCAACATGCCACGAGCAAGGCTGCTGTAACAACATTCAAAATCCTGTTGCGTTATGCCCACAGGGCGCGTGAGGCTGTAAGAGGGGCAAAGGTAGACATCATTTTACAAAAGAGATGAAGAGAAGTGCCATTTTTTAGGAAGAAAAATGGGAAATTCATTCCAAACCATTGCAACGGAGAGCCTAGGTCACCGCGGGCCGTTCTCCTGAACACCTTTGCTGTTAACGGCAAGGACACTAGTTTAAGAAAGCTCGGTAGGTGCTCAGGAAGGGAAGAGGGCTTGCACTTGCCAGATACACCAATCAACCTAATCACTTTGGGATATCAAAGCAAATTTGACCACAGTCCAATAGGTAGTGACAGGAGACCTCGCCTTTGTTGTGTACATTAGCCTCATGCCATTATCTCTTAAAAGCTTAATTATTTGCAAACAATTGATCAAGATGGGAATTTGAGAAAGGATATGCAGGGGCCACTGGGAGAACTGCAACGCATTAAGAGAGCAAACAAAATTACCTTTAGATCTTACAATCGGAATTAACGATTGAGACGGGACAGCGAGGCAGGGCAGTAGCTGCAAGGGTTCTTTCCCGAGTGTTTCCCATTTGATCTGCATTAACACCTCGGGAATGAGTGAAAGCCATAAAAGAGTGATTATGTCAGGGTAAAGCTGACCCTCCCTTCCAGCCCTAAACCTGCACACGTGTCCTAGGCTGGCCTCGCTGGGGAGAGGGGCGACGCTGGGCTCCGTGGGAAAAGAAGCGGCCTGGGGGCAGCGCAACCCCAGCCGCAGGAGGAACTCCCGACACCAGCATCCTGATTTTGAGAATCGCCGCCCCGACTTCTCCCCGGGGAGTAAGACTCCCCTGTCCTGCGGAAATACAAACAGTGTGCCCCCGCTTCCTGCGAGGCTGGCTCTCCGGGGCAACTCGGAATAATGGCCCAGTGGAGCAGGGATTGCGACCTAGCGCCTTTGAGGAATCGAGGAATCGCTCCCTGGAGGGTGGGGCCTGGGTAGCCCAAGTGGTTAAAGACCGGCCCAAGGAGACCTAAAGATAGCTCACGTGAAAGTGAAGTCGGAACCGTCACTGGATCGGCCCCAAAGAATAGAAGCGACAGAAAGAAAATGGCAATGTGCTGAAGAAAGTTATCCCTGTGCGCAATTCCAATTTTTATTTCTTGAGGTTGGGATGGGACGAGGGGTTGGGAGGCCGGCTAGCTGGTGTTTGCACGTTTACAGCACCTTGGAAGGACACTTATTTACTTAAACAATCGAGCAGACAGTTGCAGATGAGCATCTGCGGCAAAAGAAAGAAAAGAGGGATCCCTGGGTGGCGCAGCGGTTTGGCGCCTGCCTTTGGCCCAGGGCGTGATCCTGGAGACCCGGGATCGAGTCCCACGTCGGGCTCCTGGTACATGGAGCCTGTTTCTCCCTCTGCCTGTGTCTCTGCCTCTCTCTCTCTGTGACTATCATAAATAAATAATAAAAAAAATTAAGAAAAAAAACAAAAGAAAGAAAAGAAAGAAAAAAAAAAAACCCAACTCTTCGGGACACACACAGATGGAAAATGTCCAGTCTTCTATCTTAACGATATCCTTGACCAAATGTACGCCTTTCATCAAATTTTCCACCCCTGACTGCAAAGGTGGATGCCAAGACGGTGATGAACTTTATCTTATCTGCCCTGGTAACCGAGTTTCAATAACCTCCCCTCCCTCCCTGCCTCGCCCACTCCAACAGCACATTGTAATGGCCGCAGAAAATTTGAAAATAATCCTGTACAGAGCTCGCTGGTGAGATAATGGAAGGCTACGCTGCCCCTGCTCAAGCCTCAGATTAGTAATTTCTTGTGACACACAACTGCCTCTGTACCGAAACTGCAGAAACAGCTATAACAAAGCAATAGAGGTGGAAGCAATTTTCCAAGCAAAATGTTACATGCTATACTTTAAAAGGTATGGGCCTGGGTACCGTGGGAGCCCGTCTAAGAGGACAAATGACGGCGACTGTGCAATGTATCCCTTATCCAGGCGATGCTCTCTGTTGCTTGGCTGAATAATGTCGGAAGAACAATTTTGGGACTTCTTTTATTCTTCTTCCTCTAGCCCTTTTGCCTCCCCCACAGCTAGGTTTAATGCATTAATATAAGTTGACCTTGAGCTAAACTCTGGTATGTGATGGAGAGATACTCCCTTGAAAGTAAAAAAAAAAAAAAAAAAGCTACCATATGGCTTTTAACCATTAGATCTCTGTGTTCTTTTAAAACTTCTATGGGGTTTTTGACACTAAGGGAACACGGTGGGTCTAAATCAAAACAACTAGCTATATAGCTATAGATCTGACCTCTCCGAAGAGCAGCGGAGGAGACTTGCTAACCAAATATATTTGTATTTGCTTGATAGAATTTCTGTTGGCCTCCAGAAACTTCTCCCAGTTTAAGTAAACTTGCAGCCCTGTTCCCCTTCTGCATTGACTATGAATAGCTTTACACTGTGACAATTACGTTGATCCAGGATACTTTTTTCCTTAAAAAAAAAAAAAAATCCATAATGCTTCCCTATTGTCTTTCAGCTTTATGAATTAGTTTTACTGTTTCAGTGAATGCTTTTTTGTCTTTTGACTGCACATTATCAAAGAGACACTTTGTGCCTCCCATTTGCATTACAAAAGCAGGGCATCGTGCAGTGGGAAGAACATAGCCTGAATGCATAGTAGTGGAGTCCTGCATCCTCACTCTTGCTGGAATCAAAAGAAGAACCGGTGCTGCTGCCCGGGACTGGCTAAGAAGCCAAGAGTGTTTGGAGCATCATCAGTGAAGTCACAGGACTTCGACCTGCTTTTTTAATTCTCCACCAACGCGCTTCGATTGCCTCGCTGCTCCGATGAAATGTGCGCCACTGATTGCTCGCCCTGGCTTTCTCTCGAAGCCTCGTCAAGCCATTTTCCAGACAGCCCCTCTGATTTCTGGTCTCTCCAGGAGCAGCTGTAGGAAGTTGCTGGTGGGGCGAGGCAAGTGGGGAAGTCAGGTGGGAATCTCCAAACTCCATCTTATCATCTCGTGGAAATGACAGAAGCGTGGAAGGAAAAGTTGGAAGATATTTCACAGCGATCTTTACTTTTGCATTGATGAGGCTACCTGGATGACACACGGCATTGAAAACGTTGCTTTCCAGTCCACTGTAAGAGGCCCAGAGGCCACTACCTTGCCTGTCTCATCTCGCTGACCTTTTACTTTCTTGTAAATATCAAATAACTATAAAATCAAAACACTAACAACAACAAAAACCCCAAATGCTTATATATTTGGGATTTCACAGTCCTTCGCACGGAGGATTTTTTTTTAAAGTTGCTTGCAATTCTACAACAGTGACAATGTTTTAGATCTATTCCCTAGTAGCTATATGTCTCTCTATATATGTTTCGGGAGGATTTTTAAGGATATGCATTAAAGCATAAAATTTAGACTGTAAATTAGCAATTACTTATACCCTCCTCCTAAAAGTATTAAAATTCATGAAGAGTGCTAAAATTATTTTGAATAGTTATGATTATTAATGAACTCCCTGAATATTGATTCTCTTGGTAGAAGACCATGGCTATAAAAGGAAACACAAAAAGGCCAATAAGAAAAACAGGGTGGGGGGCGCCTGGGTGGCTCAGTCTTGGTAAGCATCTGCCTTTGGCTCCGGTCATGATCCCAGGTCCTGGGATCCAGCCCCATAAGCCGCACCCTACTCGGCGGGGAGTCTGCTTCTCCCTCTGCCCCTCCCCCTGCTGTGCTCACTCTCTCTTTCTCTCAAATACAATTTTTTTTTTTAAAAAAAAGAGAAACATAGTGGGAGGAGCAGGGGTTTTGCGGGGGATGGGGAGAAAAGTCATGCTTCACTTTGGGGCCCCCTTCAAATCATTTTAAATCACAGCTCATTTGAGCCCTTACTGTTTGTAGGAAGGACAGACACGTTACGTGGGTCATGTCTGCGCTCTTGGCAACCCCGATGAGTGGGGACTACGCTTGGCTCCATTTCACAGGTGCGGAAGCTGAGGTTTGGCTGGGTCAAACACCCACACACACACACACACACACACGCACCCACACACATGCACGATCGCTCTCAGCAACTTAGTTCTCGGGCCAGGTCTGCCCTCCCCTGAGTTTTTCCACCTGGCTGTACTCCCACGGATGTCCCGTCCCAGTCTCCATCCCCTATTTTAAGCTATATCTTAAAACCAAATACATAATGGAGCATGAACTAAGTTCTGTTTTCTTTCTTCTTCTTTCTTTCTTTCTCTTTCTTTCTCTCTTTCTTTCTTTTTTTTTTTTTAAGATTTTCTTTATTTATTCATGAGAGACACCCAGAGGCAGAGACACAGGCAGAGGGAGAAGCAGGCTCCCGGCGGGGAGCCCGATGTGGGACTCGATCCCAGGACCCCGGGGTCACGCCCTGGGATGACCTAAGTTCTTAACTGTGGCCAACAGTGACCGAAGGCTTCTCTGCATTCCAACAGCTGTGAACCAGGACAGAGCTGCTTTTCGGCCACTCACCACCCCCGCCCGTGCGCCCACTGCCTCTGCCCCGGAGGCAAACACTGAGGGGCGGAGCTGGAGCCCTGGGGTGAAAGGGGACTCCCCACAACCTTATCCCACGTGTTCCTTCCAGCATCCATACGAAGGGATTTTGTTGAATAGCTCAGCAGTATTCGTAAGAGAAGCCGTAATGATAACAGGAATTAGGGACTGAGGATGTGCCAGGCACTGTTCCAAATGTTTTACACGTGATCCTTCCTAACCTCAGGAGGCAGGCACAACTATTATGCCCATTTCACAGATGGGGAGACTCGGGCACAGAACGCACGGATGACGTTCTCAAGTGCACACAGCTGGTCGGAAGTAGAGCTGGGATCTGAAACTTGGTCGCCACCAATGTGGTGGGATGTACAAGCTGGGAAGACTCACTCCCAAACTACCCTGTATTTTATCTATCATCTATCTATCTATCACCTATCTATCTACCTACCTATCTATCTATCTATCTACCTATCTATCTATCTACCTATCTTTAAAGATTTTATTTATTTATTCATGAGAGACCCAGAGAGAGAGGCAGAGACACAGGCAGAGGGAGAAGCAGGCTCCACGCAGGAAGCCCGACATGGGACTCGATCCCGGGACCCCAGGTTCACACCCTGAGCTGAAGGCAGGCGCTCAACCGCTGAGCCCCCCGGGCGCCCCACTATTCTGTATTTTAAGTGACGGTGCAGCAGTCCCACTCCTCCGCGATGAGTTAATCGTGAATATACAGGATGATCACTACGTTATGACCAAGCTACTATACTCAGGTGTGTCTATGTCTTTTCTTTCTACAACTCGGTCCTGTTAATGGAAGCGATCATAGATTTGGCTACAAGATACAAAACTCAGTGGAATGAATACATCTCTCACTTTATTCGTGTCTGTAACATGGCTTATGGATACAGGGCCGGGGGTGCCCTGTGCACAAGGAATGCCTGCTATTCCATACAAACCCATGACAATATACCTTAAATTGTCTGCTTTGGGGGCGCCTGGGTGGCTCAGTGGGTGAAGCATCAGCCTTGGGCTCTCAGGTCACGATCCCGGGGTCCCTGCTCCGCGGAGAGTCTGCTTCTCCCTCTGCCGCTCTCCCCTGCTCCCTCTCTCTCTTTCTCTCTCTCAAATAAATAAATAAAATATATATTTTTTAATTGTCTCCTTTGAAATAAGTTGTTGTGTCTGTTTGGGGGTTTGTGAGGTCTTTTTTCCTAATCGCTTTCATTCCTTATGTGATTCTTAATCAAAGGTGAGTCAAATTACATGTGGAAATCATTACATTTTAGGAGGTTACTAATAAAAACATACAAATGCTATTCTCATTCACGGTGCAGGTAGCTCACAATTCTGTGTGCCCAATAAATATTTGTTGTATGAATGAACGAGTGCTATTGAAGTCAGAGACACCCACAATGCCTCAACCAGCATTTATAAGTAGATGGCTTCAGGTAAACACCAGAAAACCAGCAGCCTTCTCTCAATAAGTACGCATCCTTCTCACTCAGTCCTAGAAACCCCAAACCATTGCTGCTTTTATTTACTTTATTTAAGTGCTGTCTACATAGTGCTTACTCCGTGCTAGGCAATGTTCTCAATGGTTTGCAAGTATTCACTCATTTAATCCGTATAACAAGCCTACGAGGTGTTTTTTCCTTTATGTAAGGGATGAGGAAGCTGAGGCACGGCGTATCCTACTTGCAACGTGGATGGAGCCCTAGGCAGTCTAGTTCTGCAGCCCACGCTCCTAATTATTGGGTTATCCTAGTAAGTCTTTCTTAACTATAATTTCCCCCCCAAAGTTTCTCCAGAATCCACCCAATGCTGTTCTCATCGGGCTTATTTGTCACAAAAGTTCCCTTCCCACTCCCACTGGGAGGTGATGAAATTCAAGTTCTCCATCTTCTGGAGCTCAGCACAGGACTGAAGGAAGGATAAAGGAGACCACTTTCCCAAGAATGTCACCCTGACATAAAGATAAAACAAAACAATGGCACACCATCCTGGGCCTTTTCTCTAATGGGTGGAGTCGGGGGAGGGAAAGAAGTTCACGACTGATTTTTTTTATTATTATTGTAATAAACTCCAAGGAAGTGAGGATCTTTTCCAATCCACATGCAGCTCATCTCTACTCTTTCAGAGAGCATGTCAGCTAAGGGCAGACCTATCCCCAACCTGAAGAACACTTTTCCACGTTAAAAACACCATAAATAAATAAATAAATAAATAAATAAATAAATAAATAAATAAAATAAAAGTAAAGAGGTTTCAAAACCATTAAGGGAAAAGACAAGGAGGATGAGACACAATGACACCATATTCGGAATGAGTCTGTTGACGGTAATCAGTGATCATTGTTGCTCTTATGGACGCCCCGTCCGGCATTAAACGTCCAGGAAAAATACGTGCATAAAGGAGAAAGCGTCCATAAGGTAGAAGCACAAATGGTGTATCTGCTGAGGAGATTTTTGAGAGTCGGAGTATAGAGACGGGGAGAGAGAGGGAGAGCGAGAGGAAGGTTTCGTGCCGCTCCCAATATGACTAAAGACCCCTGGAACCGGTTCTCATTCTTCGTGCTAATTTTCCCACTTAAATTACAGTGATGGTGTAGCCTCATCTCATTAGAGATCATTGTCCCCAGTAGACAGTTGTGTTTATGGGGGACGCTGGCTGTTCCACACCTGCTGATCAGGTTGCTATGTGATCAAGGCTGCATACAAACAGCAGCCTCGAGCTTGCTGGACTGCGACTGATGAGCCCGGGCTAATTCAGGGGTGATTATGTAGTTTACTGGACCACTAAACCTCTTTAAGCTTGTAATTACTGCCTATTTGAGTAAAGAACATTCAAAAGCAATTCACTGCATCATGCCTGCCACAGCTGGAAGCAGGCTGCCAGCAGTCTGTGGGGACATTAAAATCTACAGGGACGTGGATGGAAGCCCAGCTAGCAGACACTGTCAGCAGCTCCGCAGCCAAGGATGTGCACATTCCCGCTCACCTCTCCTGACCAAGCTTACCATTAAAGGTGCGGGGAAAACTATAGAACAGCCATAAAGATGACAAATAATGGAATCTAATGGTACAAACTACATTTTAATGATTCCCCCCTCCTTTTGTAAAGCTAAAATTTTAAAAGTCTTTTCAAATGTCAAAGAGAAGCAGGGGGGGTGGGGGGAGAGCAAGAGAGAGAGAGGGAGAGAGAGAGCACATGTGCTTCAAATAATATACACTGCTGAGATTTACTGTGTATGTGCTAAAAGTTCCATCCCCCAAAAAAATACCAGCTTGAAAACAAAATACCCACCTTTTATGCTTGCTAAAAGAACCGAGACGTATAGTCATTTTCGATCTCTTCCACCCACTTAGCTGCTGTGTTTATAACCTTAGCCGGGAAAATATTGTTTAGCTACTTGATTGACATCTTCTAAAATCACATGTGTAATTTTTGCTGTTAATGAATTAAAATGCCGCTCAGACACCTGAGTGAGATTTACTTTCAAGAGTCAGGGAAGATTTAGGGGGGAAAAAAAAATATATATATATATATCAGTATTTATCAATGTTCTCATTTTCTTTTGCTGTCACCTTAACAACTGCAGTTCTTTTGTATAACAAAAGTGTAAAACATGCTTTGCATTGCTGCGGGTATAATTATTACTTGTCTCTAAGTAACAAAAAAAGACTGGAACTTAATGAAGGGGGATTAAGTTAATTTCTTTTTTAGCTAACAGTTTCCTGTCTCTTAAAATGTAGACCTTGGTGAATATGTTCAGGGAAGGAAAATTAAGCTTTTTATTTCACCAAAATCTCCACTTTGGAATATTGATATTAAAATATTAAGATGATGTTTATTCTTTAAAAGTATGTAAATTTGGTATTAAATAAAGCCACAGAAATCCTCTCTGACTACTCCATCCAAAGTCCACAGATCCAGGGGGTTTATGTGTTATCTAGACATCATTCCTATTAATATTCATTAGGTGGGTCTGCTTGCATTTTTATAAGCTGTGAGAGAGGCAAAAGAAACAATCAGAATTCTTTAACACACAGGCATTATCAATTCAACATATGCCAAATAGCAGCGCACCCAGATCTGAAGTTAAGATTCAAATGCAATTTACCTTTACTAAGCTAATTTTCATGAAAACTCTTTTTTCTTCACCCATTGTAGTCTGAGCTATTTAATTATGTCTATTCTCTGTAACATACACTTCAATTTTTAATTTAAGAGATTATTCAGCACTATACTTTATCTTGGTTAACAACAAAACTCTTATCTTACAATCAAACTAAAGAGAATTTCCCCTTAAGGAAAAAAAAAAAATCCACCCTAAAAACTTCAAATTGTTTTAGTAATAAGATTACCTTTATCTTTATGAACCTTCTTAAGCAAACCCTTTTTAACTTCCCAAAGCATTGACTGATGTGAAGTCCCTGCCTGTCTCCAGAGTAGATTATACAACAGGGAAGAGTCTTAGTCAAAATTGGGGCAGATCCCCCGTATTTGTTGCACGAATTATATTTTCTCAGTTGTCCAATCTAATGGGACAGGGACATGCTAGCATGCTGCGGGTGTATTTTGGGGGGTGGGGGCGGTTCTCACAGATCTCACAGATGTTCATGGAACATCTTAGGTGGGTGGGAGAAAGAGCCGGACCTGCCATCAACAACATTATAAGACAAAGTTGGCAGAAATAAAGGTATTCAATGAAAGCTGACTTGATCAAAGCATTCCAGTCCTAGGAGCCTTAGCTTCCCTGTTGGTCAAACGAGCATGACAAAACTGGCAGCCGTCGGATGAGACAACATACGTCAAATTGCTCAGCAGAGTGCGTAGCGTATATCTAGTGCTTAGTAGACAGTAACTGAGTTGGTGATGACCCTAAAGGTTGGGCTAATCCATGGAAATACACATAAAACACAATGACTTGAGCAATGCAAAGGCTCAAACTTTGGTTTAAGACTTTGAGTTTGGGGGGATCCCTTTATAACACTTTACATCTTCAAAGGCTTTTCATTATATTTTACCACATTTGAGCTTTACAATTATCGGGCAAGTCTGGAAGGACAGATAAGCGTCATTGCCTCCATTGTATACGAGAAAAACACAAGATTCCCAGCGTACACCTGGCAGGTGACATGGCCAGGAAGTTGTAGCTCTTGGACCTGGAGCCCAGCCTCCTGGAATTCCATTTCGTCGCCCTTACACTTACACTCTACCAAAGCTCAAAGTGTACCTTGTTGATGATAAAATAGCTACAACCACATCTGTCAGAAATCTACTGTGAGTCAGTGGCCCCGGCCTCTGTTTTAATGGGTAAATGGGCATCGTTCTCTATGCAGGATGGAACCAAGAGCACAGGCTAACACCAGACAAAGGAGAATACCTTTCAAATTGGGTGTCATCATTTCGAATAAAACTTATGTAAGTGATCCAACTGGGATTTGGCCCTTCCAGAGCAGGCTTTTCTGGGAAAGAAATAGCCTTACTCAAGGGGTAGGAAGTGTGCTTCTCTTTGGAACAGCTAGAAGGTTTTGTTTTATTGATTGTGTCTGTCTTTGCCATTTCACGTGTGACACAGGATGCTAATTACATACACAAGAGGCCTAACTGCCCCTTCCTAAATCACTTTCTAAGAGAACTTAGACCCATGTGTAACCCATGGAGCATAGGAGAGTGATCATTAGGCCCATTTCTGCTTCGATGACATAGTTACACATTGACAAAAGGAAAACATTTTAAGAGTTACTGGTTTCCAGAGGGGCAGTTAGGTGTACTGATTTAGTTAAATAGCTGGAAGTTAAGTCCTGGGACCCAACCACAAACTGTGTGAGCTTGATCAAAGCATTCCAGTCCTAGAAGCCTCAGCTTCCCTGTTGGCCAAACGAGCATGACAAAACTGGCAGCCATCGGATGAGACAACATACGTCAAATTGCTCAGCAGAGTGCGTAGCGTATATCTAGTGCTTAGTAGACAGTAACTGAGTTGGTGATGACCCTAAAGGTTGGGCTAATCCATGGAAATACACATAAAACATATATAATTTGCAATTTGTCGTGAAAAAGATCAGATTAGATAATTCTAGTAGTTTTCTCCCCTGGAGTTAATCAGTCTCCTCCCCCCCTTAGAATTTAAATTAGGTTTTAATGTTTTCCTGCAATTATCTTTATTGGACAAACTCACTTCCAAAATATCTAAAGGCAGGGCCACCTTCAAAGGCAATCACACAGGGCCCCCACATAGAAGGGTCCCACTCCTGGTTTAATGTGTGGCTGTTACCATCTCAAAATTCTTCATAATTGTGATTTTTAAATTTTAATTTATTTTAATTTTTTAAAAAAGATTTATTTATCTATTTTAGAAAGAGAGAGAGAGTGCACGCATGTGTACAAGCAAGAGGGGCAGAGGGAGAGGGAGAGAGAGAATCCTAAGAAGACTCCCTGCCCAGCACAGAGCCCTTCTTGGGGCTTGAGTCACGACCCTGAGATCACAACCTGAGCAGAAATCAAGAATCAGATGCTCAACTGACTGTGCCACCCAGGTGCCCCCATTTTCTTTCTTTCCCTTTCTTTTTTTCTTTCTTTCTTTCTTTCTTTCTTTCTTTCTTTCTTTCTTTCTTTCTTTCTTTCTTCCTCCTTTCCTTCCTTCCTTCCTTCCTTCCTTCCTTCCTTCCTTCCTTCCCTTCTTCTTTCCTTCCTTCTCTTTAAAATTCTTCATAGTTTTTAAAGAAGCTCTGCATTTTCAATTTGCACAGTTTACGTGGAGGATATGTACATTCTCCACGATTCATAGGGCTGGTCCTGCTAAAAGGAAAAGAGGTTATGTTTTCCCTATCAGATGGTTGACACTCAGCTATTACCCCTCTTGGATTTATCTGAGCTTCACTGAGGTAAATAAATAATTACTCCGTTCTTCCTTGAAGAGTGTAAAAAAGAGAAGGCTGAAAAAGCAAGATACAGGATGCCAGATTGACAGTGTGGAGATGTGCTCAGGCCTCAGACAGATGAGTGAGGACACTTAAATGACCCTCCAGTGGCCTTCGAGGGTTCACACACTCCTGTAAGTGCCTAAATCACCCTTGGGGGCTGACGGAGGCACTGAGAAAATATTCCATATTATAAAGTCTTTGGAGGAAAAAAAAAATCAATAATCCGGAACCTTCAAGGTGTGAGGCCCATTCTGGCTCACTGGACTTAGGGATGTTGAGAGCCTTTGTCTTTTGGTGGCTGGAAGTCAGAAGTGGCAATTTGCCCACCTTCCTTGGCAGGGGATGAGCGCCACATTTGGCAGAAAAGTGTGCTCTCGAGAAAAGGGAGTGGAGAATCTTTTGGCCTGGGCTATAGCTAGGATAGATCAAGAGTGAGAACTCGCCCTTGCATGCCAACCAAATGCCGCTGTAATTAAAAACAAACCTTTGGAAATAAAGTATTTGGAAATTATTTCAATTCCAGCTCGCTCACAATATGAGCTCATCAATAGTTACGATTAATTAATTTGGTCACAGGATGTGCTGGAGGGGAGGGAGAGGGGGACAGTGGGTGGGAAGTGCTGTCATTCTTTTAGCCTTTTTTAAACAGAATTCTAGTTTTTACTTAAGGAGGTCCATATAAATATATAAATAAGCCAACTAAGGAGAGAAATACATGTAGTAGGACATAAAGTTTCAGAAACCCCCCGCACGTTTGGATCTGCACCTCACATCTAAGATGGCAGCACTGATGGATAAAAATGCAAAATTCCATCATTTTGATGATGCCAAATGATGGACTTGACTATTACATGCACATATTTTGTTTAATGGCTTCATTTATTTTAATAACAAAGGGAAACTAGATTTTACAGATGAAAGCTTTTTTTTCATGGCTCCAATGCAACTGGGATTTAAAAAATCTGTGATGTTAACCAATAAGTGATAATGGCTGCTCTCAGGAGCCCTATTTTATGACATTTTACATAGTGGAAACCTCCACTGAGTAACTACCACCAGAGTGCCCCATCTCAAGAAGGCACAATTGGGGTAAGCGTCAGAGGCCTCTTGACCGTTCCATGTTTTTCTTCTTCGAATGGCTACATGTTCTGAAGAGTGTTGGCTGTGGAATTACTGGAGCAATGGGATTAACTCACTAAAGATTTATTATAAATGAGGCAGGAAAGTGCTGTTCATGTGATTTCAGGGATAAGAAAATAATTGCATAGACCTTTTTCCCTCCGTTCAGAAATCTGCCTACAGGGTTTAATATTTTGTCGAGAATCGAAAAAATAAATCACAGCAAGTAACTTCAGTTTAATTCTTGTTTGATTTCTTCATTACACTGCATATCTATGGTGGATCAGGAAACCAGAAACTCATCAAAACCAACTCCCATAGGGACAAAAGACACAGCACCTCAGAACCTTCCTGCTGGCCACCCAAACTTCCCCATTTATTGAGGATGTATAGCTAATTTCAGAAGGAAGGAAGGAAGGAGGGAAGAAAGGATGGAGGGAAAGAAGGAAGGAAGGAAGCAAGCAAGGAGGGAGGGAGGGAGGGAGAGAGGAAGGGAGGGAGGGGCAAAGAAAGGAGACATCTGCCCACCAAAAATTCTGGTGAGATGACACAAACCAAGAGCCAGCAGTGGTGTTTTTTGACCGAGAGCCATACCTCGAAGCTCTGAAACACGGCAGGTGACATTGCCAGCCCCGCACAGGGTGTGGTGTGATGGCGCGGGCGCTACCTTGGCCCAAGATGGCAGCTGGAGATTAATGGCCGCGTCATCCTGGCCCTGCTGCAGTCAGGCCTGGGGTCTGATCCTGCCACACAGAGCCTTCGTCTGCAGCCAATCAGCAGATGTAAGCACACAGGCCCTGTCAGGTTGACATATCATTCCTTCGACAGTGTCAGCGAGTATTAATGTTCAATTATCTGTCCTAGAAACGACCCTCGCCTTTATGCGTCGTGGAGCTGCGTGCACGGCGCTCTGCTGACCCCAAAGTCAGGGGAGAGGTGCCTGCAACCGGCCAGCCGCTGGGCACGGGCTTCCCGCCACGGCCACGACATAGCCTGGCGGCGCCGGGCGGGAGGCTCAGCTTCAGTCCTTTTCCTGAAACACAGGGGGGAGACCGACGCGGGCCATGTCTCTCTCCACCTCTTTCTCTCCATCTCCCCTTCAGCCCCTTAGCGTGCCAGCGGCCGGCGGCTCCAACAGCACAACGTCAAATGGCCACCTCGGGGCCTGGCGCTCACCCTGAGCCAGCTGGGCCTTAGGTACCACGAGGAGCTGTCACTGTGTGCGCGGCGCCTTCTTATGGCCCCACGAGCCAGGTGTGTGTCATTTACCGACAAACCAAAGTGACAGTGGTGGGCTCTTCTGGAGCCGTGCCGGCCGCCTTCCCACCCGGGCCCGGCCTCGCGTGGCTCGCCAAGCGCACCCGAGGCCTTCCTGCTGCTTAACCTTTGCAGTTGCTCAAATATGTTTAAACAGTGCGCTGATGCGTTGGGGCCACCCGGCAGTTCCCCCTTTCCTCTCGTCCGTCACCGCAAGAAGCAAAGTCTGCCCTCAGCGGCGGCCGCGTCTGCCTGGTTTCCCCGAGCGCCCGCTCCCAGCGTATCAACAAGTCTGCAAACTCCTCACACAACTGCCACTGAATGACAATGTGCGGCGAATGCACGATGACCTCCTCCAAGCCGGGATGAGGCCTTCGCCGTCCTGCGCTCCCCACCTGCGTGCAGCCGCCGGGCCCACCTGGACCCTCGGGCTGGGCGCCATGGATTTTCTCCCATGATGACAATTTTTAAGGGGGGGGGCAACGCAATCATGTTTCTTGCGGAAAAACCACAAAGAGTTCACAATTTTGCCTTAATGTGTGAAGGACAGGTTGCTTATGAAACGGGCCTGCTGAAAGTCTCACCCCTCCGCGTCACCACGCGGCATCCGGTGCTGTTTCTGCATGTGTTCTCAATGGCACTGCGAGAGTTCTAGTACCTTCTTTCTTTGTCTCCCCCCCAGCCCCAAGAGTTACTTTTCCCCAGTGACTTCCACTCCTCTCCGGCCCCCAGTCCTACTTGCTGGACATCCAGCTGCCGACTCTGGTTCCTGGTCTCTGCTAAGACGCCCTCCTTCCCCTGGCCTGGCGCGCACTGGCCGCTGAGCCCTGCCTCAGATGCCAGCCCATCGCTCTCTCCACTCCACCCCTCCACCGCCACCCAGGTCTCCGTCCTCATGCCATCAGTCGGCACCTTTCTGCTTTTGTCTTCAAAGGTTCCTTCTCTGTTCTCCAGGTGGGTAACTAGGCTGTGCATTTACAAGCTGCACGGAACAAAAGAGCAACTCCATGAGAGGCAGCCCCATTCGATGCTAGCTGCAGACACAGCCGCATCTCCCTCCCCCTAAATTGTAGGAAAAGCAAAGAAAAGCCTTCCCTTCTTGTTCCCAGTTCCTCAAACTGCCAAAATGGTATCCTTTAGTGTGTTCCTCAAGCAAACGTGAAAGGACCTCGCCTTGCTGCCTCTGCTGGGGTCTCACCCGCCTGCCTCGTAATAGGACTTCTTGCACCTCCAAAGGGCTGGAATGGCCTTTTTGAAGGTCACTGAGGGTGTCCTAAGCCTCACGCCAGGACTCTTCCCAGTCCTTCTACTTCAAAAAATTCTCAGGTTTGGTCACCTCTGTTTTGAAACCTCACTCATTCATTTAGTCAATAAATATTATCAGACACCTACAATATGTCTCTGAAGATAGAGACATGAGAGGGTCAATCCTGACCTCCAGGTAGGGAGGCTGCTCGTAAATAAAACAGTCACCACGATAAGTGCTCTCTATCAGATGACCATCAAGGTATTATGCGGGTCTGGCAGCAGGGGTCATTTTCTCTCTCCTGGAGGGGACAGGAATGGTTTCTCCAAGCAGGGATGGTTGAAATAAAACATGAAGGATGCAGAAGAAAGCATGTGAAGTGGGGACAAGGTCACGGGGGGCGGGGGGGGACGCATTCCGGGTGAGGGAATAGCACATGCAGGTGCACAGAGACCAGGACCATTTAGCACCTCTGGGGGATGGAAGCCTTCAGGCTTGGCTGCAGCAAAGGTGTGAGAAGCCTGCGTGGGAAGGACGAGAGGACCCCGGGTGCTCAGTGGGCCAGAGTCAGACCTCAAAGGGTCCTTGAACGGTATGCCCAGGGTGTTGCATCCTAAGGCCGAGAAGGAAATACCACAGGATTTTACGTAGAGGGAGACTTGGCCAAGTGTTATTTTAGAAAAATCACTGTGGTGCCAAAAGGAGATTATTCGTAAGAAAGGCCGCCTGGCAGGGAGGCTGATTAGGGAAACAGGTAAGCAGGAGACGGCAAGGCGGTGACAACGGGACAAGACAGGGATAAGAGAATGGAGGAATATTTAGAAGGGAGAATTGGTGGGACTCAGGGAGTGAGCAACTCTCCGTGATGGGAAAAGAAGACCGAAATTTCAAGGATGACTCTTAGGTTCCTGGTTGGAGTTTCTGGGTCCACGGCCGTGCTATCAACTGAGATGAGGATGACCGGGAGAGGAGCCAGTCTGAGGGCCACCAAGGACTCGCTTGGGGGATGGACTCTTTGGATCCTTATCATTGTGGCTTCCTCCCTTCTCTGAGACTATTCAAGTGTTAGAGCTGGAAGGCCCCTCAGACATGGGCTCAGCCCACCTCCACATTCGACAGAAGACCTCTCTGCGTGCTCCTGTCTCTTCCTCTAGCTTTTCCCCTCCAGATGGCCTTTCAGACGAGGCACTGACCAAATTCCACCCTTGACCTCCTTCTCTCCTTTAGCACTCCCTGGATCCATGACTCCAAACACATCTTCGGCTTCAGTGGCGGCAACACCAAAGACGTGTGCGCTCACAAAGACCCAGTAATCTCATTTCCAGCCATCGGCCAATGACTCATGTGGCTGTCCCACCGGCGCCAAGGCCACAGGGTATCCCACACTGAACTTCTCACCTTTCCCCTAAAACCAGTTCCTCCTTCTGACTTCCTTTCTATCATCAACTAGACAGCGGAGGTGCCTGCTCCCTACGTGCCCCACGTGAACAGGGAAGTCACCTCTGATGCTCTTCGTTATCAAATGTCCACTCGCGAGTGCTCCACGGTCAGACCCGCTTGATTCAAGTCCAAGCCCCGCTTCTCATCGCGCTACCTCGGGCAACAGTTGTCACCTCCCTGAACCTTGGTTTTCTTATCAGTAGGATAAGGAGACCAGCAGGACCGCCTTTGGGGGCTCACTGTGGGAATTCAATGGGTGCCAAGCATGAGGGTGCCGAGCGGTGGCCTACCAAGGGGAAGGTGGGGCGGGAGCCGTGTGCACCAGCAAGGAGGGGTCGTTTACTCACTGACATCATTTGGGACAGCTGGTGCACGAAGATGACGGGCACATTGACTTTTGGTCATTTCGGTTTTACTCGTGATTTCTGTGCACACACTGTGCTGCAGGTGGGCAGCTGCTAGGACCCGCCCGGGCACATCGCTGGCGCTCACAGGGGACGGCACATGTCAGCTACCAGCGTTTCCCTCCAAAAATCCAAAGTACCTCCCACCCCACCCCATTTCTTTGCAGTCCCACAACCCCAGCCTTCTTCCCTGAGCTCTGGCAGCCGTCTCACATTCTCATTCTGGTTCTTTCGACAAACTGCAACCACCACCTCCCTCTGAGCCCGTCTCAGGGAGCTTAGAGAGCCCGGGGCCGCGCTCGGTGCGCAGAGAGCTTTTGAACCTACTTGGAAAATAAAAGAAACCTCAACGGCCCGGGGTATATTGGCACCCGGAGCTCAGGGAGCTGTGGCCTGCAGTTTGGCCTCCGTTTCTGGTGTGGAAAAATAACGAGCCCGTCTTCCCAGCACGGAAGGCCCCGCCAGGAGTCTGCGCACCCTCCGGACACCCGAAGGCACCCGACGGGAGGCCCCACGGCCACCACCCCGCCAGCCCGACGTGCATCCCCGCCCCACGCTCGCTGTCGCCGCCGTGCCAGGACAGAGGCCCTGCGTGGCACCCCGTGCCCAGGAGCTCTGTCCCCGTGCCCAGGAGCGTCTCTGGTGAGGTCGCGCAGACCTCGACCTCAGCTCTCCCTGGATCTGGCCAACTGTGAACGCAAGACCATGTCAAGAGCAAAAGCAGTCGCACACTGAGGTGTGGGGTGGGGGTGTGGAAGCAGAGAGCCCAGCAGGCTTGATGTAGGGCCCTGAACCTTCTGGTCTTTAAGGTACGCTAACATCTCCCCTCTATCCCGCTTTCTCGTGTAAAATGTTCCACCTGTAATCGATATATTGCAGCGGCGCGATCACTAACGGACGATCACGTGCAGACTAACTACTTTGTACTTAACAACCGTTTACAATCAAACGGGATACTTGCTTTCATCGCTTGATTTCTAAAACGTCGACTCTACACTATTTCATGCATGTGTATCTGGCCTTTCTAGTCCCCCCCTAGAAATTCACCCCACCATTTACTCAATGGCTCTCTCCAACACCGAGGTGATGAATGCTGCTGAGCGCTCGTGGTCTCGGGTCCGGCGTGAACGCTTTCGGGGACTAGGTCCTGGGCGCCTGTCGCCTGGGTAATTGATAATGTTTTCACTTTGAGGTGTGGGCCCGAGACCCACAGGGCTCAACGGGGAGGGGAAATGAATTGACTTGACTACATCTCCTTCCCACCGCTCCTGACACGCGTAAACTCATGACTGCCAGACGCGCCTCGATGTCATCAAGAGGGGCTTGGCGACGTGTGTTTTCGACAACGGCTGAAACGGCGCTTCCGTTTTTATTTTACGTTGGCGCATTAAAAACACTTGGGTCGCCGTCACAATTCTTTGTGAGAATCCGGTCTTCGCTAAATTCGCAATGAATTATAAATGCCTTCGCCAAAACAAAGAATAAGCCACAGAGCCATCAAATGTATGCCTCTCTTCCTAATTTTGATTTCTAGGTCCCATGGCTTCCATAAGAGAGAGCATGCAGGGGCACACACATACTGTATTTCAAATGGAGATTTTATGTAAGCTTATTTTTATAGTGATTCTGAGAGTAGCTTGCTCTGGCTTTTTATCTATGCAAACTGGAAATAAAGTAGGCACCCTGCCAGCTCCCTGACAGCAGGCCAGGCCCGGGCTGCCATGGGTGACTCGCACAATGACATCTAAGGAGTCCAGAAAAGAACCCTGACTAATGGCTTTTGGATTCCTTATGACCTTTGATCCTCGATGACTTAGACCAAAATAAATGACCTAATTTCAAGAAACTACATCCAGCATGTGAACTCTAACGAGTGACAGAGTTTACCTGCTAAGCGATGATTAATAGGTATGTGGTCCTTATAATAATTCCTTAGATCTTAGCCCAACTGGAGAGGACATACTTTCCAGAAGCTGATTTTTTTTTTTCTTTCCCCCAAACGAATCCATCTTCCGGGATGCTGTGCGATTTGACAAGTGCCCACGGCAGACGACGTACACGAGGTAGTGGAAATACGAAAGGCTTTCCTGGGGCAGACATAAAGTTGGCGGGTACTGCTAGAAACAAAAGCATCGCTCCCTCAAACGTACGTATGGTTTCCGCAGTTGCTCGCTCAGTAAGGCCGTCGGGGTGGGGGGGACCAGAATAGGGAGCCGGGGAGCGGACACGACGGCCGCGTGCACCCCTGGCCCGTGATGACACCCATCAGGGCGCATCGTCGCCAGGACCCCAAGGCCAGAGGGAGGGGAAGCACAAGGTTCGGTACCGCTCCATGCTCCGAGCTACCTCTCCACCCTCCGGGACACACAAGCGCACTATCAACGAGCCCAAAAGACAAAGTCCGGATGTTGGCAGAGTCCTTGGTCGATCAGAAGCTTTCCGGGCATTCAAGAGAGGCTCGACGAAGACCCTCTGCTGTTCATCTAGGGCGGCGAAAGCGGCCTGCGTGATCCTATAATGATGGACACACGACGTGCGTTTATCCGAAGCCCGTAGAAAATGCAACACCAAAAGCGAACCCTGCCTTTGGACTCTGGGTGGTAATAGTGTGTCAACCACAGGCGCATCACGTGTCCGGCGGGGGGCACTGAGAGTGGGGAGGCTATGCACGTGGGGTGGTGGCCGGGGCGGGGGGGCGGGTGGAGATACAGGGGAAATCTGCGTACCTGTTCCTCAGTTTGGCTGCGAACCTAAAGCTGCTCTAAAACACAAAGCCCGCCTTATAAAAACTCCTCGGTAGTCAAAAGAGAGTTCTCGTACACCGAGAAAGAACTGCAGGTTTGCAGAGGAAAAACAGAAACACTTCGGTTCCAACTTACATGATAAAATAACGGGTTAAGTTTCAACATCAAAGCGGGGTGGGGGGGGGAGGGAATCAAAGTATAAAAATCAAAGATGGAGAAAAAGAATCAGCATCTCTCCATTTAAAGTCCATCCTCTCGTTTCTGTTCCTTAGATCCTTGCTGAGCTACGCGCGGTCTGTGCCCCAGAAGCATCGGTATCTGCTGGGAGCTTATTGGAAATGCAGAAGTCTCAGGCCCCATCCCACTGAACCAGAATCTGCCTTGAAAGACCGCTCCCCATATCATCTGAGTGCACACGAGATAAGAAGTACTGCTTTAAAAAAAAAAAAAAAAAAAAAAAAAAAAAAAGAAGAAGTACTGCTTTAAAAGAAGCAAGACAAAATTTAATTCTGTAGAGTTCTACTTTCTGGTTTTTCAGATGGTAGACTTCCACTTTCAAAAAATTACTATGTACACGTCCGTTAAACCTCCAGGTGTGTCCACTGCTAAATCCCCTGACCCAGACTCAAGGGAGCGTGGACAATATTGACGCTAGATTGCATGAAAATTAAAACGGAGAAGACATCTTCAACTAAGAATCTAACTCATCATTCTACTTCTCCCCGTATCAACCCAGCAAGAGCGCCAATGACTGCATTCATCACCCTACCTATTGTCACCTTACCTGTCGTCACCCTACCTGTCGTCACCCTACCTAGCACCCGCACACACTGATGTCCAAAACCCAGAGAGGCAGGCCGGACGGTGTGCGCGGTGTCCCGGGCAGAGAAGGAAGCAAGTCACCGTCTGGGCTCACTCAGCGTAAGGCAGGGAGGTCACGTCCACGCCAGCCCAACCCCTTCCCGGCAGACGAATGGCACCTTCTCCCCAACTTACCAGGATGATGACTTCAACCCTCCCGTCTATTCTGGTTACGAAAACCAGCCTTGCTCCCGAAAGCCAGGACTCCGGTACACGGCGCCTCGTTTCTCTTCTCGTCATCTTCCTGCCACCGGCGGTCAACCAACCAGCAGGTGCCCACGTCTACACCGTTTCTCTTGAGGGTGGTAACGGGAACAACACCGGAGGGGAAAATGGACCCTGTGTGGTGCTACCCAAAGGCCGGCCTTGTCCCTCAGAGGTTAACGTCCACTCCTCAGAACATTAGAACAGCCCGAAAATTCCACACCCGGCGACGGTCAACTAGCCGTGTCAGTTCAAATGCAAGCTATGGCACCCGTGGCCCTGGAGAACGACTGAATCATAGGCCCCACTGGAATGGTATCTTACGGGTTCTTCCAAAGGCTCTGAGCATCTACCTCTTAATTAAATCCAATTTGCTTTCCACCCGGAGTGTTACCGAGCATCTTCGCTTCCCCATACAGGCAAGCTCGAGACACATCATCCTCACCTTCCAACTACAGCCTTATGAAGATGTTTCCGCGTGGGAACGTCCCAAACTGATTTATGGCGCGACTGCAACAACTAGGCAACTAATCTTCCAGTATAAATGCGACACATAAGGACAGCCTCACCGAAACATATAAATTCCACATATACTTAAAAATATTATTGTCTGTAATTTAATACAGCAGAATGTTTCTAAGCCTATAACCTCGCATGCAGAAGCAGTTTTTCAAGCATTAATACTTAAATGGGTCATAGACACCACATCTGTCATTCTGTCCTGAAGTCTATGAGGCAAAACCGAGACTATGCTGGCCTATTGATTTTTCTAGCATTTGCTTTAATTTACTTAACCATTGAGAAATCCATCAGTACATAAAGGGCAACTGTCCATTACTGCCTCATTTGCAGACATTCCTTCCCCTCGTTTTTGGTAAATATTTCCCTTAAATTGCTACGTGTTTACAGTGTAAAAACGAATTAGGAAAGTGCTCACACCTGTTTCTGTTCAGTAACTGCTGCACTGAGGTATATGTAACGTGCTTAAAGATAGAATAAATATCTAGACATTATTACATCTGTGTGCAAAGGGTGGTAAATTAGATCCTAATTACATTAACAGGGACTCTGCCTCCCAGCTTAAATTTTACATGAGCACTCTGCAAAAATTCAAAAGCTCTGCTGTGGTTTCTTTATGAGCTGGTGATTACAGCTACTTCCTATGCGGTCACTAAATATTCTGTTTACAAATAAATGAAGAAGCTTTGAGCCAACTTGCCAGGGTAATAATCTATTTCTTTCTCCCCCTCCCTCTTCCCAGCAAACCCTCGCCACATATGCATGGCAACAATCAGGAGCCCTGGCTTCATCTAATTACTCCATCACATAATTTCACAAATTGCCTTGTCACTGGGGAGCCAAGTGCAAAACACGCTCACAGTGGGATTTCAGGCAGCAGCTTTCATTTACTACTCATTCCTTGTTAAATTAAACACGAAAACACCAGTTGTGTGAAAGAAGTCAAAAAGAATGCCTACGAGTGAGCCAGATGAGTGTATCTCCTACCTGCCATTTCACCAAATGCATTGCTGGCGACAGGAGCCTCCACAGGAGGATCCCGTTGGCCGGCCCATTCTTACTTTGAGGCAGCTGCTGCGGTCGACCAGAACCAGGAGGCCAAAAACAAAAAGGCTGCTTCGAGAGAGACAGCTTCATCACATGTCAATGGGAAGCATGGGCACGTGGTCCAACAAATAAAATAAAATAAAATAAAATAATAAAATAAAATAAAATAAATAAATAAATAAATAAAATAATAAAATAAAATAAAATAAAAAAATAAAAATAAAATAAAATAAAATAAAATAAAATAAATGATATTCTCTGGCCCCTCTACTCTTTGCCCTTTCTGCCCGGCCGTGATCCACACGCAAGAACACGTATCTGCGCCAGATGAATGATGCTAAGCCCTCTGAGAGCATCCACAGCATCCTACAGAGCTCCACCCTGCCTAGGAAGAAGGAACCAGATTCCACTAATCTTTGAAAGTTCTCACACGGCAGGATCATCAATCAAGTTCACACAGTATTAGACGTTTCCCTTTTAAGTATTAATGCCTTACACGTTTCTGAAACACATCAAGGTAAACGCTCACCCATCTCACTACGGATGTGGGTGGAAGAAAGAGTATACGGTGGGTGACGTGCCCACGGGGTGGGGGGGGGAAGGGGGTGGACCTGAGGTCACGTCCCTGGAAGCTGACACTGGTACATCCACAACGAAACACGGCCACCGGTAATTAAAGGTATTTCTTTGTGGCTCAGGAGCCGGCAGGGTCAGGTACCGTTTTACATCACAAACCAGTCCTTTATGCATGTCGATTTGCCAGCATTATCTGCACAGGGAGAAGAAGACATTAGCAGCAGCTGTCTCTCTGCTTTTACACTGAAAATTCTATTCACACAGACAGGTGGAGTAATTTAAAAGCCAATGTGGTGCAATTTCGATGTGACTAATGTCACTGCCTACTAAAATGCCACCATTACCACTGTTTATGGAAACATTACTAAAATTACATTTTATTCATAAGAATTTTAGGATTCTGGTTATTACTAGCTTTAAAATGATCAGACCGCAGTGTCAGAGCCCAGAGCAGCGGCCTAATTCTCCAGGCTTTAGCAGCCTTCTTTGCTGAGAAACGACAGTTGGATGGTAGTTTCAAGAGTAATCGAGACGGCAGCGGCAGGTTCCTCGGTCTCCATAAAGCAAATTAAAGACATAGCTCTTTGGCGTCCTGGACACGTGACGGGCAAAAAAAAAAAAAAAAAAAAAAAGTCTGCAAGGAGCTAAATTCTGTGTGAGAAGGTTCACTTAGGATTTGCATGAGGAAAGAGCCCTCACCCCCAAACTGCTATCAGACATTGTTAGTAGTAGACAGGGCGAGAGATTTACATATTTCCATAAGGAAGGAGGAGCAGCTAATGTTTAAAATCTGAAATTCTAACAATGCATAAATTATTCCAGTTGCACAAAATATCAATAGCTCTAGCTATGCCTTTTTTTAATGGGCAGAGACATCCAGAAAAAAAAGATCTAGGGGAGAAAGGATCATCCTTGATCCTTCGTTTCCAGTAACCATCAGGTTGCATGATGAAGTTTTATGCCAAACCCTCTGGCTCTTATTTTTATTTAAAAAAAAAATACTAATTAGCTAGTTCATGGAATGAGATTATGATTATACCTTTGAACTTCCACAATGCGATTTGATTTGCTCTGTATTTGAGAGGCAACGTGGTGGAAAGCACTGGGAAATTCAAGTCAGGAGAATCTGCTTCCAGCTCAGCCAGTTCCTAGCTTTCACCCTTGAGAAAAAAAATCATTCACTTCACTTCTCGAAACTTCGTTTTGCTCATCCTGCTACCTCATAGGCTTGTCTTAAGAATCCAGAGCACGTGGAAATATTAAACTACAAGACACCGCCAAGACACACGTTGTGATTTCATTTAACCTTTGGATCAATTTTTTTCTTCAGCTGTTAACAGGACAGAAAGATCCAGTGTCAAAATAGCCAAGCCGTTAAGAGATCTTTTTTTTTTTTAAGCAAATGATAAAAGTAATGTCATGTAATGTGAAATCAAGTTTTTTTTTTGTTTTTTTTTTTAGCTTCTCCCCCAAGATGTTTGGAAACTGGCTTCTCTTTACATAATAGGAATTAGCCCTAAACTTCTATCACCTGCAATAGAAGTTACCTCTACTCATTGATCTTTCTTAGGATGGGTGTTCCTGTTCGCTGACTCTGCCTCCTGGCCCCCTGGTATCCCGAGAACTTCCTAGGACACTGAACTCTCAAAGGTCACTCGTGTCATGGGAGAGAGCATGGGCTCTACAGGGATGCCAAAATTAATGTGGGAACAGATGAAAACTGCAGAATATTAAGAACTGAAGAGCAAAGACACATGACAGGTTGCATTCATATATATATAGTCCCATTTTGCCTGAAGAGATAATACCAGGAGGACAAGGAGTCATTTCCACCAAACCAAAGGTCTCTAGGTCAGAAGAGTTTGAATAATACATTATAAAATCAGGTAATTTGTATCTCATATCGACTAAGTTGGGATGTTCACGTTTATAACTTCAAGTTATTTGGGGCCTATCTCTTCTTTATAGTGTTCAAAGACAAAGCCACAGGTCTTGCATCAGGACCCACACTCACTGGGCTGTAACTTGCTGAGTGAAGGCATTATGCAACCGCAAGAAAAAAACCAGGGCTAAAGGTTCTTAAGATGTTAGAAAATTGCCTGTCATAACTCTCTCAGGTACTTCTTTGTTCTTGGAGGCTTTCCACGGGCCTATCAAGAAATGGGTGCCTATCTGCATCCCCGAGGGCTCTCTCCTACTCTTGACACACTAGGAGGAGCAACAAGTCCATCGAGGTGAGCCAGCCTTCCCGGGCTCAGGACTCTGCCAACTGAGGGACAAGCAAGATTGAAACAGCCTTGTCCGTCTCAGCCATTTGGATGGGAATCTGCACAGTCACTATCTCTGCTTGGAGCCTTACTACAATAATTTTTGCTACCTCGTGGCATTCTGTTATTACAGGTGAACTTGGACCGTGACCAGCAGGGTTTAGTGACCTGAGCAACAGACCATCGACTGCAAGGTGCTCTCCACTATTGGTTATCTCCTGGCATACACTCACAACAGTCAAAATCAGAAAAATTAGAGCCCTGAACATAAATATTTAGGAGATAAAAAGAAGTAAAATGGGTCCGTTTTCCCCACTAGGATTGGTCCAGGGAACAGGGGTTCAGAGAGATCGGTCCTACAGAATAATGTCCACGTATGTAGGGACGTATTTATGTATCTACACGTTTCCATAAGGAAGACTGAGATGTGATTGGGATGTTTCCAGTCAGATCAGATAAAGTATCCTAAATTCCATGACAAATCGATTTACCTCTCCTGGACAAACAGCCAACCAACCAAACCCAACCCAAACACTAGAATCCTTTCTAAAACAAAACCAACCGATCTTCTCTCCATCAAACCTTCATATTTTAAAGCAAAGTACCTTCCCTAGGAATCTTAAACACTGAGAAGGTAAAAAGTCAAGCTTGCATTATGGGAGACTCCTAAGGGTTGGGCTGAGTCAGTCTGAGAGACACACTCACACACACATATAAGCAATGCTCCAGTTTTAATCTGAATGATTAACTGAGGAGGAGCAGTTGCATACTCACTGACCGAACTTGATACTTTATCTTCCAAAATATATCGGAGGAATCAGAAGAAGACATGATATTGATGTATGCTTTGAAGTATAAATGGCTGGCTAGTGTTCAAGCAGTTATGTGCATCAGCAACCATCAACTTAATAAATTGTGCTTATATGGGCACTTTTGTTTTGAACCTCATCTTTTATTTAATTAGGCCGATTCAGAGCATATCAGAGAACCGAACTACTGTGTATTTTCAACCTATCCTTGGAAACAAAGGAAAATTTTAGCATAATCTAAATTATAAATTGCCAGCCAGACTCTACACAAGCCCCTTGTATATGGCACCAATCCTCAGAGACATGAGCAAATCATTTGAGCACAAAAATCTCTGTCACATTCCCCAGTCAGAGCTCATTGGCTTATGAGTCCTAGGTACCTGGGTAAATGGGCAATTATTTAAAGTTGGACTTTTGTTTTACTTTTGATTGTTTTTTTTTCCCCCATGTCCCCTCATCAACCGACTGTAATTACCCCAGGTCAGAGGTGCACAACCATGATGGGAAGGAAAGGCTGGGACGAGGGGAAGGAGGTGTGTGGAAGGCTGCGAGAGAGCTCTCCAGGTCACTAATGGCCTCTGGGGCAACGACTTGGAGAACCGGCTGATGCTTTGCCTTTGATCTTCTAATTCACAATGATCATTAGTATTAACTCCGATTCTTCTGGGTGAAGAATTCCAGCTGTAGCCTTTTCAGTTTACCTGACCTAAGAAAATTCATCACCCATCCCATTAGGATTTCAATAACCAGCTAAGAAAGAGAGAGAGAGAGAGAGAAAAAAAAAAAAAAAAGGCAGTTGCCCCAGAATCTAGAAACCACCCGCTTCATTATTAAAACGGAGTTTATATGGCATACATCACAGAAGAATTAGGGCATTCCAACAGTACCTCCAAGTAATTAAACAATCTATTCCATTTGCCTCCTAAGAGGGAGGATTCCCAATTGGGTGAAAAAATCGTCAGGGTCCAATGTAATCACAGTGGAAATATGCTATCTCCAAACTAGCAGAGAACTTTTAAAATTAAAGTAGAGGGATCTGTCACTCAAACTTGCGCTAGTTTTGGCACAGCCTTGCTCTGACCCATCATCATCATGAAAGCCCGTGAAGGTGAATGGCAACTACATGCAGGAGAAAAAGTAGTAGCTACAAAGATATTCTCATAGGTTTACGAGAGCTCATTTTTGATAAGGCACATGGACATCTGGAAGGGAAAAATTCTTGTCACCCCTACATCCTGGTTTTCAAGAATCTCAATTTAATCATGTATCTGCGGATAACACGCAGCGAAGGACTCAAAGTTGCTGTCTCCACAAACCACCTTCCTGGGGTCAGGCACGCGCATATGAAGATATGTTAGGACTAGTCTGAAGGAAGGACTGTCCTTCTCAAATACTCCTTCCCATTCTGGGCAAGAGTTCAAGAACACTGCCTTCCTGACCCCACTATCTTCTTAGGACTGATTTTAGCCGACTCATACCAGCTGGTTAGGCACAATGGAAATATTTGCTGTTGAAACCATCAAATTTTAGAGGTGAGGGACAGAAAAACAGAGGACGGAAGGAGGGGACCAAATCCCATCTGTTACCTACCTACATGCCCACCTACAGGTCCTTCTGTCTGCCTTTTGACCTTTCACTCACCTCGACCAACAGAACGGTTGTCTGGATACCAATGAGAAGGACTTTTTCAGTGTAATAATAATTCCTAATGTTGAGAGAACAATTCTTCCAAAACTGCAAGCAGAGATATGACACTAAGATGTCGCCAACAGATCTTGTTACCAAAAGCAAAACCAATGAAACAACATCTGTCTCTTCTAGAGCATTCAATTCCCAATTCAATTCCATTTACTCCATCCTTAGAGTGGCGGACCCGCAGGGCACTTTTCATCTAATAGTGTTTCTATGGAAACGCCATTCTCAACCTGGAAGATTCTACAACCCCTCACTTTGGCTTTATCCACATTGAGAGGAAGGTCTTATAAATCAGAAATTGAGCCATAAATTTCGCCACAGACAAACAAGGATTTTTCAAGGCTACAAGTTCACAAATAAGAAACAAACAAAACAAAACCAAAGAGTCAAAAAAATGTGTATCCAGACACAGAAACAAAGTGTCTCTATTAAGCATCCAATGAGATCCGAAAGATCAGTGAAAGGAATCCAACAAGAGAATGTGAATGAAAAACCAATTCACCTTGAGGGTCACCTCCCCTTACTGGTCAAATACCAGATGCGTCGCCCCTCGCATGGTTTCTTCACCTGACCCCGCAGGTGTGTATTTGAACAGCCTGCATTCTTCCTAACTTTCAAGATTCCTGGGACACACAGCAGCTCCATGCCGGAAAACATGTCACTGCATATTTTAAATAAGAACCATATTAACCGCTTTTCTATTTAGATTATATTTAAATCCGCAATATGCAAGAGGGTATAAATCCAATAGGGTAGGGGGGAAAGAAACAAAACAGAAAACCCTTGATTTTTTTTTTTTTTTACCTGAAACGTTGTATTTCTCCCTTTTTCTCATTTTCGCTAGGCCCTTAGGCACATATCGCTGTAACACCATATAGCAAAATAACTGGCAATATGTAAAACACATCCAGTTTAAACACTATGACATAGTAGGTTGTAGTTATAGTTGGAATAACACCTTTAAGAAGGAAAAAGAAACCTTCATGGAGCATATGCCCCCGAACTGACTGACTATACAGTGACTCATACTCAGATATTAAGTATTTCTTAATTGTTTGCAATAATTTGTCTTCAGGCAAATGCAAGCATTTCTATTAATAAATGCTTTTGTTTTCTTTCGAATTCTCTCTTATTATCTAAATAATGTCTGTCATCCTTTGCGATTCCAGGGAAGAGTTTCTTTTAAGAGACCTGCTCCTAGTTATCAAAACTGGCAAATGCTCAACTAAGACTGAGGTGGAGATTTACATCACTGAAATTTCCTTTTACCCCAAAATCACCAAAGTTTAAAATCTGTTTCCTTTTTCTTTTATTATTTTCATCGTATACAAGTATTTCCAGTTTAGCTCACTGTGAGTCACAGAATGAAGGTTTAGTTCTCTCCTTGGAGTAGTAAAATGTGCTACCGATTAAATCTACCTGTGGACAGCTACAGAAACAGCACATTTTTCTTATGCAGCTGGGGTGCAAATCCAGGAAGGTTTTTTTTGTGTGTGTGTGTGTGTTTTGTTTTGTTTTGTTTTGTTTTGTTTTCAGGGCCCATTCTACTCCCCTGACACACAAATGCTTGAAAGCCCTTTCAAAGACAGGTTTTTGTTGTTGTTGCTGTTTTTAACTGAATAAACCCAATGTAAAGATTGACCCATTTATTTGAAAAATAAAAGAAAGTAGGAATTTGCTTTCAAAAAAAAAAAAGGTATGTGAGGTTTTATAATACGCTTTTTGGCAGTTAAAAGATTAGTTTTTACAGCTTGCTAATAAATTGTTATTGCTATTACGTTAATTAGTCAGAGTTTCGAATGCTCTTTCGTATCCTGCAAGATTTCAGACAGGATTTCTCCAGATTAAGTTACATTAATCACATAAGCAAGAATGTGATCATTTAAAATTTGTAGCATCTTCCAAATGAATCATGCAATTCCCCCAGAACCCTCAGAACTTGACATAAAGTTGCTAAAAGATTAGTGCGGAGATATCACTACTTAATCATATTTGAACAAATAACAAAACTCTCCTTAAACTCTAGAGGCCTTTCCCATAGAATTCATTATGACCGGCTCCTGACTATGAACGATTACCTAAGCGGTTTGTGCATTCCTTCAAGAGGTGTAACAAGACAACTGACAACTGGACGTCTAGCTGGTCTTGCAATTAGAGAAGAGGGTAGGGCATCGTTTTCATTGGGGGAAGGAAAGAGGGAGGAAATTTAAATGTATCTCCTTTGCTTTTTAGATGATACTGTGAGATATTCGTTTTTTTTAGAGGTGGTTACCGTTACCGATATTTTTGTACGAGCACATGGCAGCGGAGTGGGGAAGCGGGTGGGCATGTCCGATGCAGGCCACTAGGCGATTTCTGCAAACATGCACAGAAAGCCAGGGAGGTGTGGACAAATGGGTTTCCCCTTCCAGGGCAGGGGCAAAGGCCAGCACAGACCCCAAAACTGAAAGACGTTAGCCAGACCTCAAGAAATCAGGCAGTTTATGAATAATTTCCAATCGAATTGCCCGAATAACAGATGGACCACAAAAAGCATCGCAATGCAGGTAAGATCTTGCTGGTGGCTACAGAAGTTTTTTTGTGTTGTTTCGTTTTGTTTTAAGAAGATAATATAGCTCTCTCTACAAGGTTCTTCCCAAGGGTATGACCTAGAAAACCAGGAAACCTGGTGGATGAATAAAAGAACTTGCTTCTCTCTCTCCTGATTCTGTCTGAACTAATATTTGATTATATTTTATTCAGGGGCATCTCAGCCTCAAGCTCCTTTGCAGATTGAGATGGAGGCTGATGAAATCCATTCTTTTTTTTTTTTTTTTTTTTTTTTTTTTCCGTTAGTACAGGCAAGAGATTTTGGTCGTAACCTCAGGGGCCACCTGATTTTGTCCCCTTCCGCCCCCAGGCTCCAGATCTGGTTGGCTGGTTGGCCCCAGTGACGAAACATCAGCACGGCTGCATCAGCACCGTTCACCAACTGTCTCTGCCTATCTCCCGCTACGTTTTCCTCCTGCCGTGCCCTCCGTGCCCTCCAGACCCTGGCCCTTCCCATCCCCCTCAGTCGTGGTCCATAACCCTCAGGGGCAAACTTGCACCAGGCACATCTCGGACTATCCGCGTACAGGTAACAGACATCAGGTAAGTAACGGCACCCGGGTGGGGTTTGGGGTAAACCGCATATGCTGCTAAAATCAGCCACACGATCTAAAGCTCCAACTAACTACCAGCCCTAGGCCAACCTCCAAAGCTGCTTCCCAAATGGTCAGGGTAGTCTAGTTGCTGTTTGGAATCATGGTGACTGGGGCAGAGGGAGGAAAGTATTTTACTTATTTATTTTTTATATTTTTTTTTAGTTATCCTTGCCGGAAAGTCTGGATTAATTTACACCCTCGAGTGTTCCTGGAGGCAGAGCCTCCATCCAGAGGAGCAGAACCAGCGTGGTGGCCTTTGACAGCCCCTCCTGTCTCCCTGACACAGTGCAAGCTAAAGGCCAGCGCTCTGAAGGTGGGCAAAGGTGGGGAGGGTCAACTGACCTGGCCACATGGGTGACAAAGCAGAATTAACCTTGATATTTAAACATAAATGACGTTAAGGAAAGCAAACTATGCTTAAAAAAAAAAAAAAGTAACATAAAGAGTTTGCTTCTGACGTTTCTCAAAAAGCCAAGACTTTTAGCATTCGTTCACTTGAGGCTACCAGGCGGGGGCTAGGCGATGACCTATTTTAAACTCAACCTCTGTCCCTAATATAGTGAGAAGTCCCCCGTGGCGACAACGTTGCTGATTTTTAAAATATTATTTTATCCATAAATTTTCATTCCGTCTTCTTCCTCGGATGTCATTAAGTCGGTATGCACTTACAAAAATATCCACCAAAATATTATGATTATAAATATTTTGAACATGAAATTCATTCAGAACAATAACCAAACAAAACAAATCCCTTGGTGGCATAAAGCCCCAAATCTCCAGTTTCTCACATCTCCAGGAGAATTCCTGCAGTGAAAACAGCAATACTCACACAGACAATATAAACTGTTACTCTGCTTGAAAAGTCACAAGGGACTACACAGGAAGAGTTGACTCTATATTGCTGTTTCCCTTTACAGTTCTAAGCACAGGGACAACTTTCACTGTGCAGCTCGGGCTCGGATGAATGTCTCGTAATGGCAACCAGTGCATGCAAACCACTTCAGAGCAATTTATGTGAGCATCTTGCCATTGCAACAAGATTTAAGCTTTTTGGGACCGTGCGCTAGGAAGGTCCGCTACAGCGTTAGGAGAAAGGAAGTCCTTCTCTCCGGGGTCTATCTTACTTTCTTCTTAGTAGGACTTGGTTCTAGGGACCCAAGAGTCACACTGAGAAAAGCAACATCATTAACATACATACTTAAAATCACAACTCCTACACCTTATAACTTACAGTTAACAAAATTGCAATAGTGAACTTCAAATAACACTCCTCGTTTGGGGTAAGTATCTAGGAAATAAGGGCTAACACTTCTGTAAAAACTAGGGGGACACAGTGATTTATGAAATATTCCAAGTGCAGAGGGATCATGTTCCCCCATCTTTTTTTTTTTTTTTTTCTATCACAACGGGTTCATCGTCCATATTTAGTTTACATATGTCATTTAGAATCCACTTACTGTTAGATGCTGGAACAGCCACGCCCTCATGATATTTGTGGCTACTTTGGGAAAGATGCCACGCTTTTTGTGACGCTTTTTGTCCTTATCTGGATCATCATCGTCACCTGTGCTGGGGGAAGCTACACTGTTGTCCAAGCCATCACCTGCAAACATAGTGAATCAAATTTTGACTGATGCTACCTTGACATGCTTTATGCAAATAGAATGCCTTTGGATATAAACAAAACCAAAAGAGCAATATAAATGATTAATAGTTTATTTGGTACTGTTTTTATTATTTTTTTTTCTTTTTTTTCCATGACAAAGAGAAAGAACAAGGCCTAGGCTCAAAAGTAGTCAGGTCTGAGGAACTTCTTCCAAAGGACAGTGGGAAAGGTCAAAGGGAATGAGGGGAAATGGCCAATCTCTTTAGTAGCTTCGTTGCCATGGTAATTATTCAGAGGGGTACAGCTGAGACGAGTTAAGTGTAACTGGGGAGTTCGATATGGTGGTGGCCGTGGGCAGACGTGCCGTCCCTGCCTGGGTATTCAAACCCCACATACAGTCATTGATGTCAACTTGTGAGAAGATGCATTTAAGACAGCAACTATTTCCACAAGTGATCTATCTAAGACTATAAAGTAGGCCATGGAAATGTAAGTAATCCATCATCGAAGCGCTTTGACATAGGGATGCTTCAAATAGAACATAATTTTTCTTGTCATAGAAAGAGAGCATCAAGTTTAGTAAGGGCAAAACTCCCTGAAATAGTTTTTTTTTTTTTTAAATTAGGAAACAATTACTATGTAAGTCACTAAAGTGATGTTAAATTAATAGTCCGTTGAATTGGATTACCCTACAAATCCAGGCAATTTCTAAGATTTCTTCCAGATTCAAATTTTGCTCATTGAAAAGTCACCTGTTTACAAACCCCTGAATATCGTGGATCCCATTCTTCCATTGCTCTCTGTTCTAACGTTTATGTTGTGTCCTCTAGAAAATACTCTGGCGCTGTGACACGATAAAACACAAAAATGCAGCATGCCTTTCACAGCGCCGTGCGTGGTAAGACAGAAAAATGACGTTTCAGCCCATGGAAGCACACACTGCCTCGCGCAAGTCGCGAGGTACAAATGGGAACTGATACCTCGTGTTTTGGCACAAAAGTTCAAAAGGAAGACGAGGCTGGGGCTGGGCAGCTTGGTTCCTGCCAAGGGGGCCTCCCGACCCACCACCTGCGGGCCACCCCGGCTCTCGGGGGAAGCCACCGACTTCCAGGGCAGGACAGGGCCCCGCGGCCCAGGAAGAAGGCTTGGCAGTGAGGCAGCCGGCACACCTGGGGGCACGTGGGCACGTGGCTGCACGTACACCTGGGGGCACATGGCCTGCACACACACCTGGGGGCACGCAGCCTGCACACACACCTGAGGGCATGTGGGCACGCGGCCTGCATGCACACCTGGGGGCACGTGGCCTGCACACACACCTGGGGGCATGCGGCCTGCATGCACACCTGGGGGCACGTGGCCTGCACACACACCTGGGGGCACGCGGCCGGCCTGAGTATGCTACTGGAGGGCCGTCTACGCGGCCGAGGAGTCGGGTACTCGGATGAGACCCGTCTCCCGGCCACCGCGCGTTGGCACTGGCCTCAGGTTCGGTTACCTGGCTTCCTCGGATCCCTTATTCCCTGTTCCTTATTTCTGTCACCCAAAGACACTAGGTACAAGTGTACTACTTTGATCTTCGTGATTCTGGTCTAATCTACGGTAATTAGGTCGCCATTAATCAATTGTTCTTACCAGCTCTCTCAGGAGTCCCCTGCGGAGCCCCCCACCTCACCCCCCAAAAAAGGAAATTGCCCCCAAACGGCCTTAACTTGTATGGTAAAGTTTAGAGACTGGTGGGCGAGGAACAGACTAATTTCGACGTT
This sequence comes from Canis lupus baileyi, assembly GCF_048164855.1. Classification (NCBI taxonomy): domain Eukaryota; kingdom Metazoa; phylum Chordata; class Mammalia; order Carnivora; family Canidae; genus Canis; species Canis lupus. The sequence goes on along the minus strand of NC_132848.1, from coordinate 68,689,302 downwards.
TCTGCGATGACTGCCGCCTATGCCACAGACACGAAACTTTGGCAGAACTTTTCTGTGATTTTAATTTTAAAAAATCCGTAATTTTATTGTATCTAAAAATCCCTCTGTTTTGTTCAAGTTCCACAGAATCATAGCTGTGTTCTCGGTGGAATAGATCCTAGAGACCCCCCGCCCCAACCCTCCATCCCCCGGACTCCGGAGCCCTCACTTGTATGGGCAGCGAGCCAAGAAAGTGCTTAGGTGACTTGCCCAAGGTCACACGGCAGGTCTGGGGCTGGCAGGCCTGGGCCGGCCCAGACACACCGCATCCCCTAAACCGGTGCTCCTCCCACCCCACCAAACCCATTATTTGCATAACCAAGTGTTTTAGAAGGAGTCCCCTTGGATTTGCCTAATAAATTCCTTGAAAGTCCAGTATTTAAAGAGGCTTTTTATTCAGAGAAGCAATTCACCATATAAAATAACAATTCATTAAAGAAACATGAGAAAAGAAACCAACTCAACAGCATTTAAAATTTCAATGGGCTAATCCACTTTCAATATGCAAAAGGTAACCGAGGAAAAGAAACATATTACTTGATCATTGATTAAAAATGAAAAGCTTCTAACCTAATGACAGTTTTTCACCACCTCTCCATGATTGTTTTCCACCTTTAAAAAAAAAAAAAATAGCCTTTCCATCCGTCTCAAAACCCCTTTAGATTAATTTAGCAGGCGATGCCTAGTGCCTGCCTCGAAGAGAATTCATTGATAATTTATGGAAATATCTACTATAATCCAGCGGAGATGACTTTTTTCCAGCTTTGTGCATCAATAGATAATCAAGGCCTTAAAGCAGCCTTAGCTTCCCATTACCTCAGGCAAAAGAATTCCTGAAAGCGTGCCTTGAGGGCACCTGAATTATATACTCCATTAGGAGAGGAAGGCTTTCTGCATTCCATGTGTAACACTCACCAGAACCTTTCCTGTTTATTTCTGCTGTATGAAAGCAGCAGCATTAGGAACAGAATTTTTTAAGTGAAGACTTATGTAGACACAATGGAGAAACCTTTCAAGCAGGAGCCAGATCACCCCCTTCAGTCCCTGGCAGTGACCTCTCCCGAATAAAAGGTTTCTATTACATCATTAGCTCAAGCCAAAAACAGCCTTGGCTTAATGCACAGTTTGTTCTTCCTACTGTTTTTAGGCAAATACAGCTACTTTACTCCCATCTGGGAGGGAAATTACACTGCTGGGTTGTAATCTAAGACAAGATTTTCATTGGAAGCAAATGCTTTCAATCCAGTGTAAATACTGGTGCATGTTCAGAAAAGCCTAAAACAATAAACCCTGCTCCTTCCCGACACAAGTTAGGGAAATGGAGAAGATGGGGAAGGAGAAGAGCATAATACAACAGACTATTCTAAAAGCAAACACTTTCATAGATTTTCATAAATTGTTTAACCTCTTCCACTTTCTAGAACTGAAAATTGATCTCCAAACGTCTCCACCTCCAAGGAACAGTCTAAATGGTCAATTGTACCTCTAGCATTTCCATTCACTCTGCAATTTGATACAGTCACCTCGATGCGGTCTCTGGAGGATTTATTTCCTTTTTATTTTTTTTATTTTTTATTTTTTTTTATTTTTAAGATCACTAAACAAACTTGGAGAACCGCCGGCCGACCACATGGCAGCAGGCAGCAGCTCTGAACCACATTTGTAAAATGTCAGCAGTGACTTCATTCCTGGAGCTGACTTCTCCTGCCGCCAAATGAAGGCAAACTGAAAAGGTGGAAATAATCATAAAAATGATGCTAGTCCATAAACAAGCTTACAGCCTCATTAGGATAGCAGTAGGCTCCAGTGGGTGATTTATGCTCGTTTTGCTGATGCTATGAGGAAATGCCATAGGGCGACTTTAGCCAATTGCTAATGGTTTCTGACAGCTTCTTAGCAACTAGTGCAAGCAACGTTGTGGCGTTTGCTAGTGACAGAAACCGAAAATGTCATATTATCTGCCCATGTGTCATGAAGTCCGTGTGGCAATTAACTAGCAGGCCAGTGACTGAGGGGCCAGAGGCTCCCGAAAATGGCCTTTGGCTATGCAGAGGCAGCCGAGGGGCGCAGAGCACCCGCTGCTGCACATATGCAACATTCTAATGCAGCACCCCCTTCCTTGTGACTCCCCGGCTCTGATGAGGCCCGGCCACTCCAGTCCCTTTTTTCTTCTCACTCAAGTGAAACTCTGGGCTCTCCTCTCTCCTCTCTCTCTCTCTCTCTCTCAACCTCTCTCTCTCTCTCTCTCTCTCTCTCTCTCTCTCTCGCCCCTGGCTCTGGCCTTATGAGAAGCCTCCAAAGCCTCCAATGCTTTGATATGATTATCCCGATGGCTCCTTAATTGGCAATACCTGGTTCTGGGCTCTCTGGACGCTGGATTGTAAGGTGCCAGCCATTTTTCTGCTCTCTCACGAATTAGTCTAAAAGGATTGAAGATCACTGAAGCAGACTCATTGCCTGTCAGGTTGCAGGGAGCAGAGGGACTCGGCGGCAACAAGACACTACGTGAAAAACACCAGGCTTCTAACGAGGTGGGGGGGGGGATCCTGGCCACACTTTCCAGTTTCCGAGCTATCAAAACCATGCACTATATGTCAAACTGTCAAACCTTTCAGCGTGGGCCATTTGCCCTTTCAAATAATATTTAAGAATTGTTTTTACAAAATTTTATAGGCCATGGTCTAGTGAAAGAGGCCAAGCAACAAAGAAAGGAATTTGTACTACAATTCGTCTACGGACAATTTCTTGCGAGACCTGGTCTGTCCCTGCGGAGCAAGGCAGGTGACCTGTGGCAGCTCCCAGGCTGTCAGAGAGCTCAGATTTCAAACACGCTCAACTCAAACATCCCGAGTCGCCTATTTAAGCATGCCCAGGCATTTAGACTGTGCTATCTCGTGCCTTTCAAGGCAGGATAAAGCGGCATTTACCGCATTCAGGCCATTCAATGGGTCAGACTGACCGTGTCAGCAGGGGCTCCTCTCTGGCAGGTCAAAGCCCTGCTCCCATTTTTCTCTTCCTCCTAACCCCCTCTCTCCACGCACCCCCCCCCAACCTCCAGGATTGCCCATCCCCTAAACCTATTCTGAGCGAGGCCAGAACAAAACCCCCCGAAGTGCCCAAGATTCACCATCACAACCCAGAGGGCCCTCCAGCGTCGGCCGGCCAGCAGGTGTATATAAAACGGGTTGGGTTGGCTGTCAGAGGGCTCTTTCCGTCGTTGAGGCAAGACTCCTAATTAGGGATATGAACTTTCAACCACCGGGGCAGAGGAAGGTGTCGGGTTGTGGCCCTTCTTGTTTTGCTAGAAGCCGGGCTGTGAGGCCTCCCAGCTTGGAGACAATTCATTTACAGACCTGTCCTGAGGACCCGTAGTCTCTGGCCGGGGTCGCTCCTGAACTTTTGCTTTGCTCACCTTCAAGTGCTTGGAAGCAGAATGTTTGTCCCAGAGAGGCCCGCAGACTCCGAACCAAGGCCGTTCGTAATCGCACCTCTCGACGCGGAGTAAACTCTGCCATGACTTGGGAGGTGTCTACGCGGTCAACCCAAAAGCACGAAGACCCTACAGCTCATGTTGTAAGGTGGCTCCCTTCTCCTCCAATATGAAGGCTTGCTGTTGTTTCTTTTTTTTTTTTCTTTCCTCCAGTCTGTTTTCTCACAGAGCACATCTACGAGGATGAATATGGCATTTCACCCCTTACACGGCGTGTAGAACATTCCCTGCCCTTCCAGGGGCTGCTGCTGGTGCAAACATCCCATGAGCATGAGGAGGTCGGGTTTCCTCTGGAGCGGAGCTACCCGAGTGTGCCAGGTTGTTAGGAAGGATGTAAAACTACCCCAAGCCCACTGCTCCAGATCAGGGCTGCGTCTGCTTAGCCAGAAGTCAGATGGGATAATGTTTCTGTGTTATGTTAAGAGGATAAATGGTGAGAATTATAGACAACCCTTTCTCAGGAACCAGCTAGAATGCTTCAGAGGTTATAAAGAAGTGTTTTGTCTTCGCGGGAGAATGTGTAATAGCTGCCAGAGTGATTTTTCTAAGATACGTATATGATCTTATAACCCCGGCTCTCAAGATCCTGCTGCGGCTATCATTTGCCTTCAGGAAAAAGGGCGCCTGTTTTAGGCCTCCGAGGAAGGCCTTGCACCATCTCTGTGTCCCCTCCGGGGGCCTCGGGCCTGCCTCCTGCGGGAGTCGCACCCCGGTCCTGAGGCTCCCGGGCTTCTCACCCCCTCCCCGCAGGCACAGCTCCCACGCCCCGTGCGGTCCCCTGTGCTAGGCCTCTTTGCAGGGTCCTTCCCGGCAAGCCCTTTGGTGACCGTCTCTAGGTTTCGCCCAACTGCCATCGCCTCTCAGGAGCAGGAAGCATGTGCCGGACTCTAGCAGCTTGGTGCCACCCCTCCCTGACCCCCAATTTTTCCTCCATCCAAGCACACGTCGCACTCTCGCGGGACTGTTGGTGTCCTGTAGTGTTATATCCCCTCGACTCGGTCACAGGAACTATGAAAACAGGGACAGGGTCCTGGTCCCCTCCAAGAGTCTCCAGGCCCTGGCTTCAAACTTGTCCCTGGCTATGAAAGGAACGGGCACATGCGTTTCCTTTTTTTTTTTTGCACTGCATGGAGAAAACGGGTTTCCATTTCCACCTGTGCTCATCCTCTCTGCCAGCTGCTTAAACTCTTGAAGCACAGTCACCAAGGAAAATCGGTAAACCCTACGAAGACGTGAAGGAAACGCATTCTCCAAAGCTGGGACGTTCCCTTGGAATCTTGCAGCTCGCCGTGGACAAAAGGCGGACTGACTTGAGGAATCAGAGTTCTTCTCAGTGTTTGCCATTGTCTCTCGGGAACACACTCCTACCTCTTTTGATGACAATTTAAAGCACTTGGCCTAACTAAAAGGTCTTGCTGGTTGCACAAGTTTTCCTGAGTTCGACTCTAAAAGATGACGCCGATGTGTTTGCTCCCCTCTGCCCTTTCCCCCAGCGAATGACACACGTTACTTCCACGCCTCCCAGTTCGACCCTAGCAAAGGAGCCCGGCTGCCTCGCAGCAGACCATGTCACCCCGAGCTCAGGCTCCGGGCGCACGCTGTAGAGACCCGCTGCCAAACACAGAACTCCAGGACCCTGGCTTTCCCTTGGCTTTGCCGAGTCACGGATGGGCCTTCCCCACCGCACTCCTCCACCTGCCTCGGCAAGTTCTCAGCAACAGGTTATCGGAGGACCTTGGCATCTCATATACAGACTGACGCGCCGTAGGGTCCTCGGGGACATTAGAAAGGCTTCTCCAAGATCAATGAAAACCTAATACGACCCCGTAAGTCTAAGTACACGCTTTCAAGAGAAACACAGCAGACTCTGTACGTCTTCAAGAGGGCGGCCAATAGACAAATACACCATTGCCTGCATCCAGTGGTTCACTTTGGGGTTCGACTTGAGTTAGGTTTCGGTCACCTCGGCCTCCCTTTTGTATGTCTGCTCATCCTTAGGTGTTTGATGTCTCCTTGTTCCCGGTTCAGAGCGATGCTCAGTTGATTGAAGAAAAGTAACAGAGGAGAAGCACGTTCTCACATGTGTTATGGTACCACCGCGACCTCCCTGAAAATCTTGAGGTGTTGGTTCCTTTGGAAACCAGGATAAGGAGCCAACGGCGGCGTGAGGTTCTAGAAGGGGCCTAGGACATGGCCTGCGTTACGGATAAACGCTGAAGGCCGTGGCTGAGAGACAGAGGTGAAGGGAGAGTCGGGGAGAAGATCGAGGAGAAGCAAACCTTAAATAAACACGTTATTGGTACTTGTAAAAAGGAATGTGTAAGGTGTATGCTTCCCAGGGTTGGCTTTCCAGAGGCCTGCCATGAAGCTTGTCCTCTCTCCTTGGCCTAGGTCTGTTAAGCGGTGACACCCACTTGTTAGTTAGCCACCGCGGAGCGAGCTCGCAGCTTATTTTGCCCTTTAGCGGACTGACATCCTGACATCACAGGAACCTAACGGAAGAAATGGAGAAGGCAACGCCCTCTCTGAATGTACTGCCCCCCTCTTCTAAAAAAGCAAAGCGCAAAAAAAAAAAAAAAAAAAAAAAAAGCAAAGCACAGACTTTAAAAATGAGCCCCACAAGGGGCACCGGGTGGCTCAGCGGTTGAGCGTCTGCCTTTGGCCCAGGCCATGATCCCTGCATCAGGCTCCCTCTCCCTCTGCCTCTCCCCCTGCTCTCTTTCTCTCTCCAATAAATAAATCAGATTTTTTTTTTGCAGGCAACCATCTTTTGCCTAAGCGGTCACCCCTTACCATTCGTTTATTCTTTTAACAAAGAAAGTATTGAATTCCGACTGTGTCCCAAACACGACATCAACCGTTAGAGACACGGATGGTGAACAAAATCAGAGAGGGTCCCTGAGTCTTCGGAGTTTTCCAGAGAGAGGGCACAGATGTTAGAGAAGACAATCACAGCAATAAAGGTGCGACTGCACTCGATCAGAAAGAAATCTAAATCTGTGGGTGTGGAAACAGAGGAAACTGACGGGGGAGGAATCTGGGGCAGATTCCGGAGTGTGGAGGAAGTCGGGCCCGAATGGCCAGCCGCCGCAAAGGGCCAGAGAGCAGAGAAGGAGCCGCAAGCCACGGGGACGGCACGGACCAAGGCCCTGTGTCTGGAAGCGTGACACAAGCACAGAACCAGAACCGGGAAAGCAGGACCAGGTGACGCTGGCGAGGTGAGGGGGGCCAGACCACTCAGGGCCTTGTAGGCCATGGTCAGAGGTTGGGTGTTTGTCCCTAAGGGGCTGCTAGTGACCCGCATGCCCCGATATCACATAAATCTCACTGAATAAAGCCTCACGCCCTGGCATCTCTTTCCTTTTTTTTTTTTTTTTTTTTGACATTTAAAAAAATATTTTATTTATTTATGAGAGACACAGAGAGAGAGGCAGAGAGAGAAGCAGTCTCCATGCAGGGAGCCCGACAAGGGACTCAACCCCGGATCCCGGGATCACGCCTAAGACAGACGGGATCACGCCTAAGACAGACGCTCAACCGCTGAGCCACCCAGGCACCCAGGCGCCCCTCTTTCTAATTCAACCTAGCAAATCACTTGATTCCAAATTAAGATCGGGGAATGAGGGACAATGAAAAAGCGATGAGTCCATTCAGGTCGACCCCAGTGTAGGCACAGATCACACGCTGGTTAATTCGCAAGCAGGTCTCTTGGACATGAGAACATACGTTGACATAGAAGCAAGTTATGAAAGGTGTCCGGTCCCTAGGCCTGCTCATCGAAGCCAAAGTAATTCATTAAGTGAATAAAGTTCTGACACCTGAAGCCTGGGTGCGGGGAGTCAGGAAGTATAAGAAGAAGGAGGAAGATGAAGGTTTTTTCCTCATATTTCTATACATAGAATCCGCCTAGGAAAATATTAAAATATGCATAAGTGCCTTTAGTGCCTCCTTTTCTTTCTTTCCTTTTTTTTTTCTTTTAAGATTCTATTTATTTATTCATGAGAGACATAGAGAGAGAAGGAGAGACACAGGCAGAGGGAGACGCAGGCTCCCTGTGGGGGTACTCGATCCCAGGACCCCGGGGTCACGCCCTGGACCGAAGGCAGACGCTCAACCCCTGAGCCCCCCAGGTGCCCCAGGACCTCCTTTTCTATAGTCCCTTCCACAGCGCAGCCTCCATCTCCTGGGCTTTCAGAGCATCCCAGCGCCTTGGCCTCCCACCTGGGACACCCCACCCAGCTCCATCCTTTTCCTGCCCTGAGTTCACGCTTGCCATCTCCCAACAACCACAATTCCCAGCCTTTCAGTCTGGTTCATCTAAGCCAGACCCACTGAGGTAGAAAGTGATCCGCGAGATCAGAGACACCGATGCCCCCTCACCTTCCCAGAAACGTGGGCGTCTCTGAAAGAAAATTCGTTACTGCAAACAGATCTTTGACTGGCAGGATTTCAGGTAGAGTAGTAAGTAAAGTCAGAAAGAAAAATAAAAAAGGGGCAGCTGGCTCTGGGAAAGTCTTGTTGTTGTGGTTTTAATCAGCCGGTGGCAGCCTTTCAGAAGAGGCCAGGATCGGTTCCCAGACGTGCCATTCCGTCCCTCCACCCTCAACCACTCGGCCCTTGCTCATCCCTCCCTGCATTTGGGAAGCCACGCAGGTGCCTCACCTTGCTCAGTTTTGCTTTCTTTTTCACGGAAACTGCGGAGACAGAGAATGGGTCCTGAGGGTGCACAGCGGGGAGAAGGGCAGTAAGAGATCTGGGCGGGACGTGTGTGTCTGGAGGATGCTCCTCTCACCTGGGTGTCTATAACTCAGAGATGGCCCACCCGTCGGAATAAATTTGGAATAACTCCTTTACTACCAGCAAATGCCTTCTGGTAAGCATCTATCAATTCATGATTCTTCATGGAGACCACAAATAATGCAGAGAACGCAGCAGGGTAAGAAGTACGAAAAGGATACAACCAAGTAACGGAGACCCAGAATGGAAATGCCCACTGGATTTTTATGGGACACGAAGAAAATCTGTTGAATTATTTTAATTTCGATAGATTTGGGAGAAGAAATGGGACTTTCTAAATTCGTGGAAAGTAAGGATTGTCGGTTGGAGTTGGTTATATTCATATTTGCAGTTGACCTAAGATTTATTTTATGTAAGTATTCCTATGCGTAGAGGACTGTGGATAGATACAGCATGCACCAAGAAATCAGCTAAATTTTCCAAGTTTTTTTTTTTTTTTAATCATTGTACTTTGTTCTTTTGAGATAGGAATACCTTTTTCTAGTAATTCAATATGACTTTTTGACTTGAATTCCCCTCAGGGGAACAACAGCAAATTAGTTACCTACATACAGAGGACAAACAGCAATGATGAATAGGAAAGGAAAAAAAACACAGATTTTACTCATTTTTCATCCATTCAGCATTTTTTTTTTTTTTACGACTAAACACCATGGAAAATCCCTGCAAAAACAGCATAACTTCTTAATGAAGTCTTAGAAACTTCAGGATGTGAGTGCACTGCAAGATATTACTGAAATCTTTGTATTTATACTAACAGTAAAACAAAATGGAAATCCCCCAATCTTTTTCTAAGGGAAAAAGAAAAAAGAAAAAAAAAAAAAAGATATGCTTATAATTGCAAAGGTAAAACAGTGCAAAAGTCATAAACTTTTGTTTCGAATCAACATCTTGGCAGCATTTTAGGAACTGGTACTTTACCTTTTTAATGTTATTATAGTAATGGATGACAAATTCCTCGAGATATTCTTCCCAAAATATATAAATCATATATTAATGAATGGTCAGAGAATTCTATTTAACCGTGAACATGAATCTCTTAGTCAAAACAAAAACAAAAGCACAAAAACAAATGCCACACACGGGATCTTATAGACAGGCACACACACACACACACACACACACACACACACCATTTATTTTTGTGAGATCCTCATATGCATGCTATATAATTTATTTTTAAACTTTTATATACTCTGCACGTGTGTGTGTATATACATATGTGTGTACCTATGTCCACTAACACAGAAAAGACAGTATTATTTTTTTTTAATCAAAGAGGTCACTCCTTCAGCAAAGTAAATTATATAGAATACACTTGAAAAGGAGGATTTAATTTTTTTAAAAAAGTTACTGACATGCAGGTTTTGGAAGCATTTGAAGTGGTTCTCAGCTTTGGCTACACATAGAATCATGTGGTAGTTTTTACAAATCCCGATGCCTTACACTGTACCCAAGACCAATTAGATTAGTATTTTGGAGGGTGAGATCCCAGCATTAATGATTTTTAAAACTTCAAGATGATTAAAATGTACAGCCAAGTTTGAGAACCAGTGGATTAGAATCACAGATTACATGTGGCAAGGCTCAAGTATTTTTTTTTTTTTTTACAGAGAAATGACCGTAAGACCCTTAATCAGAGAACTGTTGTGTGTATTTTAGATGCAATTTTCAAAAAGGTTTACTCATCTGGTTTCCTATCTCATGGTTTGCAGACTGAGAGCTTTGTAACAATGTAAGATGATAAAAAAAAAAAAAGGCAAAAAATAAGAACCTGGCACACTAGGGCCCATTAGCATAGGGGGAAACAGCTCTGTAAATGCTAAAGAGGCTGTGTAGACAAAACGATATGCAGCACAGGGCCATAAATCATGTATCGGCTGGATTTAAATTTTTTTTAAGTTTGTTAAAATTAGGTATGATACAGTGTGTGTGTAGTCGGAGACATTTTTCTAAAAATACCCTTAAATTTCTTAATATTTAAAAAAGTAGGATTCTGGTCATCTGGACCACATCATTCTTGAATGGCAGCAGATAAATCAGGATAACGTGTCTATGTTCTGTAGAAACTTTTCACATATTTGTCGTCCCTTCCCTGGACTGTATAGTGAGATGGAACCCGGCCCTCACTGCGAGCATCGTGCGTGGGCTAACCTGGGGCACCACCTCTGTCTTCTGACCCTCCCTGGCTTCCAGGGAATCTCCTCTCAAGGTGCTCACAGGTTCTTCATCCCTCCTCTTCTGCTCTCAGTACGGAAAGGATGCAGGGGGGAAGGGCATGGTGTGTGCAGGAAGGATGAAGGGTCAGTGGAAGGGGAGCGCAGCTAGAGAGTGGGAGCCTCCTCCTGCAGTAAGGTAAAAGCCGGAATGCCACGGATGGGGGCGGGGAGAGAGAAACCAGATGGCATTCCATGCGGGTAGATTTCTTTGCATTCAAAGAAAAATAGAACTAGGTTGTAAAATGTAGATTAGGAAGTCTTTGGGGCCAGTGAGGTGAGGCGAAGTTTAGTTAGAAGGAAAACAGGCAAGGAGGACGTTGGGATAAAAAAAAAGAAATAGGAGCTTGTTATTCTCCAATCGCAAAGCCATCTGAAGATCCAACAGTTTCCGAAAGATAAGGTCTGAGAATTACCGGCATGTATCTGAGATTACATCTAACCTTCTCTCCTCTGATTTTCCAAGACTCTGGTTCTTTTGTTGAGTTTTTGCGGCACACGTAGCTGTCACCCAGTTAATTAGGGACGGGTGCCTGCCACTCGAAATAAGCACATTTCGTGAAGTGGCGACTCACTATGGTGGGCATGGTCTCTAGGACTAACTGGAGGATCAGACCAAGCCAGGTTATCTCCAATGGGTCACTCTCTTTTTGTTGTGATTTGCTTTTTTTTTTTTTTTTTTAAGATTTATTTATTTGAGAGAGACAGTGAGAGAGCATGTGCGTGCGCAGTGGGGAGGGGCAGAGCAGGGACAGAGACTCTCAAGCAGAACCCCCCACACCCGCCAAGTGAGGGGCTCAATTCCAGGGCCCTGAGATCATGACCTGAGCCAAAATCAAGAGTCGGATGCTCAACTGACTGAGCCACCCAGGGGCCCCTCGACTCTCTTTTCTGATGGCGCCACAGATCCTCTCTCGGCCTTCGTCTCCCCAGCACATGGGACACCTCACCTCTTGTCTGGGAGGTCTAACCAGAGCACAGTGTAGCCCCTGGAGGCAGATGGTCTAGGTTGGTGTAAATCCCATCCTCACTACTTGAGAGCTGCATGACCCTGGACAAGTCACTTAGCCTCTCCAAACCTCTGTTTTGCACCTCACCCCCACCCCACCCCCGGAAGAAAGAAGCACAGTAATAGTACACCTTAGAGTTACTGAACAGATCACATAAAATAAGCCACACAGAACATCTACCACACGACCCAGCAGAGCCGGCTTAGCCCAGTGAATGCCAGGTCCTGTGGCTGTTTTGCTACTGAGGATTTTCTTCGAGCAAGGGGACGTTTCCCCCTGAGCCCTGCACGCAAAGCAGGAAAACAACCACGGCCACTCCAGCTATGTCTCCTCACTGGTCCCATCCCGTTCTCACTCCTAGCAGCCACTTTTCCAAAACATGTGCACCCGTTCTCCCAGCACCGCATACCATTTTTATTTTGTCTTTTCTTTTTTCACCCCCCCCACCCCCAAAGAGCCCTGGAATGACTTGGACCTCTGTACGTGTGCTCCAGAGGAAAAATGGGTGGGCGGTGCCACCTAAGAGGCCCACCACAGAGTGCTGGCGGCCTAGGGCCGGACCGTGATACACAGAAGCACGTTTTATTAATACAAGCTCTCACTCCCCATGCAAAATAGGTCACTTCATAATACCTTGTCCTCGCCTCTCCTAATAATATTTCCGTGGTCATTAATAGCAAAGGCTTTTGGTTTTGATTCACAAATAGGGAAAAACAGCTATATCATTTAAGAAAGTACCTTTAAGGTCTAGGACAAGTGGGATGCCCTATAGAAAAAAAAAAGGGCTCATTTTCAAGTTTACAGTCCACCTCTTGTCTAGACAGCAAGAATAAGAGTAATGATAGAAACTAATATTTATTGAGCACTTACTAGACACTTGAAACCGTTGGTGAGCCTTAGTTTTTGATCAATTCATCCTCACAAAAACCTTAGAAGGTAAATTTAAATTTGTTATCATGGTGAAAACAAACGAATTAAACCACAGTCCATTTCTCCGTACTTAAAAAATAATAATAATAACCTTCACTTGTTACGTTTTTTGTTTTGTTTTTCTCAAACTGTTTCGGTAGCCAACAGAGACGACCCCCACGTCCTGGGGAGCACACCCCTGACTGAGAGCTTTTCGGAACCGCCTCCCGTCACCCTTGCCCTGGCCTCGGCGCACAGACCAGGGAACAGGGCTTGCTGTGAACTCAGGCCCGCATGGGGCTGCTGACCGTTCCAGAATACTCTCCCCCCCTTAACCTAGGAGGTTCGGTACCAGTCAAGACGCACCCGTCGCCCCAACCTGCGGAGCGACCTCCCGGGGCAGCGGGGCCTCCTCCCAGGGCTGCTCCCCGGGCACCTCCTGGCCACGCTCCTGCTGCTCAAGTCGCAGGCGGGGAGGCCCGGCCCTGAGCAGCCTGCCGGGCCCCGACGGCAGGATAACCGAGGACACCAGCACCGAGTGACCGCGGCCCGGGAAGGCACACCCGGAGGGGACGATGCCACCAACAGCCCCGGGTCTGCAGGAGCCCCCGAAGCCGGAGGGAGCACCACCCGGCCGGCAGCTGGGCCCACCCGGGGCACCGCCCGAGGCACCACGGGGCACACACTTCGCAGCAGCATCACGCGGGGGGCTTCCAGGCCTGTGTCCGCGTGGGGGGCCCGGGGCCCTCGAGTGGGAGCGGGAGGGGCAGCCAAGTGTTCCCGTCCCCGCAGGTGGGGAGCAGCTCTCCGCACCCCTGGGGCTCCCTCCGGAGGCCTCCCTGCATGCAGGACCCCTTGGTCCCCAACACTCACCCCCCACAAAGACCCCCAGGGTCAGGCCTGGGCCCAAGATGCTCCCAGAGACGCAGCTCCACAGGGGCAACGGCCGCCCTGCAGCCCAGGCCACCCCACCCGCGCCCCCACACGCAGGGGGCCGCCCCTCCATCTCCTGCTCCTCGCTCGTCCTCTTCTGGGCCTAGTCTTGACCCCGACGGCAGGCCGACTGGGGATCTCCATTCTCCCCTCCTCCAGCCCTGCCAGTGTTCTTTCCCAGGGCTAAATGCTGCTCCCACGAAGGGCCAGCTGGAGGGGATTCTCTCCCGTGAAAACAGACCTCAGCACGCCAATCCCAGCCCTGCCTGACTTCGGAGTTGGCCTGCGGCCTAGAATTCCTTGCGGCTGGTCCCACCTCTCAGACGGGGTATCCGAAATGCCAGGCCTGAACTTGCTACACCCTTCGGACGCTACGTCTTGGACCACCCAGCTGCCTGCACAGAGACCAGGTTTTATATCCAGGTTAGGTGCTCCAGGCCCTCGTTCCTTTTAATAACGAGGATGCCTCAGCCCCATCCCAGCCTCGTCTTGCTGCCCAGGGGCTCTGTGTCACTGCGATTCTCGGGGCTCCTGAGCCTCGGCGAGTCCCGCCTTCTCCCCATCTGGTGTGCCAAACTGGGACACGGCCCCCAGGTCGGATCCGTTCAAGGCTGGGTGGTTCAGTTTCCACATCTGATACTGAGAGGGATGCGGGAAACATGGCCATCCTTTCTGTATTTCGTTCTTCTTTCCAGAAACCTCTGAAGTAACTCTCCCCAAGCCAGGCATCTACACAATTATTTGGCGCAACAAGTCCCCTCGGGTTGTAGTAGAGACAACCGAAGGAAAGACCCACTGCCGGCACAGTCCAGGCTGAGCAAAAAGACTGGCGGCCAGTTGTATGGCGGGTCGCCACAGGCCCCAAACTCTGGTCAAAAAATATGAGTCTGATCAGGTTTTAAAAAATGCATAATCACAGTAGGGGAATATAATCTCCATCAGAGAAGCCCAAGGCACGGAATGAGACTATTTGGAGCCATGTTATCATGAAAGAAAGGATGAAAACCAGAATTATGAAAGCAGAGCTGAGCGATCATGTTATAATCGCCTCTCTTCTATATTGTTTGCCTTGTTTCGTTGTGTTTTTTTTTTTTAAGATTTATTTATTTATTTATGATAGACAGAGAGAGAGAGAGAGAGAGAAGCAGAGACACAGGCAGAGGGAGAAGCAGGCTCCATCCCGGGAGCCCGACGTGGGATTCGATCCCGGGTCTCCAGGATCGCGCCCCGGGCCAAAGGCAGGCGCTAAACCGCTGCGCCACCCAGGGATCCCTGTGTTTTGTTTTTAATGGGAAAGTGGGTGTTTGGAGCCTGGGCTATTTGAAAGTGGAATGATTGTTCCAGGCCTTCCTACACTTAACACGAAACCGAGGGTAAAATCCCAGATGGTCAAACAGTGATTTCACAACCTCAAGGCCACGATTTCTTATCTTTCCAAGTTCCATGCTTTCCCGAACACATGTAATCACGACTGACCTATGGTCACAGCCCCGGACTGAAGCTCCAGGCCAATCACGACTGTCTGCGTGGCTTTTGTGAAGCAACTCAATCTTGCTGAGCCTCCCTGCCTCCATCCACAGAGGGCTAGTGGGAATGAGGAACTAGCTAATTCAGAGGGATGTTGCAAATAGTGAGTAGAATTATATATGGGAAAACTCCTGGAAAGTGTGAAATATTGTAAAAATTGTCCCTTGTCTAGGAGAACTTCCAGAATTTGCCATGACAAGAGTAGGTGCGGTTTCCACGTGCTGGTATTGCAGTTATTTCCATGGCCTGTGTCTACACCTGTCATTCCCACTGATCCCTTAGCTCTGGGAGCACAGTAAACGGGTCTTGTTCAGCACTGGACATCCTCCGAGTCTACCACTAGCAGGCCGCCAATGTTTGCTGAGTGGATGGCCGACCGAAATCATTAATTTATTTAGATTTATTCAGGGTTAATGGAGGAGTGAGATAGTAGTTAATGGAGGAGTGAGACAGTAGAAAATCAACTTTATCTTTCTAGCTTTTGTTTCTCTACAGAAAAAAAAAAGCGTAGAATTTCTTGCCCTGAGTTAGTTTTACTCTCTCCACATGTGTGGAATATACAGAATTCATGATTAGGAAAATTTAACAAAGAATGTGGTCATGGGGGATCCTGGGGTGGCTCAGCGGTTTAGCGCCTGCCTTCGGCCCAGGGCGTGATCTTGGAGTCCTGGGATTGGGTTCCACGTTGGGTTCCCTGAGTGGAGCCTGCTTCTCCCTCTGCCTGTGTCTCTGCCTCTCTCTCTCTCTGTGTCTCTCATGAATGAATAAATAAAATCTTTAAAAAAAAAAAAAAAAAAAGAATGTGGTCATGCATTCCAGGGTTTGCTAAAGCCTCCTTTCCCTACAAGGAGAGCTATTACCTTTGGAACACCTGATGCATTGGTTAATTCAACTGATTGAAAGGAGAGGAGAGGCTGAGGACACCTCTTGCATAATGTTACTCACTCTGTCACAAGTGAACTGGACTAATGAAGATCACACTTCATGAAGTCCAGTAAAACCTGTATTTCTATACAGCCCATCAGACCACCACCTATATATGCACCACAGGAAACAATGGGATGACCCAAAAATCATCCTCGGCCTACACTCTACTCATATTGCCACCAGACAATATACAGACAGATGATCCACTCATATCTTCATTCTCTCTCTCTCTCCTTCTCTCTGCTGAAATGGGTGTGATTAAGTGACATATGGGTCAGTGAGAGTAGAAGCAAGCAGTTAAAATGATCATTTTACACTTAATGCAGTACATACCTATTTTCAGCAGGCCCTATTTATTAAAAAGTACATTAGGGAGGGCAGGACAGTGGACCCTGTGGGTTACTGGTAGGGGAGTCATAATGTGTGGTGGAAAGAAGCATCAAACAGTCAGGAATATTTTGTCCCTGTTCATTTGTAATGAATGGAAATCAACATCACGGTGGATGTGTTTTTCTAACCACTCCACAGAGGCTATGGGGAGAGGAATTCCAACTTCTTGGATTAATTTATTATTATTGGTATGATGGTGGAAGAAAACCAAGACCATTTTCTAAAGATATAGTTGAAAGTTGAAAGGGGGAATTCATTTGTAAGGAAAGAGCTACCGCAGTAATGATGGTAGTAACAAGACTTGAATCACCAGGGTCTGACACATAACTGTAAAGTAAGGTACAAATATTCCAGTTAGGAAGACAGCAAGGCCCCACGTTAAACTGGGAGAGGACGAATCAGAGAATGCATTTTGTGCTCAAACCTAACAGTCATATGGTTGGGAGAGTGTCGGGGAGACGAGGAAAGACTTGAGCCCCAGACTCAACCCCAATTTATGCCTTCAAGATCAAACGCTAAGTATAAGCATTTCTGCTAATACCAGCTGTCTTATGGTGTTAAGAGATAGCTGGTGATCTCTCAGACAAACTCGTCTTATGGGGTTTAGATTTTTAATACCAATAGGTCAAATGCTTATGTGCTTGTGCTATCCAGGCCTCTCCGCCACGCAACAACATCCCAAAGCCCACCCCCAAAGTTTAAAGGCGATTTGGTGGAGCATCAACTTCCTCTGATTCCTCTTTATGAAGATGGGGTGGGTATACCTGCACAGGAATGAGTAACATGACTTTTCCAAAAGCAAGGGTGTGGTAACAGGCCTCAAAACGTATTTAACAGTAAAACCAAGAAGGTGCAACTCTCCTTCAAGCAATGAGACAAACTTCAAATCTCCTGAATAGGAAAAAAAAAAAGAAAAGTTTTCCAGCTGATAGTCACCAGATTAACTGCAGTTTTCACTAGCATCCATGCGGGATGCCTGGCCATCACTTAGGACAGCCAGATCTGCTCAAACAACCACAAGGTGCTTGGGGCCTCTGCTCTGGGGATCTCTGGGAACAAGCAGATGGATGCTGGGAATGCTCAGCCTGGAGTCCACTGGAGAACTGCATACAGGAATGAGTATTTGCATTCTCCTGACAGTCTTCTCCTGTTGGACCTCACCAGATGAGAGCAGCAATTTTCTTAGCTTGGTGCCCAGGAGGGTAGAGAAGTAGAGAAGGCAACCAAGTGAAAGAGGTATCGACCATGTGTGTGTGCAGTATGGGATGTAGCAAATAGAGCTGGGTTGGAAGGTAAGACCTCAGTGCTCCAGAGACACCCCTCCTCCTTCAGAAAACAGCTAGGCAAGTGTGCATCTGCACTGGTGGGTCAAAACCACCTGTGCAGGCATATCCTATTTTCTGAGTCCTTCTTACAGAACACGTGGGGTTGCATCCACAGGGGCAGTGATGGTTCACACGGGCTGAAAGGTTTAGGGCTGCCTGGTAAGTGACCTGCACTTCCTGTCCTTGCAGGACTGGAAGGGTATGGGTGGGGATCCCCCAGTCTGCAGGCTACAGTGCCCCCCCAACCACCCTCCACCTGGCCGACCTCCATTACACACACACACACACACACGCAAAGAAGTGAGTGGACGCTCACTCTTCATGACTTAATGAGCTCTTTGCCTTTAGATTTTAATTCGCTGTACTATCAGTGATTTCAACATATCCACTATTAAATATCTACAGTATACTGTATGTTCACAATGACTTTCCAGCACATTAGGTGTGTTTTCTTCAAAAGGGGCCATTTGGGTGGCCTTGCGAATTTTCTGGGGCAGCTTCTGGAGTGTTAGGCAACGAGCAAGGGAGAGGAATCCAAATCGATGGCTTCCATCGTGGAATTAAAGGACTCTACCAAGCCCCACACATCACCATCACGTGAGCGTGGACTCAGAGCTACAAATGGCCGTCAAGCAAGTTTTGAAAGCCAGAGTTTGGTAACCCCCAACCATGCCTTCTCACCGCACTTCTTGGGCCTAACTTGATAGATTGATTCTGAAAACATACACTAATTTTTTAAATGTGAAACAGACCCACTTGTGTTAGGGCCTGCACAAACAGAGGACTAGAAGAGTGGAAACAGCATAAACAATGTTGTTTATATCCGAGGCCTGAGAAAACTGCTGCCCTTTCCTCCAAAATTGCAGGAAGTATCAGAGTAACCCCCACCCATTAAGGTGGAATAAGAACCATATTTTCCACAGGAATGGAGACAATTTTTCAGATAGACTGACATTAAAGGATCTTGGAGCAGGGGCACAATTAATAAAGGATGGGTTTCCCTCCAGCCTGCAACTAACTGCAAGGGCAGAAAATCCCCACCACAAACCAGGCTGAAAAGTTCAAACTCCATGAAACCAAACACAGTGAAAAGGGCAGATGTGGAGAAACACTGACCATTTTCCATTGTTCTCCTTCACTCCCGACCTCCTGGGGAGGCAGAGAGACAGGTTCCTGCAGCTGAGTACCTAAAAGGAGATTTTCATTGCATCGAGGGTAACCAGCCATGTGACCTGAGCCCTAAAGTTGGAGAGCCACACTGGTAGAGACCTGCCTTTCTCCCTTTCACATCAGTTGGCTTCCTTAATTCCTTTCTCCCGTTCTTTCTTTCTTTTTTAATTGTTGTTGTTGCTTTAACAAAACTATATTTAAAAGCAAGCAACAGGAAGTTTTCACTTGGGAAGTTGAGGTTGAAGCACTCCGTGGCAAACAATGAACCAGGGAGATAAAGATGCAACGTGAACGGGCGGGAACAGACCTTTGCTAGTTTCCTGCCGGAGTCGTCTTGTGAGCATGTGTGAGGCCACGATACGGGCTAACAGTGCTAGTTTGCTTTTATTTACTCCAATTTATTTGTTCCTGTGAGAACCCCTATAAAAACAAAGTGTGGGGACACACAATGGAAGCCTTGCCATCTCCTCCTTGCCAGGGCTTTTATTTTCCACATTATCAAATGTTTTCATCAGTGGAGCTCAGCCCATTCATTCAACCCTGTGAATCACAACCCAGATCATATTGCATTGGGGGAAGAAAAAAAAAAAAAAAACCAATGCATCGCCTGTATCAGCGAAAGAAAGAAAGAAAGAAATGTTTCCCTATCATCTTTTCCCTTTGATACTTGCAAACAGATTTGTGGCCCTTTGTCAGTGCCCTACGGTGGACACTTTGCCCCAGACGGCCAAGCAACTAGAACTTTTAAAGAAGTCAGCTTGCAATTCCATAACATAATTTTATCTCCATTCCCCTTTTGGGCCTCCTTCCCCAAACAGGTATCCATGTCAAAGGAGAACTCTTGAGTTGGGGGTTTGTTTGACCTAGGTCACACAAAGGTCAAGCTTTTCACCAGTTGTTAACACAAAGCTTCCAGCCAACCCACCCTCCAAATCCGGCTACACAGTCTGTTTCCATCTGCAAATGCACTATGCACATTGGATTTTTCTCAGTTTTGCAGGAACTAACAATCCCTTCACTGTGAAGTGGTCTCAGTGACAAATAAATAGGTCAGACACTCTTTGGTGAAACTGCAGGCGCTGAATTTGCCAAATATGGAAATGTAATGGATTTTGACTTTTTTCATTTTTAAAAAGGCTTTTTAAAGTGTTATTTTAAAACCAGTTGAACAGATTGCTTTATTCCTTTATTGAACTTCAAGGGATGCTGTCTTTTAAGCAGTTTTATGCAATCCAAACTGCATTTTTGCCTTTCTGAAAGAGATCAATATTTATTCAGATTGATTTTTAAGATTTACATGTGAAAAATAGATAAAATTGGATCAAATATAAACCAAAACTAATTCCGTCAACTCCCATGAAAGTCAATAAAGCCAAAATAAATTTAGCAGATTTCATCTACCTGCATTTGAGAATTGTTTTACTTCATTATTTCTTATAAACCTACTGAGCAGAAATTTGCTTAACTCTTGCCCATGCTTCTCTTACTGAAACAGTAAGACTCTCTATGGAATATTTTGCACTTGAATATTATCACCAGGATGGCATATGGCAAACTGGCGGGAGGCAGTTTATCTTCACCCTCTTTGTAAGCTAAAATTAGCACACGGTGTTTGCAGCATCCTACCCTTGACTCGGGCCAGGGTGGTAGTGTCCACAATGCCACGCTTGTTCCGTACCCTGCCAGCTTCCAGTATTTAAGCAAACCGGTTGAAGGTTTCTATTAACAACACAGATACATTTTAATGCAATAAAACCTCAAAATAGCACCAACGATGAAGAGCGAACTAGCTGCCGTATTAGGAATCGACCCGAGAAACCTTCCTTCATCTGATTCCTAAAATACGTAGCGTTTCGACTACAGAGGAGCTCGAATGTTTGCAGAGGCTAATCGTACCGAGTGGGATATACATACACGGGCCGCCAAAACCAAGAAACAATTACCCTCTTAGACAACTGAGGCATGTTTTTCTACTTGTTTGCCATACTCAGTTTTTCTTGGTAGAACGTTCTTGATGCTAAAAATGCGCCGTTGCTGAGAATTTCGTTTGCGCTTTCACAGGATTAAATGAAGGTGATCTGCCAATGGAAAGAGCTTACTCTTTAAACAGGAAAGCAGCTACTGGCTGGCTCTTTGAAAGGATTACAACACAAACAATGATTTTAAAAACAATGGAAGTGGTTCAAATAATACATCCCTTTTAGCTGGCCTGTAGCAGTGTGATCTCCTCAAATAGTTAAAAACAAAACCAAAAAAAAAAAAAAAAAAAAAAAACCAAACTTGAGGAAGAATTAAGCTGACTGGCACCCAGATTCCGCAGGTGAGCAGTAGAAGGATATTTACCTCTTAGGAACAGAGAGCGCCTCCGTCGCTTAATGCCATTTACTAAAACAGATGCGCAGGAACACGATTTTGCCGGGAATCTCACCAGCCGCTATCAGGCTGAAGTTTCTATTACCTCTGTGTGCCAGGACATATGTATTCAGTTTGTCACCAACAGATTAAGTCCAAGATGACAAATAAACCTTCATGTTGTCCATTGATTTATATCAAAAGATTAAAAAAAAAAAAGTCTTCATCACCTCTCGAAAGGAGGAGGAAAAAAAGATAATTTCTCAAAACCTCACTGTATACCGGACCTAGTCATGTTACCCTCAGAAGACTCCATTTGATAAAGGGGGAAAAATGTAAACCCCCCCCCAAATATTGTAAGGCAACTTCATATATGATTTTACTAAAGTGATGATTTCACTTGGTGTAACATGTGACTCCATCTCTCCCAGTCACTCCTGACCCACACACTCCCCGCCTCCCCCCCCCCCAGCATAGATAGAGTACACAGGAAAAACTCAGGATACAAATATTTAAATATGTAAGTCACTTGGAAATTTCAGTAATAACCAAATAAAAGTTATATATTCCTATTCTATTCAAAAAGCCAGTGTGCATCTGGACCTTTTCCGCTCTGTGTGTACAAGAATCACATCCATAACACTACTTTGCACCTAGCTATTCATCAAACTCACATATCTGTACTTTTTGATTGCTGTTACCAATGCCGAGTCCCAGATTCAGAATTTCTCCTCACTGACCATGAAATTATGTGGAATTTACCGACCTTCGGCAAATTCCAATCTCTACGTTTATTGAAAGCTCTTCATTCTATCCAGGTTCGCTCAACTTGGTTCTTTGAATTTCAGTATTTCAGAAGTTAAGGAAAATGTTTCAATGGCCTAGCCCAGGCTCTTTCATTTCCAGAAGAAATTTCAACCCTGTGAGGTTCTGGGGGTGGTCCAAGCCCGAGCACAGGGCTTGGGTGTTGACCAGTGGGGACAGAACCTGAACAGTTGTCCTCAATGATAGCAGTCTGCGCCCGCCACACAGCCTCTGAGAAAGACCCTTAAAAGTTCCCAGCGTGAAGCACACATCAGCAAGTATCTAAAATAGGAATTGATCACTATGAGCTGATGCTCACATAAAATCAAGCACAGCTCTATTCTCCTGATGTTTTAGCATTTGTTTCTGAGATGCCAAAATAAGTGGTTCAGCACTGTGATGGGAGGAGTAGGTGCCGTTGATTCATCTATATTCTCAGAACTGCGTGGATTCTTAAATATTCTTTTTTACCGAAGGGGAATATTTAGTAATATAAACACATATGTGTGTGCATCGTGTATTTAGACAAAGCAAATATGGCAAAATGTTAACAACGGTTGAAACGGACTGGTGAGTTATGGGTACTTCTTAAACTATTTATTTGGGGTTTTTCTGCATGTACGAAAATATTCATAATAAAAGGTTGAGAAGATGCTACCGAATAACACGTGGAAAAAGAATCTCAATGCAAGGCTGCTCTGTGTTTTTCCATCCTCTGGGTATCATCCTCGGCCTTGCAGTGGGCCACTGCATTGTGCCACGATGGAACAGAGTCATCACTGCACGTATCAGAAATGCCTCTCTTTAAAAGGAACCGGATCGTGTTCGGTTGTTAGGAAACCACCCCTATTCCCTCAAAGAGGGATGGCTTTGCAACTAATACCAAAAATTCAAACCCATTCCTGTGCCATGAGTGAGTGGTCACAGAAAGAAATTAAAATAGTCAAAATGGGAATTAGACTCTCTGCTGCCATCATAATGGGGCCACAATACTGTCAATATAAAGAAGGGCATGAAGAGGCATGAACAATGAGGTGGGGGAGAGGAAGGGCGGGCAGTCAGCACCACCAGTAATTCTGCAGGTGAAAGAAGTCGTAGAGCTAATTTGCTATAAACAAAGACCTGCCCATATGTTTAGTTTCACCTCTTCACAACCACCCATGATCAACTTTTCCTATTCACTATGGATAGGCATGGATTTTTTTAACCAATTGCAATTACTATAAATCTAGTCCTTAAGATTAAAAAAATATATATATTTGGCAAAACTCATCTATGATACTAAGGATTATCTTCCTAGATCATAAAATTTGCTGGTGACATGGCATCCTGAAATGGAAAGGCCTGATACTGTCCAACAGCTTCTTCAAAAGCCAAAGATTACTGTGACAAGATAAGACCGGAGACGCAAGAAGAAACTTTGTTATGTTCCCCACCTAAGCTGGGCTCTCGGGAGGGAATTCCACCTGCATCCTCTGAGAACACAGAACTCAACCCAATCTGATCACCGGCAAGGGGAACGCCATTCAACACACCACCCTGACTCTCCCTGCAAACCTCGTCTTCTCATAAACACCTTAAGACATGGTGTAGAGAACTCTAGAAGGATCTTTGCTTTAAAAGAACCCAGCAGACCAGTGGCCTTGTGGTAAGAAAGGTGGGCCATTTTTACCCATTTCTCTTCTTAATTATTTACTTCCTCATCATTGCCTCCTAATGTAAAAGTGACAGACATGACTTGGGACATTTGAGAGTGGTGGATGATAGAAGGGAGTCTTGTATGAGTAGAAATCTCAGGGGCCCACCAAGTTTAGAATGACCCTGTCCTGACACAAAAGGGCAAACACTCTCTATTGTGCAGTGAGTAGCACTAGATTCTCGATTCCTTGTTACACCGTCACTCACACTCAGAAACGAGCACCAGTCCTAGACAGAGTTTCTTTTCTGAAGAGAGAAGAACAAACCAAATGATAATGATGATGATGACGATGATGATGATGATGATGGCAGCTGATACATAGACACATACTATGTGCCAGGCATTGTTCTAAGTTCTATACATCAACTTGTTTGGTCTTCTCAACAACCCTGTACATAGGTACTAATACCACCCTATTTTATTTTTAGGTAAGTTTAGCTGTTTTCCTGCACAAGGAAGTTAAATCCACACCGTTTTTCCATGAGGAAAGACCACTGAATGGAAGACTGCTTCAGTTCTATTCTACTCATCTACTGAAACCCCCTTATGCCTGAAGATTAATGAAACGCGTCAACTGAATTGGATGAAAGAGAAGGTAACTCTTAAAGAGAACAGCATCACAAAGAGGCTTGTTCCAGACATTTCCTAATTCGGGATTGAGGGGGAGGATCAAACACTGGACTGGAAGTTCCTTGAGGGCAGGAATTGGTCTTATTTGTCCTTGTTGTCTCAGGATTTAGCACAGAGCCTGGTATGCAGGAGGTAGTCTGTGAATGAATGGATGAATGAACGAAATATAAGGCTTAGCAACACTTCATCACTTCCTTCTAAAGATCCTTCTACTTTATTCTCTCTTCTTTCTTCCTAACAATAGAGAACTGGTGAATGCACTTCAAAAGTAAGCAAACCAAGGAGATAACAGTTGCTAGGTTTCTTCTCAACCTCGTACACAAGGACATCCTCTGAGAACACAGAACTCAACCCAATCTGATCATCGGCAAGGGGAAGGCCATTCAACACACCACCCTGACTCTCCCTGCAAACCTGACAAGGAAGGTGTCAGAGTTGAAAGACCTGGCTGATTCAGGTCCCAGTAGACCCCGTCCAACCTTGGGTAATTCTCACCTATGAAACAGAGATGTGGGGAGCTGCCCTGCTAGGAGATTGGTGGTGGAAGGCCCACAAATTAGGTTAGATGGACACATTTCATAGACTGAAGTCATGAAAAATTGTTATTTTTAGTAGATACTTCCTTCCCATTGCCCAGCACTGTATACGGCTTATCGTGGGTGTTCAATAAATATCTGTTAAGAAATGGAAGATATGAACAAAAGAGCACATGGGTCCTGATACTTTAAATCCCAACTCATAAGACTTCCTCCAACAGGTTCACAGTGGTCAGGGCTGCCCTCTGGAGAAAGAGGTTGAGTCAGGTAAAGGGGCCTTTATTTCTTGGGGTTGGAATTGGGAAAGTTACACCCAACGGCACATCAAAACAGACACCACTGTCAGCCTCACGGAGAAGCAGGACTCCCGGGCGGGGCGGGGGGAGGGGAAGCAAAGAAGAGACTAAAGGGACTGAAGTCTTGAGAACCCAGCCGATGGCCCTCAAGGCTCGCGCCCCTCTTCCCTCTGCCCCTTCCCCCAGCACCCCCCGGGTCACAAGCAGAGAAATGGCAGCGTCATCGCTGTCACTCTACTCCTCTGAAATAGGAACCTGGATTAGCTCTGGCTGGCTGAAGCTCAACCCAGATAAGTCCAGGGCAACGCTGATAGGCAGCGGGAAGGAATTTGAGGAAGTGACAAGAAATGCCACGTCATCCGCCATAAAGAAAGCTTTCCCACAAAGTGGCCTGGGAGGTGGCTTCGCAGCGACTGGTGCTCAGAAAAATGCAGATAAACGCAGAAGTCTCTCTAGCAGCAGGATAGAGGGCCAGCCACAAACAATTCATGTCCTTGCCACATCCTTCAGTGACTGCGAGGAGGAAAGGGAGCACTCCCCGCCCACACTCTCCTCCTCGGAGCAGCCCAGGGTGAGGAGCCTGAGCTGAGAGTCCCAGGCCTCCCCCCCCACACCTCCTGCTGCAGGGGAGCGGGACACGGGGGCAGCACTGTCCCCTCTGCCCACCTCCATCTAATGTAGTCATCACAGGAGCCCCGGCCATCCCGAGGATGTGATTTGGAACAGAGATTCTAGGTTACAGCCTCTCTGCCACAGGGAAGGGTAGGTGCCACGGCAGAAATAAACTCTTCCTAATTTCATTCACCAAGTAATGGACATCATAATAATCTGCTGTGGCATCTGTCACTGCAGACATTTCCACTGTTCTTCACAGAAAAGTTTCACAGAAAAGTGGAAGTCAGCAAGCAGTTATTCTCCGAAGAAATCCACAAGTAAAAGCAAAGGGGCCTTGGAAGGAGCCCGGGGAGGGTGGAAGTCCTCTGTTCTGTCACCGTCTTCTGAAAGACAGCGTGACATTCCCGGGTGGTTACAGATGCCACGGCTTTCTTTACTTATATTTGAAAATTTCATTCAATGGACCTGTTCTCACAAAAAAAAAAAAAAAAAAAAAAAAAGTGTCATCCAAAGCTTCGCCTGAGATAACCCTCCCGAGAGAACCTGTACTTTGAAAAACAGAGCAAATGGTCAAACATTTTTTTAGAAAAAAAAAAGATTGAGCCTGTATTATTAAATCATACCAGTGACTACCTGAAAGGATACCCAGTTCATAAATCCCACAGCCAGGGTTCTAAAGCTCTCTGCAGGAAATTCTTAGATTCTGGAATCTCAAGCTGCCCCCCGACTTCTGTCTAGAGAGAAACCTCCAGCCCTGGGTCGCTAGTATCCCAGAGCTCTCATAAGGGCCACACTCGTCAGCAGACCAGATTTTCATCCTAGGTAGCCGGGAAAATATTCCAAGACAGTACACCGTTACTCAGAACTCTCTGAGAACACAGCAGATAGGAAATGATAGGAATCACATTTACTTACTCTCACATATTAGCATTAAATTATTAGTTGTATTAGTGGCTTAGGTTTACATTAAACTTGCAAATCATATAGACCCTTATTTCCATTCTATGAGCATCTCGATTTTTTTTTTCCCCTGCACGCATATCTAATCATTTGCTTACCTCTTATCACTCCGGGAACCCACAGTTTTTAATTCCATGGATTTCCACAGGGCAAGAATCTAGGCCACCGTTTATGCACAGAAATCAATTCATCCATCACTACACTATGCATCAAAACAACATTTTAAGAGCAAAAGTTGAAGCCGGTGGCGTCAAGCCAAAGCACCTCTCCTCGCAAGGAAAATGCAGTGGGATCTTTAAGAGCCAGAAGGACAGGTCACCCCCAGGCTCTATGCCTTGCCAAGACGTGGGGAATCCATAATGGCCCCGAGTTTCTGGATTCAAATCTGGAACTTAAGGCTGGGTGCCCAAAGACAAGTGCTGATGGTCACAACCCCCAGGGTACTTTTGCGGTAAATACATTCACCGGGTCAAATTTTCTCTCTCCTTGCCCCTGGTCAAATCACGAAACAGTGGTACTTTCATGTTTTTGATTAGAATCTGAAAGAGCATTTTTTGCACCATGGTGCTTTTCTACGAGATCTGCATCTCCGAAACACAGTATTATATTAACGGGACAGTTTCAAAAGAAGTCCTGTTGCTAAACATCGTAAATCACAGGAACGTCATCGGCCTCTTCTAAAACCGTATTCAGTCTGCTAACCACACCATTCACAAGTTACAACAATCTATGCAAATGTCCGTTAAAACTATAAGAACGTCCCCCCCACGCCCCCCCCCCAACCCAGCAACCCCCGTCTCCCAGCCCCATATCCTTTTCCCACAGGCCAAATGAAGGTGAATTAAGAAAATCTGGCAAAGGGTATGCCGGGCTATTGCCATTTCCCACAGCAAATGGGGTATTTTCCTCTGGGAATAAAACATTTTCTTTAAACTACTGTTTATAACCCTTATCAGCTCAACAGCAATAGAGCCATCAAGTCCAATCTCTTGTGGAAAAAAGTCAAGGTCAACAAGTACTTGCATTTTTGTTTATCTTTAGCTGCAATTGCTACTGACATTCAATTGGGTAATAAACACGAGGTCTGTCAAATGTTCCCAATGAACAGGTGATCCAAAAGCTATCTCAGAACAAGGCCACTGCCAGGTAATCAAACAGTCCTGTTATTACAATTATGATTTGAGTCCATTTATTTAGAGGGGCAAACATCAGTCAGTCCTGAAGGGATATTGCCCTACCATTCCCACCACACCACTGGGGAATGGAATTGAGGAAGTCCAGGAGGGCCCTGGCTGGAATGACAGTAATGTGTGCGCTCCCACGGGCGGAGAACCACCCAAAGGAGAGGCTTTCTCCCCGTCCCTCCTGGGTGGAAAGGCAATTTCGTGCAGCTCGATGCGGCCTTGTCCTCTGTGCTATGCCGCCCGGGTTCCTGAGCCCAGCTGCCTCTCTCTGCCTGAAAACCAATTCTACGGTTCTGTGTGTGTGTCTATTTGGAATCGTTGCATTATCCCTTTAAGCCGGCATGGTTGCTACATTAGAAGACACTTCATTTTAGCTTGAAGAGTGCTGGGATTTGTTCAGCATGTTTAATTCTAAGGAGTCAGATAGATATTTGGAATAAAGGCCACATACTTCTTTCCAGTCCATCGTGAAACTCACTGTTATCAACAGGAACTATGCATTTGGATCCGGGCAGCACCTGGCTCCACGCCATTTTCGACTTACAGATTAAAAATAGAATCTGTTCCAGCTGCAAAGTAAGACACGTTAAACCTACCGCCTTCCAATCTGAAATATGAAAATTGAATCTAAGGACCATGGCCACTATCTAAGGCGAGGACTCTGGGCCACATAATGCAAACCTATTGTCTCCACTTCAGTTATGAAAAACGAGCCTAAGAGTAATGATTATGCTTCTTGCGATGTAGCTTTTATTAACATTCTATCATTGAGCAGAGCAATTAACGTTTTCCAAAGCCGACCCCTTTCCTATCAAGAGCATCGGGACATCTGGAATCGAAGAGAAGGACAATCCTCCTAAAAATACCCAAACCCACATCCTGGGAAAGAAAGTGAAAACCAAAAAGGAGCAAATGGAAAAATTCTGGATACACAAAATGAAGTACACGGGTTTTCAGGGTTTTCAGGCCGACTTTCAACGTAGGCACACAAAGTACCAGGTGATAGTGACGTTAGTCTAATAAAATGTGTAGTTTCAATATACAAAAAAAACTATTTTTCATGCTTTAGCATTCTGGTAAACGCGACCAGAACTGCATCAGCAGCCCGGGCGTACACTATTCCCGGTCCCGGAGCCTCCGCAGTCCTGGGCAGGTGATCTGAAGACTCTCCAGAGGCAGAAACCCTAACCGGCCGGGAAGGGGAAGGGGCCGGAGCGCACGGGCCTGAGCGTCCAGTGGGAGCCCCGAGCACCGAGGCCCGTGTGACAAAACATCGACTCTGCAAATACTCAGGAAATGTTCATCAATCAGCTGTCAAGCCGAGGGGGAAGTCACCTCCTTTTCAGAGCAGTAAACTGATGAAATGAGTCACGGAATTCCCATGACAGCGTGGCTGGCCTCTTCCTTTCTACCCAGGCCACGGTCCCCACGGGCCGGGCCCTGCCCCGGGAAGCGGGGCGGCGACTTCCGTGGGTGCCCCTCGGGAAGGGGGAGGAGAAGCGCTGCTTCTGGCCAGCCGGGCCGGGAGGAGAGCCCACGCAGGGCCCGCGGCCCCCGTGTTGTCCCCGTGCGTGGAGGGGAAGCTACGCGCAGGAGACCGGGCCGCGGCCGCGAGGGGCCTGTGCGCGGGCAGCGGCGTCCTGAGCGCTGCCACCTGCCAGGCTGTCCCCAGTCCACTCCCCGGGCGTCCCCTCGGCCCGGCCGGGCTCCCCAGGCCTCCCCAACTGCCCTGCCTTAAGTCAGGGCCTCCACGTTTTGGGGCGACTGCAGCCTGACTCCCGCTGCCCTGCATCTGTTCCTCCCGCACTCAGCTCCGCACGACGCCACCCTAACATTGTCCGCGACGCCCCCCGGCCTCCCAAGCGGACTCCCCACTCCTGAAGACGACAGATAGGATCCCCACGGTCGGCCCCCGCGGCCTCTGGCCTCCCCGCAGACCCCCTCCCCCCGAAGCCACCCTCAGCGCCTCCAGGGCTCGTGCTCCCACCTTCCTCCTCGCCTTCGCACCAACTCACTTCTTTGCCTCACGCGTCCTTCTACGTCTCCACCTGCGCCGAGTCCCCATCACACACTCGGCCCCGTGGAAGGCTGAGGCTGGAAGACTAAGACTGCGAACGGAAAGCTGACCGGGGCGAGGGCCAACTCCGGGGATGGGAGTGCCATGGGGAGAAGGACCCCCATCCGGGTCCCCTTCGGGCTCCGTGAGAAAGGGCGCTGTGGCGGAGTAAGGATGCGCCCACGGAACGACACGGGGAGGCCACGCCTGTGCCAGGTACTTGCTCCATCTCTGCCAGGTTGGCAGGCGCCCCTCTTCCACTTCCACGTGCCACTGGGCCTACTCAGTCACGAGCCTTAACCTACTGCGTGTTAGGGGCCCACCCCGCCACTGGACGGTCAGCTTCCGGGGGCCAGGAAAGCCCTCTTCGCCCCGAGTTCTCACATTGGTCACAGGACTGGCACATAGCAGACGTTCACCTAATACTTATTAAAAGTTAGGGAACGGTGTGATTTCTGCTTTCCCTCTATTATCTTTGAGAATACTCCTCCCCAAAGCTTTAAGTATACAACATCAAGCAAGATTTTTTTTTTTTTTTTGCACTGAATGTATTCCCTTCACATAAGGGGGTATGTTGGTGCTGGGAGATGGTGAACCCGATATTCGTAACGCACAGCCCCCCTCTGATTTTAAATGGGCTGAAGTCACAGTCCCTCGAACGTCCATATTTAAAGAGTGTGGTACCTGAATCTTCGCAAGCCAGCACCCTACTTCCTCACGGCCTGATGAATGTCTCAGGTGCCACCAATCCTGTTTCAGGGGACAATGACCAGCATGACAGGAGCATTCTCACCGTCGTCACTGGTCCCAGGGACAGGGAGAAAAGACTGGGAAATGGAGCTGGCACATCATGCAATGGGCAGGGGAAGGAGACGCAGAAGGGGGAAAGGCGTCGTCGTGAGACAACTGGCACCCTGGACTCGGGTTGAGAGAGGCCTCCATCTCTTTCAACCAGGGAGGTCGAGACTTGCTTAGGTGCCAAGGAGCCGAAGGAAGACTGGGCTGACCCTGAATCCAGGCATCTATCTGTCTCGTCAAACGGGTGAATCAAATATTTACCTGGCACGGGTTGCGTCTGCAGCACTGCGCTAGGAGCTGGGCAAGTGCAAGGGGGGCCATGTCACCCACTGGATTCCCCGGGTGAGGACACACGCGAGGATCTCTCTCCAGGCTTCACCCCATTCAACGGGATTCTTCCAAACAACGTTCACGGACGGACGCTGTAAATCTTGTAACTGATTCTATTTCACTCTTCATTTTGGCTGCTGGGTAGCTGAGAGCCACGCTGACTACTTCCAGCAACTGCACGTGGCCCTTGACAGTCCGCACGGCCCCGTGCTGCCCTTCTGGCTGGCCTCTTGCTTGTTTTCCTTTCACTCTCCTTTCTTCACATCCCGACTTTCTCCTATCGTACGCTATGTGCTTTTGTTAACCTCCTTAACCCTTCCTTAGAACGGAGAGAATTTAGAAGTACATTTTAAAATTAAGAGAGACCCTCCTCTCCCGAAGTGTCCAAATACAAGGGCACTCAGGTGCTGTGTGTCCCGCCGTGAGAGGGGCCCTCAAGGGAAGATTCAAACCAAGACAAAGGAAATGTTTAAAGGGACAGCGTTGATCAAACGCTCATAATCTAGCAACACGCACGTCAGGATTTTCTACCCTCACCCCCAATTCCCCCTTCCTGACAAAGATACCAATTTGAAGAAAGCTGGCGATTTTCTAGGTACGTTCATACCCTCTTTTTCTCCTGATATGGAAAGAAGCAGAAGAAAGTTCTATGTCTTTCATCCTTTGTTAGGAAACGAGGTGAGCTATGTCTAGGAGGGAATGCATATGGGTTGATATTGGTAAATGGGGGAAAGCCAAAGCTAATTGTACTAATCAAACAGAATGCTTTTAGGTTAAGTAATTATGGAAAATTATCTGCAAGACTGAACTAATCCACAAAGCCAGACACTTGAGCAAAACCCAACTTACCAACTACACTTCTGGGACCAATCAATGTAAGAGGTAGACAACGCCTACCTCTTTTTAAGGAAAATGCTTGGCATAAATTTACTGTTTGGGTTAGTTTTTGCTAGGCCAACAGCCAAAACCTCTACCACTATCCTTAATTAGTGCTCGCATTCGTGGAGGAAAGAGATAAATTCAGGAGCAGAGCTGACTATCACAATCCCACGGGATGGAATCATGTCTGCTGCTGGGAACAGAAGAGACATAAAAGCCCAGGGTGACATGGGCTGGGTCCTGTCTCAGCATTCGTTGTTCACCCTGCCCAAAGGTTCCTTAAAAGACCCTAAAATGTTGCTGCCAGCCCCCACCCACCCTCTCCTAGAAGCCCGTGTGGGGCCACAGGATGGTGACCAAGAGTAGGAGTAGGTGATTATGTGGGCGGCACGATTTAAGGTGCATCCCCTAAGCCCATCTACCACCAATTCTGAAAAGACTACCCGTTGAGTCTTTTCTTGAGTGCTTCTGTTAAAATGTATCTCAGGGAGTCAGGACAGGTGAGACCTCAATATCTATTTACATTTTGACTGAGACTGCCACGTGATTAGCCATCTGGCACCCAGAAGAGATCAGTGCTCAGAGAACGTGGTGTAATCACAGTTTGAAAGCACGAGAGGGTTCCCAGTCCTCTTGAATAAATAATTATCCACCCATGGCCATGTGCCCGTAACTATTCCGGGCGCAGGAGATGTAAAGATGAAGAAGACACAGTCCCTTCGCAGGAAGCATCCCGGGGAGGCTGATGCACGGGTGGCTCACTTCAATATATGAGAAAGGTTAAGACATGGGATACCATGACCACACAGAAGAGGGTGACTCCCTCCGATCTGGGAGTTCACAGACTACTTGCTGAAGATGACACTTG
The DNA here is from genome assembly GCF_048164855.1 of Canis lupus baileyi. NCBI lineage: Eukaryota > Metazoa > Chordata > Mammalia > Carnivora > Canidae > Canis > Canis lupus. Next base: position 68,656,562 of record NC_132848.1, on the reverse strand, counting down.
AATTAAGTTCAGAAGTTTTTAACTCAGGGCTACTACAGAACCTCCCTCCTTGGGGGGCCCAGGGTTAGAACTCAGAAGACCCCTGTACTTGGGAGGGGAAAGAAAGATTTACCTCTTATTCTCACTAACCTCTAACTGGAATTATATTTCTTCCAAGTGCGTATCTAGGTAAGTAACAAACCACAGCACCATTAGCAGGACCTGTAGCTTTGTCACCAAAGGAAATCATATTTACATACAACAATACGGTTGTTACAAACATCGTAAAAACATCATTTACATTCATCACTATTTCAAAAATGTGGTAGACGATAGAATCACTGCCAGACCTCGTTATTTAATGCATATTTAACAAAGCTCTTATATCATTTTATTACAGTTTGTTTTTTAAAATATTTTGATAATTGGATTTCAATTTAATTAGCTTCCCTTGTAGTCCTATGTATTTTATTTTATACATTTATAAAAATATTACACTGACAAGGCATCCATTGACCTTGCCAGATATCCAAAGGCATCCCCTTTCCCCCAAAATGGCAGAGTTCCCTGCGAAGGATGAGAACGAGTCAGCAGCCACGTGACTAACGGTGGAGAAAGCAATGGTGACCCCAGTGGTCAAGGCAGCAGAGGCCCCCAGTGGCCACGTGGCTACGCAGGAGGGCCGAACCAAGTTCGCAAGAGTAGGCCATGGATCCAAGTTGATCTCACGGGGCCCACCAGAGGCTGAACCAAGGGAGAGGTGTCCGTCTGCAAGCTAGGCCAAATATCTCACACCTTGGCTTTTGGTCAACAGCCCCGACCACAGCGTTCACCGCGTCTGGGTCGTTGGCATATTGTGAAATAAACACACTCAGAGCTCCCCAAGAATACTCGTTATTTAGAGAATATTCCGCTTACACAAGCTTGATGCTCTTGGTGGCACACACAAACTTTCTGAGGGCAAATAATACGACCTACTCATTCTTAGAGCCTCATACGGAGCACCTGCCATGTAATAAGTGCTTTTAATCCATTTTTGACGCCTTGACTCGAATGTATACATTTACCTCCCCACCCCTCACCTTAAATACAATTCTTGATAATATTTTGGCTCATCCGCAGGAGCAATTACAATTCGCAACTCTTTTTTTTTTTTATCTCCTTGGGCTACATTAAATGGATACTTCCCTAAAATTAACTTCCTTGCTTCTGCCTTGCCAAGAATGACACGGTGCGAAGAATCCACCACTGGGACAATGGGTTCTCTCCTGGTTTATTTTCTTGGGTAGAAACTGAAACACGTGTTTAAGCTGTGCCAGGCAGGCTGTGTGTGGTAGCCCTGGAATGCCTAAGGAAGGCTGACCTGAAAAACAAGTTACTGCTTTATGGCTTAAAACCCCATGCAGAATCAAGAAGGGAAAGAAAGTGGGAGAGAATAAGAGAAAAGAAAGGCCTTAGTTACAAACTGCGTTAAAGAATCAAATAATGACACCTTAAGATCTGGGTTTTTAAAGCTCGGGTTGCCATTTTTATCATTAACACGAGGCAATAAAACCTATGTTATTAATGTGAGTGTGGACTATGTTCTTTTATATGTGATGCACTTGGGGGAAAAATGCCTCACAGCTCTGGAAAGAAAGGACTGAGCATTACAAACAACTAACTCTGAGTCCACTACAATAGAAAATATATTCCACTCTCACCGAAAAGCTAATGCTGTTGCAGCCAGAGAGGCCTTCTCTGATTTACAGCAGGCTGAGGGCAACTGAGAAGAAGATATATATATATATATATTTTTTTTTTTTTAAGTTTTCACACTTCCTGGCTGCAGAGCCAAATGATGAATTGACATAACATCATTATTCATATGATTCTTCACCACTCATTTTTTATTTAAAACTATCACATGACTCTTGCGAGACCAGTGTAATTAATTCTAGGAAAGTCAGAGAGAATTGGGGTATAACCTCAGAAGTTCTACAAGTCACGCTGGAGCTGGTGTTTCTTAAGAGGCAACCGCAGCAGCAACAACAACGAAAACCCATGCAACTCGCTCGCATCCATCACCTGCAACAAAACTCCGCTGTCGGCACAGGTGACGGTGGCAAGCGTCGGGAGCAAGCTCCGCATCACTTAGGGAGCCCGCCACCACATCGCAACCCAAGGGGAAAAACAGAATTGCGGTTTTAAGGCCGTACCTAACAAGTGTCATTATTTTAAAATTTTAAATTCAAAAATTAGAGTAGGAATTTGATAAGATATCTGGACCGTGAGTCCACACATAAATAAAAATGAGCCATCAACAGAAAATATAAGAAATGACCCTGTCGGCTAATGCCCCGTCTCTTCCAATCGAGGGTCAGACCTATTCAAAGCCAATCACAGGAGGATGGAATCAGTAAAGGTCAATCAAAGGCAGGCTGAAACTCCAACTGTCTAGCTGACCTTCAGAGCTTGTGACAAATTGGTATCAGTCAATGTCAACTAATGACAGGAGCTCTTTGGCTAATCAATTGTTCTAAAAATGATCAAGAAAACTACTCACAGGACAGCTCATTTTCACATCAATGCCTGTGAAGTATGAAAAGCTCATTTTTTTGAGTTTTTAATAAGCTCATAAGTAAAGCAGTTACTTGGTAACAGAGGTCACCTTACTGAAAAGACAGAACCTTTGTCTGCCTTTTACATATTCTTTTATTACCATATTATAGTAAAATTATGCCATGGATATGCCAGAGGGCTACATAATAAAGTAGGTAACACTTCATGCACTCCCTGCAACAAATACTTCTGTGTCGGAGGGAAATATATTTGGGAGTAAATAATAATTTCGAATGCGTCTTTCAGTGGCTCGAGATGAAAAACACTGACCTGGAGCTTACCAGCAATATCGCCCTACTAGTCAGGGAAGATGCACTCTCCGCGCAAACACTCGCAGCCAAGTGCGTGCCCCCCTAAATAGACAGTTACCACTTTTTAGGTGATGAAGTCATTTTCCTTTGTTTTTAAGATGACCTGCTTTGGTGATGCCAGAAGTCAAGAGAATGGAGAACAGCAAACAGTTACTTGCACTGGATGAGTCAACAGAGAAGGAAAGGTGACTACGGCACGAGGTGTTCTGGGGAACACAGTTCTCTGTCTCTGCATCTCGTCCAACGTGTTTGATAAGTTAATGATAAGGACCTTTTGATAACAGGGATCTGCTGAATGTAACCACTTCCCCTTTCTTTTTTACACCTGACTTTTCTTCCCATCAGGAAATCGTTTTCCCCTTCCGCCTGCCACTGCATGCAAAGGCCACCCTTTCATCTGCAGACCCACATGAAATGTAACCAAAGTAACGCGCGGGGCTGCCGTGGTCTGAGGGCCGAGGCCTGCGGTCACAATGATATTTTACTTTCCTCTCCGAAGCGTGTTAGTCAAAAAAAAAACCTGAGGGCACCATTGAAATCCAAGAAGTCCCCGCAGAAGTGTAAGACTTAAGAAGTAAGTGTGAGCAAACAGAGATCGTTCAAGCTACCCTGACCGACAGACAGACGGAATGAAAAAAAAAAAAAAAACCCAAACAAACATTTGTTTGATTCACAGGGTTCTTGGGTTATTATAAACACTGTTTTAAAAATCTGTCGGGATTTAAAAACAAAAACAAAACAAAACAAAACAAAAGAAAGAAAACCGTTCCTAAACAAGCAGCGTCCACTTTGTGTTTTCATCTGAAAACCTGCAGATTAGAGATCACATCCCAAACCTGACTTGCTTGCGGGTAGTTTGTCAAATTAAAATATCTTCTGTGGCCTGCACCGCTCTCGAGTCGTCCATAGGAAAGAAATAAAGGAGGGAGGGCGACACTTAAGCCGAGCCATAATTGGAAGTATGTGAAAAATGAAGTGTCAGTTTGGTCAATAAAGGGCAAAGGTCAAGGGGAACTGCAGCCCAAACTCTGGGAGAAATGTGCTCATTAAGACACCCAATCAGAGCGCGCCTTGCCACCTATCCCATTATTCATCGGACAGCTGACTGTTTCCAATGCCCGGGTTTGGGCTGTTATTACTTTTCTTCTTCATGTAAAAAGGCGAGCTGGTATATAAATCCTTGCTTAGTCATCTGGAACATAACGTGGCCCTTCCCGCCGCCCCCTCCGCTCCCCGCCTCCTCCAGGCCCGGCTGTGCCTGCTGGCCTCCCAAGCCTGGAACAACTGCCTTCAGATTCCCTTCAATAATAAATGGGATTGCCTTCCGCCTATAGGTTCCCTGAACTCATACAAAAGCTGGAGCGGGGGTGGGAGGGCGGGGAGGGACACTGGGAGGCATTACAACTATTGACACATTATTAGAAAGAAATAGCAGTGCTTTTCAATTATTCCTCTTTAAAGAAACATGCTGGTTTGGCCTTCTTCTTCTTCTTTTTATTTTTTTTTTTTTTAAGTGGGAGCCAAGATACTATTGTGGAACTGAGTCCTGCCCCCAAAAAGGAGAAGTTCAGAAGTGGGTCTTAGAGGTTTCAGCGATCATTAAGGCCCTTTAGACTTGAGATGTTTTACATCAAATTTCGACGTAGAAATAATACTTTTTCTTTTTCCTCACAAAAGAGGAAAATGAGATGAGCTGTAAATGGGAAATGCTCTGCAAGAGAGATGCCCTTATTTGTTTTGTATGCTCCTATTCTCCACTCAGTAAATCTCTGAATGAGTGAAATGGTATAGGCTCTTAATGCATAATACAAATTAATCATATCAATCATCACGGTCCGCTGGAAATACCTCAATCATTCCACTTAACACACACACACACACACACAAAACTAGATTCTCACTCCCCAGCAGAGTATAAGCCCCCTGAGGCTAACGCCGGTTCTGGCATATTCACAGCTCCGTCATCACCACTACAGAGACGGGCGGGCCCAGTGCCCACACTGGGGAAAGAGATCTCAACTTGGGTTTAACAGGAAGAGTATCCACCGATGGTCTGTTTTCCATTCCCAGCCACACTAAATCACTGGGAGACACAGGCATGGGGAGCTTGGGCTCTGGAGTCACACTGTGTGGGTTCAGGTCCCGACTCTACCACCACCTGGTAGATGACTTTGGGCAAGTCTCCCAGCCTCTCTGAACCTCTGTGATCTCCTTTACAAAGTGAGAGATGGAAATGCCTACGCTGACACCCCTTAATATGTTACTGGATTCTTTTATTACTGTCATATACTCATCTCTCTTGACTTTGAACCAAAAAAAAAAAAAAAGGAAATGCAAAATGTGGTCAGTCACGGCTAAAGCTGCTTGCAAGTTGTAGAGTGACTGCAACAGGCCTCCCGGGAAAGAGTTCAAATTCGGTGGGGCAAAGGCACCAGGTGGGCGTGGTGTTCTCCTGCTCCAGACCACGCGCTTCCTAGAGGAGGCCCTGACTGTGGTCAGCAGGGCAGCTGCCCACGGTGGGACAGAAAAGACATGAGAGAGTCGCGTATCTGCCGATGTGCACCTCATCTTATTTACAAGACGCGGCCTGGGGTCCCCATCCTACAGGACTTACAAAGCAAGGCCAAGAGACAAGATCCTAAGGCTGAGTCTGACAGTTACTTCCACATTTCTGAGCTTTACTTTTTTCCCTTCTGAAATGGGAAAGGGGCCAAATGATAGGGATAAAAATCAAAATTCAACCTCCTATCTTTGAGAGTGCTTTGAGGCAGTTAAGGTGTACACAAAAACCGATGTCATAGCAACAGCAGCAGAACCCCCACCACCACCACCAAATACAGATGTCTGGCCTTCCTTCTAAATGCCAGCTTTATAAAGGAGCCTCACTATGAAAGATTCAATTTCCGGCAAATGGCCACAAGTGTTAATATCAAATGAAAGGTAGATGCCACAGGAAGAGTTCCCGTGATAAACAATTTGAGTTGGGGGAAAGATGTGTGATGTACACCGCGAATAAACATTAAATCTCTGAAGAGTAATCATCTTTAGGGTCTTCTTGATTATATATCTTACATATGCTCTTTTAAAATGCCCAGCATTGGACTTTCTGTTTTATTTTCTTATGCTTAGGTAAAAGTTTGGACTAAAACTATTCCATCAGTCGCAAGGGCTGCTAACTTGGCAAGTCATCAGGCACTCAAAATCCCCCAAATTGCTGGAAGGCTAACTAGGAATTGTCACTGTATTTTGAAATCTGTCAGAACATTACAAATTTCCTGAATGACTTATTTAATGTATGTGTTTATTTATTTTTACTTTGGAAGTCCAAAAGGACAGGACTCAGTTGAGATACAGCCTGTCGTATGCCTACGTCTTGTCCAGATAAGGTTATTTAACTGAAGACTAGAGCCTACAGGTTTCTCTCTTTCTTTCTTTCTTTCCTTTTTTTTTTTTTTTTTTTGGTGCCACAGGTGCCATAATGAAGTGGTGAAAAATGAAAAGGAATGAGGAAAAAGAAACACAAGTACAAATAATACAGTAGAGAAAGTTTTAAAATATGTATTACTCCAGTCTGTGGGGGAAACACCTCTTTGGATATATTCTTGACAGATTGAGTTATTTCTGTCTATTGGGTATGTATAAAGACATATTTATGGATTTATAAATCTTTTGAAGAGGGCTGTTATTTACCCAGTTGACTAAAATGGACTCAAACTGTGTAAATAACTATTTAGGACATGCACTACGGGCCAAATGCTGGCACAGCTCACGCGTCTACGGCTGCCAGGGCAAACATGGAAAAGCTACCGTGCGCAGCTAATCCGAAGGCTGCACAAAGACCCAGCCCCACAGGTCTCAGGGATGAGAAGAGGTTTAGAGGGGTCGTGGGCGGCATGGAAATGCAGAGAAGGAGTGGCGGTGACACTGGGACGCATCATCCTGCAGTTAGCAAGGGATGAAGCGCAGGGCCCATGAGGGTCGTTGTAGAAAGGCCCACCGGAGCCCCATCAAATGATACCGCTTACGTGAAAACTCTTAAGATGCAGAATAGGGGGTGGTCTTATGTGAAAAAATATAAAGAGAAACGAGGTAAGTTGAAAGCTCAGGTAGTGTGAGAGAGAGACGTCTCCGTCTTACAATGAAATTCATTATTACATTGGCCTTTGGAGAACACTTGTTGAAGGAAAAGGAAACATGCAAAATTCCTAATTCCTTGTTGTGACATGTCACTGGGGAAGAGCTGGGACAGGGCCTTTGCCTCCTCAAAATCCTTTTTATCAGATTATCTTTGAGAAAGCATATATGCTACGATTTTTTTTTAAGATGTATTTATTTATTCATGAGAGACACAGGCAGAGGGAGAAGCAGGCTCCATGCAAGGAGCCCGACTTGGGATTCGATCCCAGGACCCCGGGGTCACGCCCTGGGCTGAAGGCAGACGCCCAATCACCGAGCCACCCGGGCGTCCCTATACGCTACAATTTTAAATTCGAGGACACTTCAGCAGGTTTGCAAGCCTTCGCAGCAGCAGCTAAACCACCCACCTGTTCCTAGATGAGATGTATATGGGTGTGGGTGTGGATGTCTATCTTGTAGAGCAAAAAATGAAAAACAAACAAAACAAGAGGCTACGACCTCATGTGCCAATTCTGAAGTGCCCGAAGAAGAATTCAGACTCCATTTACGCCTTTCTGAAAACTCATGGAATGAGCTGAGAATAGGGCTTCATATTGAAAGTGCCGACCTCATCTTCACGACAGCCCCGTGAGCAGCAACACCATCACACACACACACACACACACACGCACACACACACTTGAAAGAGAAAAGGCCCCATGGATTCTTATGCTGCATATCATTTTCCAGTAAAAGTCAGAGGTCAGAGGTTACATGTTTCTGCCTCAGCTCTGAACTGGTTTACTATCCTGGGCTCCATTTTTACTACACTTACAATTGTGGTGAAGTCAGCAACTTTTCTTTGAACAATACTATATCTCAAATGCTTAAAATTATATGTGGAGAAGTAATTCCCAGTCCAGAGAGCATACATGTGCCATAAAAAGAAAAGAAAAAAAAAAAAAAAAAGAAAGGAACCTTCCTGGTTTTGTTTTCAAATGAATTATGTCAGATTCATTTTAGACTTTGCAGTTCTAATGGGTACAGCCCAATGTCTGTGAGAAAACAAAATTCTTTTGCTAACGGCACTCCGATGAAACATAATCATCAAACCAGATTTTAAAGTAGGCACCTACTGTGGGCTCAGAGTCAACCTCAATAAAGCCGTCTTTTTATCTTCAGATAGAGAATTCTCTCTTAAGCTTTAGCTTGCACTGACTGAACACAAAATTCCACTGCAGCAGGTCTCACGGAAGCCAGTACAAGGCATCTGAATACTCATTCACCTTTTTTTTTTTTTTTTTTTTTTTTTGCAGAAGATTAACTTTACGTTAAAACTTTATTTCTTACTAGTCACGGTCAGGCATGCACACCCACGGACACCCAACTACACGCACAGGCGTGTGCATTCAAGGAACAAGATGGGCTACACTGATCTGGCTTCTTCTCGTTTTGTTCTAATTGCCTAGAGTCTGACTTTGCAGTAAAGTCGAATGCTTAAGAGATTCGGGTAAGTAAACCCGGAAAAATGGCTTCAACCCAATGGACGGGGAGCCCGATGTGTGCCCCTAAAAGGCCCACTGCCTTCGAAGCGTCTGAAGACGCCATTGACTTGGAATCTTGGAAGAGGTTTCTTCACCATCTCTTGAGAGGCTCTAAGGGCGAGTAATAACAATACTCTTTATTTGTATCGCAGGCCATTGGTGGCAGACTATTTCCGCACGTTTGAACTTCCCATCTACCCTAGTCTTGTCCTCAGCCAACTCACCCACCCTGTTTTTAGGGAGGTGGCCGGGTGACAGGCAGTTGGGCAGCTGGAATGGCAGAGAAGAAGAAAGGGCCCAGAGAACAAAATAAGATAAGCTGATTCCCGTACTGGGAGGGGTCGGTGTTCTAGGAAAACGTGTACAAATGGTAGCTAACTGGACATTTCGGACTTTTCAACCCTTAAAAATGAAACGAGTAGCAAAAGAGAGTGAGAACTCCTCTCCTACCTTGCTCACTGCTGTTATCTCCACTGTGTGATGTGTGGCCACCGCTGGAAGGGCCCGGGGTTCCTCCGGAACGAGTGGATGCCGTGTCATCGTGATCTCTGTTCCAAGAGGGCTGCGGGGGCACAAATCAGAAATCCAAACGGAGTGGTCGGTTAACAGTGGTCCGGTGGGATCCCGTCAGGCAGTGACAAAGCCCCGGGAGGCTGCCAGGGACGGCCGGGCCGTCTCCCCCGTCCCCCTTCACGAACGGTGCCAGCTCGGAGCTACGCTGGCACCTGTAACACGGGCCGATTTCTGCTTCTGGGCTAAAATAGCATCGACGAGTAGTTACTCCGTAAGCAATCGCTTTCTTACCAAGGAAAACAGAAACATTCCAGGCAGAGAAGGGGGCCGGGGCCGGGGCCGGGGCCGGGGACGGGGGCGGGGGCTGCTGCCACTGGATTCTGACTGTATTTTTAACACCAACCAACCCTCTGGCACGACAGTCTGCTACTACTCTGAAAATGCAAACGGAGAGCAGTGGTCTATCGCACTGTGGTTTCTAGAGGCCTCTGATTCATCCTGGAAGACAAACATGGCAAAGCTTTGAAGACCTCACAATTAGGCCGAGGTCCATAATAGCTAGTATGTGTCAGCTGTTTGCCGGATGGTACATGGCAAATGGACCGGGCACGGGGACAAAAAAGGAATGAGAATAACAATAGATTCACATGGACTGTGTACACTCAGCCCCATGCCGAGCCTCCTTGTACTATTGAACGGAAAACAGATGTTGCTTCTTATCACTGGGTGCATTTGAAAGTAACATTCAGATAGGAAAAAATTGGCAGTAAATTAAATTCTTGGGGAAAACAATCATGGCAACACTTCTCCCAAATCTCCCTTTATCACCAGAAAAGATTTTAATTAGCTTTTAGTGCTAGCTTTCAGAAACAGCCTGATGAGTCACTGGTCATCCTGCACAGTAGGAACGATGCAGAAGAGAAAGCTGGTTCTTGGCTGGGAAGCGGGATTTGTCTTCAAGATTATCAGGGGGCAAAGGCAGGGTGAGCTTGCCTGTAAAATACGTCTGCGTCGTTTCAGCCTAGGGCGTCACGGTTCGGGACTGTTGTCCTAGGAAAGTTTACGGGCCACCCCCCACCCCCCCGGCCCGCGTCGTTTTAAATGTGCCGCGCAAAATCAAAGTGAGCTTTGCTTATGCCTTGAGAGGTGTCTTCACGTCCCAGAGAAGATAAGAGAGGCTGAGATAGAATGTTCCTGACACCCAGGGGGAGAGAAGAGGGAAGATCCCACCGAAGAGGCCTGCTGTCGAGGGATCCAGGGAAGACTCCCTGTCCCCGAAAAGGATGCTTGCCTGCCACCCAACTGGGCCAGAAGATTAACGTGCCCCCCCCACCGATCCCCGGCCCCCAAATCAAATAAAGTTGCAGAAAGATCCACCAGTCACAGGTTGGACTCAACCGTTCCACGCACGGTCTCAGAAACGGTGCTGATGGACCCACGGAGGCTGCGCCTGAAAGACCCGAGAGCTGGGAGACAAGGGCTTTCTGACAGACAGACACACATTCGGCGGCCTGTCAGGAGAACGCTGGGGGACGTAATCTGGAACACCTGCTCAGAATGCAAACAGTTAACGCATAAATTTTCAGTTTGTCCAACTGCAGCTCTAAAAGGGGGACTTGTTTATTCAGAGCTCTGCAGAAAGAATGGTACAGCACCCAGGGGACAGACAATGCCAGGCACAAAACCCCGGTGCCTCGACATGTAAAAGGATGTTTTTCTCTGTGCTACAAATCCCACTTGAAAATATAATTAGAAGGAGAAAATGGCAAAGTATTGCATTAACTGTAATTGAACAAAAGACCGGCAAGGCATGTGGGAGGCTGCAGGAACCCGCGGGAGTTTCACGATGCATGAGATCCTGCGAGTGACATCTCCTGGGCTCTCTCATTTTATTTATGTGGTCCCTCACTACCAGTGTTGACTGGCGATCTGACTCGTAATTAATAGAAAAGCTACCGATAACAAGCTAAAATACAGGGCGACAGAAGAACCTCATCAGAGGCATGTTGGTTAATCTGATTAAGACTGGGGACTCCAGAAAGGTGACTTAGAACCCAAGAATCATTCCGTGTTATACAGGAAACTGTCCTCCTTTATGCTACAACAGACCTGATATATTCACTATCTTTTAATGAGCTCCACTGATTTATTCAGCTCCGCTCTGCTCCCTCCCCCACTTTTCTACTGTGCAGGATGTAGATTAATTCAATGCTTAATTGTTTAGTAAATTCAATTTTCCACATTCTATTCTGCATAGCTTTAGCTAAGGTTCTTAAATCTTCAGCAGTGAGCCTTGAGCCCAGTGTTTGTGATCTGTGCCTACCTTTTTTCATCACCATTTTTCTTCATCCACCACTTAATTCACCATGAAAAGATTTTCCTTGCTGGAAATTCTGATTCCGCTATGATCTGTGAGGCATTCCGATTCATTGCATTTTCATTGTGTTGGGTCTTAGATGCCGGGCTCCTCTTTTCTCACAGCTATCGCCACATTATACAGGCATTCATGCAAGAAATGTTGGATTCCACCTCAGTTTATCCAAATTTTGTGCAACCTATATGTTTAAATTTGTGTGTTCACCGAAGGTGGGAGCCAGTATTTTCCCACCTAATCTCACTCGTCTCGCGGCCTCGCTCAGTCCAGAGGGGCCTGTGGTTCCTGAATGCCCTCCTCAGGCATGAGAGCTAACTTTTGTGGTCCTCTCTTGAATTAGCATTTCGGGTATTAGCATTTCAAGAACGGTAGAGTCATACAAAACTGAGCATCAGGAGAAATCCACAAGGTTACCAAAACAGAACAAGAATTATGTTTAGTTCAGTTCATTAAGCATGATTAAAGTCTAAGTCTCAGAAATAGCTCGTGAACCCTTCTGGCATAAATATGTAAGGCAGCCCTAATCAGAAAGAGCTCCCCCAAAATCCATCTACTCGAGAATCTCAGCTACAGTAACGTAGATCTCTGTGACTCTCAGTGGTTACACCAAACAGCGTCATCATTATTTTTAAAATAAAATATGTGCATACGATTATGTACATATATCTGTGAAGTTGTGAGTTGCTTGGGGCCACTTGTAAAGTAAGGTTGACAGAATAAAATCAATGATGCATTGCATTAGATGTATGGCAAACCGTAGTCACGGTTCTAAATTAGGGCCCCGAGAGGCTTTTTTCTTCAACGTACATAATTTGAGAGAAAGTGACGCCTATGTTCTCATCTACTGGAGATCCATTAGGACAAGAGGTCCTAACCCAAAGTCCGGAGACTCCTAAAGACTTCAGTGTGTGTTGAGGTGGGGGTGGGGGGTTGTGGGGAGGGAGGGTCTTGTCTTAGCAATAATTGTGTTTATGGACACACTTGCATTCTTCTCCCCCGGGGAGAGTGTCCACGACTTTTCATCAGATTGTCAAAGGGGCACGTGATTCTTTAAAAGTCTGAGGATCACTGCTGTAGCAGACACTCACAGGGCCAGGTGGAAGAGCTAGGGCTAGGGCGACCTTCATGATCGTGGGGCCAACACTTCCACCTGACATCGAGAGCCAGTGGTCCTCCACATCTTATTTCTTTTGAATAAATGGAGGTGGCCAGTTAGAGGCTTCGCGTCATCAGAAAGTTCCTGGTCAATATATAAACATATAGCATACAAACCAGTTTCATTTCCATCTAATTTCCATTCACACTTTGTCTAGTTGAGGAGCCCCCAAAGATAGCCATTTTAAATATGTGGGGGACGCCTGGGTGGCTCAGTGGTTGAGCATCTGCCTTCGGCTCAGGTCGTGATCCTGGGGTCGTGGAATCAAGTCCCACATCAGGCTCCCTGCGGAGAGAGAGCCTGCTTCTCCCTCTGCCTGTGTCTCTGCTTCTCTATGTCTCCCGTGAATTAAAAAAAAAAAAAAATCTTTAAAATAAATAAATATGTGGAGCAAGCCAATGATTCTCCCCCATGTTTTCTCTCTTCCATGGCTGAACACTCTCATGCCTTCTATCATTTCTTAAGAATGCTTGAAAATAAGGAGTTTTTCAAATGATGCTATGCTAAGATTCATTGAGTGGTATTTTTTATTTATAAGGCAATTATACTGGTATCTGGTAGTCAAATAGAGGCAGTGACCTCCTTGACCACAGGCTCCTCCAGGGCAGGGATAATACCTGGATCTTCTCTGTCTTGTTCTTTCCTGGCTCGGCACAATGTATGGTGCACGCTAAGCACTCGGTCATGGCTTAGGGAGCTAAGCTGAACCGCTCATCATTTACCATTCCACCAATATTCCAACAGATGAACTGCAACTTCCCAAACTATCCTTCCCCACGAATAAAGCTATCCATTGGTAACTTTTCCTCCCTAGAGCTTTCCCATTCTTTTTCTATCTAGGCCTTAATTTGAGGCATAACTTCTGGTCCTCATATCACCTTTCATGTTTTCTTTAGACAATTCCTTTCACTACTGTGATTTGAGTTCTCACCCACATGCCTCTAAATTTGTGTCTCTGGATCTCTTCTTTGGTCTTTAGACTTGCATGCCCAACCACCTGCTAAACCACCTCCATGCGAATATGTTCATCTCACTCAACAAGTCCAAAGCTAAATTCTTCATCTCTTGACCAACATCCTACCCGTTCTTCTTTGTTATTGATCCTAGCTGGCATAACGCCATCCATCCATGGCATAAGCCTGAGGATCATCCATGACACCTATCTACTTCCCCGCTGCCACATTCAATCAGTCATCAAGTCTCGTTCACTTTTACCCCCAGATAGTTCACAAATATCTCATTTTTCACCTTTTTGATTGCTGGTCTTGTTCAGTCCTTCCCAGCTCTAAAGAGTTCAGTCAAATCACTTCTCAGTTCAATTCCACTAGAAATGAGGACAGGAACTGGTCATTGTTGCTTGTCATTGCATCTTGCCTATCAAGCTCAGTGCCCGGCACGTGGCTGGCACTCAGGAAATGTTTGTTAAATGAATGAACGGCTCCCTACTGCCTACAGAATACTACAGTCTGGGGCCCTTGGCCCTCATATAGCGAGCCCTCATGGTCCACCTCCTGAGGACCGTTCCTCAACTGCTCCTTGTACTCCAGGACGTGGTTTCTGGCAGATACGTTCTGCTTGTCCCTCCAGGCCAATCATCCTCGCCCCCCCCCCACCACCACCATCACTCCGCCTGGCCCCAGCCCCTAATTACTCCATACTTGCTAATTAAGTTTCAGCTCAGCTAACACCTCCTTCAGAAAGCCTTCCCTGATACACACACACACTTCCCCCAGGATGAGTGCGGTTCCTCTCCCCTGAGCACGAACAGCACCTCATGCGCACTTCTATCATTTCACCCCCATCTTGTTTTGTGGTGTCCTGTAGAATTCTACACTATGAATGTTTTGAAGTCCTGAACTTTATCTCATTCATCCTTACACCCTCCGTCCCAGGAAAGTGTCTATAACACATTAAATGCAGATATATTTCTGAATGAACAAATGAATGACTTGTGTTAAATTGTCATGTGATACTGTGATCTCCTATATTAAATATCACAAAAAAAATCTGAAAAATGATTTGCACAATTTAAAAACATTTCATACACCTGCATTCACACACACACATACGTATATATACATATATATAGTGATGTGTGTATGTATATATATGTGTGTATATATATGTATATACATATATACAAATATACTTGGGGTTAGGGGTGCCTGGGTGGCTCAGTTGGTTAAGTGTTCAACTCAATTTTGGCTCAGGTCATGATTCCAGGGTTGTGGGATCAATCTCTGAGTTGGGCTCCCTGCTTGGTGTGGAGTCTGCTTGGGATTCTCTCTCTCCCTCTCCCTCTGCCCCTCCCTTCCGCTCTTTCTCTCAATGAACTAAAATCTTTTATATATATATGTGTGTGTGTGTGTGTGTGTACATATATATACATACACATATATATTTATATATATCATATATATTTATATATAAGTATATGTTCATATACAATTGATATTTATACATATATTCACATTTATATATCTATAAAATCATATATATATATATATACACACACACACACATACTCAGTTGCAGTATAACACAGTCAAAAAAGAAAGGAAATTTGAAGGTAGCCATATCCCAGCTGAAATCTGGTTGCACCACTTACACGGCTTTAGGCAAGTCACATCCTCCCTAACTCTTGATATCCTAATCCATAAATGGGGACCAAAAAAGGCTCCTTTATCAATCACATCTCAATTTAAAAAAATAATAATAATGACCCTCTGTAGGCACAACATGTATATTTCCAGGCATGCAGCAAGCACTCAATAAATGACAGCTACTAACGCTTTTAATGCAATGACATAGGTTGACCTGGTCAAACCTGAAATATCTACATACAGGTGTATTCAGTTTATAGACCCCCTGGAAAGAACAGCTCACCTGAGTATGCCTTGGGCTATCTCCCAGCTGCTGTGTGCTCAGGGAATGCACACTGATCTTATTTTCACCTTCAAATAACATGATTTTACAGGTGGTTTGCTCCTCCCCACCCCATCAAGTTTAATTTGATGCCTAATATTTATAAATCACTCTACAGTATACAAAGTACTTTGACATATCTTCTCAGTTGGTCGTTTATCACATCAGTATGATATCAGAATCATTTTTTTCCCCCGGACCAAAAATAGTGGGGTTTCGTTCTTCAAAATTTCTACCCTACCAGTCCCAGTCAAAAAGGTATAGATAAATGAGAGCCCGGTGATCTCGACTCCGAAGAGGTCAGCTAGCAGCTATGCAGAAACTGATGAAGTAAATCACGGGGCTCCAAAGGTGAAGTTGGTCTGCACCTATCTGCAGGTGCTTTCTCTCTGGGAAGTGCATTCACCTTTTTTTTTTCCAAACCACCAGGGTCTCTTTAGAAAATGATCTCTAGTGGCCTGCAAGAGCTGGCTTGGCTCCCAAAGTGAACAATGCCAGTCCCTCCAGACCAGGGGAGTCGCCAGTCCATGGGCGGAGTGCACCCGTGTGCCCCGCGCTCCTGCGCACCCGCACGGTCACGTTCCCACGCCTGCACGGTCCACGCTGGCACCTGCACTCGCAGGCCTGTGCCTGTCCGGGAGCCACGGCAGGGGGGGCTCCCTGGTGGCCATGCAGGATGCGCCCCCTCCCCTCGACTCCGCACGTCTGTCTCTCTCAGCAGTGTCTCTCAGGACCCTGAGAGGTGCAGAACTTCAGCAGAAACCAGGCCTTATATGTCCCCCACTCAACAATGCCATCTGGGAGAAAAAGGAACCAGAGGGATCCATACACGGAGAGAGGAGGAGGGAAGGGGTTCGGGGACTGCTGCAGAAGGGGATACAGGTTTACCAGCGTGTCCCTGGAGCTGAGAAGTTGGCAGTCCTGGGATCGCTTTATTTATGAGTTGCTCAGAGTCTGACAGGCTAAAAGCCCTATTTAAAAATCGTGGTGGCCCCCACTTGCATCTGCCTGACAACCCCAGCCTACAGGATAAGCACTGGGCTCATTCAACCACCAAGAAGCACCTACGCCTTGCTAGAGCCCTGGGTAAAACCTGTTCCTTCTCAAGACATACTCCTCTGAGGCTGCGTCTATCCAACTTTCAATTCAGGTCATTCGGAATAAAAGTATAAAATTCTTTACACATATTTCTAAAAAAAAAAAAAAATCCCTGGAAATCATTAAGCAAATTCATTTAAGCATGACAAGTTTGGGCAGCGTGTTTTAACACAGTGAAACTGTCCTCTTACCCTTTAAGCTTTTAGATATGTTTAAATACCAGAAGCTCACAGATTAATACTTGAGTGTGCACACAGGCCGTGGATTCAGGGGCCGCGTGAAGATGTGCTTGAGAGTGGTTCTGGAAGCGAAGCCTCTCCTAAGTCCACGCTCCAGCCTGCTGAAAGATGATAAAGTCGGGGAGGCGGGTGCTGTGCCGGGTGAAGCCTGGCGGTGGCCTGAGGTGTCCCCCAGGGTGGCCCACTCCTCACGAGGTTATCTCCCTCGCACACTTCTTCCGACTTTCTCCCTGGACTCTCCTCCTCCTTCGCATTTCCTTCCCTCTCCCCGCCCGCCACGCCTTGCCTTCTCCTCTGCCAAGCTGCAGGCCTGCCAGGTTCTGCTTGAGCCCCTGTTGAACGCCGCGATAAGAGGTGCTTATTGCTAACCCACTTAACGGAGGCCCGATGGCTGATTTTGGTGACTCAGGGCAGATGGCAAATTAGGGGTGAAACAATGGAAATCCAGCATCCCCACTCAGAATCCGCGGCTCTCACCAAGACACCACACTGCCCCTCCCAGCCCTACCGTATTTCCATTGTGAACTTTTAATCTAGGAACGCATCTCGGCGATTACCCAATTATCCCTTAGTTATGGTGCTCACCACGCTGGGGCCAGCCGGCGTCTTCCCTCATAGCAGAAGGGTGTCTGATTCGGCATCAAATAAGGTCGATTTCTAAAACCCTAAAACTTAGCAACTGTGATGCATTGCCCGAAATACACAGACACGTGCATATACACCTGGGTGTCTAGGTATATGGTACAAGAGACAGCGTCTGTTAAACTGGGTCCCAGATTTCCCACTTCTCACGTACCACAAATAAAACCGACAAAAATGATAATTTTTCAAACACTGAATCCTCTATTTCTGTGTAATGAGGCATGGAGAGAGGAGGAGAAGAATTTTTGTGCTTTTTTGCCTTTGGTGAAAACTCTCCGAGGAGTAATTTCACCTTTAAATGAAAAGTTTTGTATCAGGTGATTGCATGAGCTCCAGGAATCCCCGAAGCCTCAGGGTCAGACGTGGGGAGATGCACAAGTGCACACTCACTACTGCCCTGCACACGGCAACCTGCACCCACTTCCTCATCCTCGTGCCCATGAGGAAAGAAGGCCAAAGGACGTGGAAAGGAACTAACTTTAATGTCCCTAATTATGCTGTAATGAGATCTAAAGCAGTCTGGCAGTCAGAGGCATCTTTAAAGTGTACCAGCCCTTGAACGCTTTGTCTGCTGTCCTGCCAGGGGGCGTCGGTGCCCAGCTGCCCCCTCCCCGGGCTCCGGGCCTGGTGGCGGCGGCAGGTGTGAGGGCAGCGGCCTTAGGAGGCCGGACCCGGCGCGATGGGCCACCTTCCTCGTGCCCCTTAGGATCTTATTTTGCAGCCTGCCATCTTTTAGGGCTCAACTCCGACACTCTCAGGTCGCTCGTTACCAACCTGCAGAGTGGAATTAATTCATCCACGCCACGAACAACCAACCGACAAGGCCGAGGGAGAGGGCCTATGGGCGTACAATGCCCCCCAAGGATTCCAAAGCTTTCCTCGCGAAATCCACCCAGCACTGAGACCTGTTGCCCAGCTTTTCTGCGTCAAGAACCAAGGCCCGCACCGTCTCGTGGGGACCCCACCGTGATCTTGGAAGATTCTTACGTGGGGCGGGTACACTCCCAAAAAGTGCACAGGGAGAGACTAATGACCACCAGAGGGAAACTACTACCAAGGAATCACAAGCAGCCTTACCGAAACCTCGTGGCTGGAGAGCAGAGGAGTCATTTAGAAATTAGTCGGCTGCACTGAATGTTCAAATTCTACTAAGCAGTTTGTTGTGGAGAAAAATCCCATGAACGGAAGAGACAATAAAGCCTTATTACACTAGGAATCTTAGTAAAAAAAAAAAAAAAAAAAAGAATACTTATTTATGTTTCAATAATCTCTCCTTTCCCTCTGCCATTGTGTTCCGCTGGCATACAATTAATAAAAGTAAACCCTTATATTAAATGACTTTAATGACTGTATATACTTCTACTCCCGAAATACCTGTGAGCTGTAATTCAGAATTAAAATGTTTAAACAAACAAACACTCTCATCCAACTGGCACCACCGTATTTCCAAATATTTGTATGTAAATATTTCCAACCATACTCCTTATTTATTCTCTGAGAGCTTTCTGCTGAAATTCAGATTCTTTTCTATCGTTTCTACTGAGAAATGGCAGAAGAATCTGTAAATTATATGCCAATATACCTGAGGTTATAAAACCCCCTTTTTGTAAGACGGCCGGCCGGCCTCCCGATGTTTCTACCATACATCTGTAACTTTGTGTTCAGTGCTCCTCATTCCGCAAACAAATTAGGATAAAATAAACGCAAATGTGTCTTATATAAAACAACCTCAAACCGCAAATTTTCTAGGCAAAAAGAACAGCCCCTGTTAATGCACAAAACATTGTATCCTGAGCACGAGTTAAGACCTTGCAAGCAACTGGCCCCTAGCCACCAAGCATTTGCACTCAGAAATGGAGAAAAGTACTTAGCAGAGGATCCGCACAAACACTGTCACTGGAGGTTGAATCTGAAAGAGAATGTGTGGTGGCTCCCTGGGCTATCTCAGCCACACAACCGAGTGTCCGCTCTCCTCCTACATGGAGGAGATGAGAATAATCGTGACCCCCTCCTAATAAGAATTAAAAAGACATTTCCCTGAATCTGCACGATTGTAAGACGGTCTCTACAATAACACCTCCTTAGCAGCCGCCCCATCTCCCCTCCCCAAGTCAAACTCATGTTGTTGAAGGTTGCGCAGAGTACCAGGGAATATGGTATCATTTAATGCGCCTTTTATTTAAGGTTTCCTATTTTATTTTATCTTATTTTTTAAGACTTTATTTATTTATCCATGAGAAACACACACACACACAGAGAGAGAGAGAGAGAGACAGGCAGAGGGAGAAGCAGGCTCCATGCAGGGAGCCTGATGCGGGACTCGATCCCGGGACCCCGGGGTCACAACCTGAGCCAAAGGCAGATGCTCAACTGCTGAGCCCCTCAGGCGTCCCTAAGGTTTCCCATTTGGAATGCTCTACATTCATTCACATTAGCTGTCACAGTCACTCCATAGGATGGGTTCTCCATCCCCGAGTTACAGACGATGCCACTGAGGCTCAAGGAGCAGCAGCAGCAGGGCCTTATCCTCCCAGCTAAGCCTAGATTCAAACACCAGAGAGCTGGCTCTAAGTTACATATATTTTATTGAAACACTCCCTGCCTGGGAACGCGGTGTGGCTAAAAGTTACAATCAGCACGCTTAATTGCTCTTTCTCAAGTGTTCCGGAAATCTCTTCTACTTCTAAACTCTCAAATCAGAGAATCCACAGTTTTGATGTGAGAAGGAAAAAAAAAAACAAAAAACAAACACTCAGCCAAGGTGTACTCTTGTTTTCTTCTTACTACCTCATAGCGTTATACGTTGAACAAAAGAATCACGGAAATTTATATTTACCGCTGATCTCCACTATTAGCTAGAGGGTATTCTCTGATTTCCCTGTGTTTTCTTTTTTTTTTTTCAGAAGCACTTCCAGCTTTTTATATTTTCAACCAAATTGTGTTTTCAAAGTATCTGTCATTCTTCAAGGATTTTTGAATCCTTGAGCTCTCGCTCTCTCTCTCTCCCCTTCCTGCAGTATTTATCTTTGGTAAAATCCCCAGAAAGGCCTTTCTCAAGGCATTTTGATATTTCATTTACAATTCTGATTCTTAGAATGGCCAAGTTCTCTCTCTTTCGAGTCTCTTAACTGAGAGATCAACCAAGGTGGTTGTGGATTCAAGAAGCAGGAGCCCACGTTTTGCTGTTGGTTCACTTTTTAAGGGATTCCAGTTCATCAGAATGCCATTCTTCAGCCATATCCAAGGCTATTATTCTGAGGTTGTTCATACTATTTTAGCAGTTATCGAGTATGTAGAGTATTAGAAGTATACTACAAGTGAAGAAAAGCCTCATAATTGATTTCTTAATGTTTTATTCTCCTCTTTTTCTATTGGCACGTTCTTTACATGCCCTCAATAAATATTAAACACTCAAACAACTCACTATTAGGGTGGCAAGCAAACCTTCAGAATGTCGAAACAGAAGAGTGAAGAACAATGCACCTAATTGAAATGGCAGGGTAATTTGGAAAATAAAATTGAGTTGCTGCAAATTCCAAATTCCAGAATAAAAATGTTTATACTCGCTCAAATGCAGATTGTTACTGGCTTTGAATAATTATCAGAATAAAAAATACTTGAACACCAACAATACACTTGATATGCATAGAACAAGCGCAGTCTAGATGTCTCTATTATTCTCCGCAAGGAAGTGCAGGACACAATGAGTCTGAGATTTTTCTTGTTGATTCTGTTATTGCACACAGCTTACAAAATCCCCAAATGTGGCGAAACAATAGGCCAAGCCACCAAGTCCACAAGTAGTGTTAAAATTTCATGGACAAAATTCTTCAAAAAAATTGTAAACACGTCAAGGGACAAAGAAGCACACTGAAAGAAATGAAGGGGTTAATGTATCTGCTGCTCAGTATCTTTTTTTTTTGTCCTCAAACATATGAATTTATCACCAAGACCAATTCAGAATGTAAAACTCCTGATTCTCTTCAGCAGAAGCTAGAGCCAAGGAAACTCTGACAATTAAAATGAAAATGGAAAAATGCATTTGCATCTGGAATTATGACATGCAAACACGTAATGATGCTCTAAGAGATGATCCTTCTCTGCACACCGAGGGCAAGCAACCCTATTATCTACTTAGGGTTATGCCACTTTGGGTGGAGATACCACCTATATCTCTCAAAGATAAATTCCATATGCTCTGTACACTTATAGCATATTTCCCATAAATAATGGATACGATAGACTGTAAATAAATAATATGCTTATCTGAACTGTTCAAGAGTGAAGGGCAGGGTGGCTACTCATGAGACTGAGTCTCTTATGAATGAGCAATTTCAAATGAAAGTAATGTTCAGTGGGGGAATTATCACAAAGTTCTTACACTAACATATTCTGAAGCAGGGGTTTTAAAACAATTTCAGATCTGGCGGGAAATTTCAAGTCAATGTTTCAACTAAGCCCAAAATACCCAATTTAATTTTACCACTAACGTTTCTATCCTGATCGCGGCATCCTACCTATTTGCCGCAATTTTTAATTCTCTCCCTACACGACTGGTTTTCATGGTCAATAAAATAACTAGACTTAAAATGTCATGTATGAGTTTTTGTCTCATGAAACACAGTAGTTTTGTTTTGTTTTTTGTTTTTTGTTTTTTTCTTCCCTGTAAATAACTTGTAACATTGCAATGAATAGAAAGGAAGGCTGCTTAAAAAAAAAAAAAAAAAAAAAAAAAAATCTCCCCACCCCCAAAGCCCACCTGCACTAGTTTGCTAGGATTTTACATTGTAAAAATTGTGAGTCCCCACCCTCAAAGAGTCTCCCTTTGAAGCCCCAGAGACACACGAACTATTTCCACTTCTTGTAAATGGTATAAGTAGGCCTTTAGAACGTCAGACATTGTACACCATTTAGTTGGAAATTAAGTTTTCAAATCGCTAAGGAATAGTCTCTGAATAACAGAAAACACTATAGGTCACAGTTAATTATAGCTTGTCTATCAAATTAAGTTAATGTTCGAGAACACATCCAAATAGTTATGGAGACATTAGGAGGAGTTTTATTGTCGGAGAAATTCTTATTCATTCAGCTTCTAATATTTTTTTAAGAAAGAGAGATAAGCCTTTCACAAGTTGGGATGGCATAAGAAAACTCTGGGTTTGCATCAAATTGCTCCCTTCATTGTCCCTTTTGATGACTGTGTCGATTTCATTATAAACTTCATTTTCCACAGTTTCATAATAGTCATAAACTCACTTCACTTGAAAGAGTTTCTATGGGACATAATGTGAATGCAAATGCAGAATAAAATGCAAATCGTGGAGGTCTGGGAACAAATATGGACTATCCGTTAAGAATACAGTCACTGAAAATAAACATTTAGGCCTTAAGAGGAAGAACACAAAAGGGCTGATATGAATCTTTATATCAAGTATTCAGAGCCCTAGGGAAGGCAAACAAGAACAACAGTTTTCAGTTTTTCTCCTAATTGTAAAGCACAGGCTGGGAGTATTTGATGACTTTGGTTCTCTACTCGTTCCTGTTCTAAAGTGAGTAACATTTTTCATCTTTGCAGGAAAATAAACCCACGTGTGGGTAATAGCCCACAAGGTGCTCAAATAGGGAAATGAGACCCAGCAAGCTAGTTCAAGTTCAAATCTCAGGCCTAGGCGATCTTACCAAACAGTGGGAAACAAGTGATTAGGAAGAAAGAACCAGAGCCCTCCTTTGCTAAATAATATCCACCAACCAAGATTTTTAAAAACTAATAATAAACAGGCAACCACGTGGTGTTGGTAAAGTATAAGGGAAAAAGCTAGAGAAATGAGAATTCATCAGTGACGATTAATCCCAAGTCATGTGTTGTCCGGGAATCATTCTAACATCGCTCAAAATGTTAATTACCTACCTACCACAATCTTCTAAATGAGTCAAAATAACGTATGTTGAAATCCATTGTAAAATGTAGGACTCTGTATCGTGTCAAAACGAAAAAAAAAAAAAAGTAGCGAGACTAAAACTGTTGCTTAAGCTTGGTAAACTCATAAAAAGTCATGGCGATTTTCAGAGTACTACTTAGTAGACTTATTAATAGTAACAGCCCTTCCTTTCTGAGGTAAACTATGATTTCATTTAGGTTTTTTAAAGAACCGTGACGTTTCCCACATGAGATAAAGGTTCTTTATCTCATGATTATAAATCCTGTTGCTTGTAAATAGAGTCACGAAAAGTACCAACGGGAGAATCAATTATAGAAATGTGTTTTTGAGGATTATAAATAATATAGAATTTATTTTCACAATTTATTTATCCTCCATTGGTTTATGGCATACACAGTGGTGCATATGCCATGGAAAAGTCATAGCAGGATTATTTCATATCTTGAAGAGAGTTAATCACTTAGTTCAGGCTATAACTTGCATTTAACTGTATATACTCATGATGCCAAGGAACAATAGGTATATAATTCAATAAATGTAGAATTAAGCTTTTTTCCATCAGAGAATAAACTTTTAATGTATGCTGTAGACAATTTTAGGAATTCTTAACCAAGAAGTCCAGGAATATAAAACAAGCTCAGAAGATTTGCACTCTTGTGTTCTCCCTTAATAAGAATATATTTCTTAGATTAAGAAATGCTATTTTGGGTGGGGGGGAGTGTTCAGAGAGAGTCTAGTAAAGTGTTGCCAATTGCTTTAATTCTGCACACATGAATGCATTAAATTGATTGAAATTGGATTCTAGTGACAAATTTTTAAATGACTATATTCTTGCTTATTTCACACGGCATTCTTTGCACCATTTATTAAAATGTCAAATTTGCAAGTGTGGGAAATACAGCAATTTGCCCAACATAGGTATACTTCCTGAAGAGGTTGTTTAAGACTCGAAAAAGCTGTGGCAAATTCCTATACCCCTGAAATCATGGCATTTTCAATGAAGGATATTTTTACACTACGTACACACACACTTATCTGCTTGAATTTTCCCAAACTGATTTTACACATGCAAGGTTTATTCACAAATATTAAGGATAACAAAATATTCAAATTCTTACTGGATTCCAAAAGTCTAATTTTGGAATTAGTATTAAAATTCAAATTTGGAAGACTGTATTTTGTGTTCCAGACTCTAACTTTATTATATCCTGATGGGTCCTGCTGAGTAAGAACACCAAGCCCTACGTGATTTACAGCAGTGTTGTTTTACTTGGGATTTTGAAAACCTGTGAGTCTGACATCTGTACAACTATCAAATACAGAGTCACGTGTATTTTATTTTTATTTCTTTATCTGTAAAAGAATACTTTCTAGTCTTGATGTAATTTTTAAATACCGAATTAAATTTTTGCACTCAGGAGAAATGACCAAAAAAATTGTTTCGATTATAATATAAATGCAAGTAATACTTTGATACAAATATGACAGATATCATAATCTGAAAAAGGCCATGTAAAATGCTACAACTGCAAACATTTAAGACTGTGTAACAAAAATGAATGAGAATGGTATCAGTTTACTATCCTTCAACTATTTCCCTGACAGTGGAGTCAAATAATGTTGAATTATAGACCTTCTTACAGGAAGTCTTATTTTCTGTTCATTTTTTGATCATTTCCCTGCTAGTCTCTATAGGAATTTGGCAGCACGCCGACTTTCCTTTAAAAGTTTCTGTATACATACTTGGGTTGCGTTTGATGATTAAATGATCATTTATTAAAACTTAAGCATTTCACATTTGTTTGACATATTTACGTTTCATAAGAAAATATTGTTATTGCAATGGAAGGCATAACATCGCCAATACAAAAATACTTCATTTGAAGTCTTGTTGACAATATTTTCATTTATGACAAGTGTCTTAATAAAACTTGTTATGCGTTCTTCACAGTTTCTCCCCGTCTACCTGCGAGGGAAGGTAAGCTAGTTTTACTGCAGTAGGTCTCGTGGCAATATTTTAGCCCATCTGCTTGACCTTAATAAGCCTGTTTCTACTGTGGGGCCACAAATAGTCTTTGTTTTTAAGAATACGGAGGGTTGTTTTTTTTTTTTTTCCGCATAATTTTCCTTCCCTCACCCAGCAACAGCTGTGTTTTAAATCTTTCGGACCATGACAAACATTTTAACATTTAAACATGCAAGGGTTTGAAAATATAATGATTTAAAATGTGTTTATTTTCAAAGTTGGGCAATTACAGCATGATATCTGTTACTTTTTGGAAAGCAGTGCCCATATGTTAATCCATTTTTTCTTCCTTCTCCTACTCTTCTTCCTCTACTATGTAAGCTTCTCCATGTTTCCTAATAAAAGTCTCTAAGTTAGGACCGATAGCAACAGTGCACACAACCACTCCATATATTTCCAAATCATGAGCAATGGAGTCATTCTGGTGGGAGAGAGATTGCTATTTGAGTGACCTATTGCTGCAGAGCTAGTTAAATCACTGAACAATAGTTACTGTTACGGCTTTACTTCTACAAAGCAGCATTAGCATCATCCCTTCCCATTAACCATGGAACTTGCACTAGTGACTTCCACTTGAGAGACAGACAGACAGACAGACAGAGACGCGCCACCAAAAGGGAATAACTTTTCTACTATTAGCATTTAGATTTACAGACATTTAACAACGTAATTGATCACGCCCCATCTGCATATACCCCTCTCTTGCTTTTCCTAACATGTTCTTTAAGTGCCCCTATTAGGAATAAATACATCCCTACTCTGAAATTCACACACAGATAACACGCTAAAAGCCAATCAGATTAAGCGCACATTTACCTTGATGCACACTGAGTAATGTACGGAACCGTTGAACCACTGTATCATACACCTGAAACTAATATAACACTGTATGTTAACTATCCTGGAATTAAAAATTTCCAAAGCCAATCAGAAAGCAACAATAAAAACACACCTGGTAAACAACTAAGTTTTAATTCCAAGGATACTAAGCCATAAGGGCCTAGAATGAACGTCCCAATTAGCCAATGTAGTGACAAGCAGTCAACACCTTATTATTTAATCATTAAAGAGAATCTTGCCATAATTTCCCTTCACATATTTAAAAAAAAAAAAAAGAAAAGGAATTAAGAGTACAACACATGACCCATTACAACAATCAAAAAGTAAAGTCAGATGAATCTAAGACCCCCATCGATGTCAGGAGGTGGACTGAGAGTTTCCAAGACAAAGGCATTAATTGGGACCCTGTGAAGTATTTACAATTTAAATAAGATGTGTCCATGTGTAAGCATTTAGAAACAAACTACCTGACAAAGGGACCCTCTTCCTGTCTCTTGCTGTTTGTGGCCAGTTTTCTTATTGGATGAAAACAAATTGCCTGCATTTCTAGTATTAGTAAATATCCAATGGCCTCATCTATTTTTTTTCTGAAGCAGCAGATTCAATTCATCAAGGACGCTAGGCTGTCCCTTGCCCTCTCTCTCATCCCCGTTCCTTACCATGACACCTCCCCAAAAGAGAAAGCTTAAATCTCCCTTGCATGCATCCCTACCCCACTTTGCAGGGAGGGGGCGTTTTCAGTCAAGTCCAAGTTCAGTTTTCAGAATTTTTAACTCAAAAGATGCTTTAGAAACAACATCTAAGATAAAACAATCGCCACCAGGGTTTTCGTAGCCCACTTGGGAACCGAAGCTCACTGGCCCAAGGCTGCCCCGGATCCCCGAGGCCCCGGGCCTGGCGCTCTCCAGCCTGGGCCGCGCAGCCCCGGAGGCCGATCCTCCTCCCCTGGGAGTTTAGCAGCACTTGGCATTTAACCTGCCTGGCGTGCGTGGCTTTCTGGTTCCATCTCCTTGAGCCACATTACTCTCCCCAGATGTCAGGCACAAATCTGGATTAACATGCAACAGGGCGCCCTGTGCAGCCCGTCAGCCCTCGCCCAAGAGCTGTTAAATGCAGATTCAGCTGAGGACCCCCCGGAGAGCTGCTGTTGAATAAAAATTGTAATCCAAGGGGACCATTTCTTTTGCCTCCGCTGCTTGTGGGAAGCCCGAGCACAGGCCCAGCTAGTCCGTGCGCTCCCCCCAGCAGGCGTGCCCACCTCCTTGGCAGCCTAGGGGCCCCAAGACTCTTCACCCCTGTCTCCCCACTCTCCGGACCGGTTCTTGGGGTGGAAAATGCTTAGATTCAAGGAGTGGCGAGCAGCATAGGGCCCTGGGGAGGAAGACTCCATTCCCCGCTCCTCCTGGGAGCGCGTCCTAAAGTCTAACGCCTGGGCGGCCAGGTCCTTGGCCTCCTAACCCCTCCTGATGCCCCCAGTACCATCCTGAGCCCCCCCAACAGGCGTCCCCGCTTCCCTCCCGCACTGACAGCCAGCCCAACCCTTGCCTCGACGCCTGGCACCCCTGCTCCTCTCCGCTCGGCTCCCGGGGTGCACCCAGCCCCAGCCCCAGCCCAGGCCCGGGTCCCCCCCACCCCAGGCCCTCGCTGTCCCCCGCTGTCCGGGGCATCACAAGCGTGCGGGCTGAGCTGGGAGCCAGGCGGTCGGGAGAGGGCGCCCGGGAGGGGACTCAGGCCTGGCTCCTCGGGGTCTGGGAGTGGAGGGGGACACCGAGGTAGGGGGATAAACGAGATTACGCCTTCTACTGGTGTCTTAATCTGATAAAAATTTAAAAAAAAAGAAAAAGAAAAAAAAAAAGAAAAGCAAGCATCACTACAAGGCCACATGGGTATCCGCCGACTTAGCCCTCCGGGAAACCGGCGGGTATCAAAGTCGTGGATCCTAGGTCCCAGCGCCGGTGGCAGCCTTCGCGCCCTCCCAGGATAAAAGTAAAATAAAATACACCGTGCCGCCAGCAGGCCCTAGAGACAGCGGGGTTAATGAGCTAACGAGGACCAGCGCTCGCACCACACCTGAAGCATCCAGTCCCGGAGCGCACCCTCTGCAGGGGTGCAAGCTGGCCGGGCCGCATTCGCAGACAGGTGGCCAGGCCGAGCTTTGGGGGGGGGTGTCCAGCGCTCCCCCAGGGACCTGCAAACTGTGCCCAGCGGGAGGCCCTGGTTGCCCGGCCTCTCTGTGCTCCCCCACGCCTCTCCCAGAGCAGGGGACCCCTCTCCGGGTGTGGGGCTGGGTTCCCCGCACTCTGCGCTCTGCGCTCCCAGGTACAGAGAGAGGCCAGGCCCGCGGGCTCCTGGCTCCCGGGAATCGCGCCATCGGGAAGGACGACCTTGGGGTTGGGGCCCTCCCGACCGAGCCCCAGCGGGGCTGCAGGGGTCACACGAGGCGCCCACGAGCCTGGGCCTACAGCGCCACGAGCTCGGCCGGAGCTGCGAAGCCCACCAGCTGGCCGTGGGGGCGGGCCGGGCACCTCTCCCTTGTTGGGGGCGGAGGAGGGCCGGATGCGAATTTCCATCCACGCAGCTGCCTACCAGCCTGCCCAGCTCAGAATAAGGTGGCCGAGCGACCAAAGTTTCCCCGCAGGAGCAGAGGGAAAACTCAACAGGCGTGATATCAGTTTTGTGTGTATGTGTGTGTGTCGCCCGCCCCCCTCCCCAAATAAAACCCATAGCTTTGGTCCTTTATCTTTGACTTTAATAAAATAATGATTCGTTGAGAAAATGGGGTATAAATCTTCATTTTGGAGGCAATTAAAGTGTTGATTTCATTCGTGCCCCTAAGCGATTCTTGTAATTTGCTCAAATAGCTTTATGTACCCAGCACTCCGGAGCTCTTAGAATCCCATTTTCTAGTTAGGCTTGTTGGATTACAATTTTTATTCAACAGCAGCTACCCGAGGGTTCCTCGGCGGAATCTGCATTGAACAGCTCCGGGGCGAGGGCTGGCGGGTGAGCCGGGCGGGAGGGAGGCCGGCAGCCCGCGGGGCCGGGGCCGGGCCGGGCCGGGCCGCCCGCAGCTTTCCCACCTCAGCCGGGCCGCACAGGGGCTGCGCCGACCGCCCGGCCCGTGCACCCGTCTACACTGCCGAAAGTTTGCAACTTGCCAAATCATAGCAAAGAACCAGCGCGCTGGTGTTTTTAAAGCTCAGCTCTGCCTGCCTCCCACCGCTCTGGGGGAAAGGAAGGATTCGGCCTCTGTCGCGGGATTACCGAGAGAAATCCAAGCTGGGAATTTATTTTAAGAGGGTGATGTTGAGACAAGAAAACTTTAGGATGACACCAAGACCCAGGAGCCGGGCCCTCCTGCGAGCCCTCCACAAGACAGCCGCCAGCCAACAGTGATCAGGGCAGGGCTTGCAAAGGAAAACTCTGCCGGCCTGGCTGTCTTCTGGCTTAACAAAGGCAGGCTGATCTCTCCCCCCAAGACGGAACTCACGTGCCGAGTCAGAAAGAGAAACAACCCTAGGCCTTCGCTAGTGTAGGGAGAGGCCAGAGAGACCCGCAACCCAAGTCTCTATTCGCCTTGCAGCAATTCGCTGCGGAGAGCTGTCCTGAGCCCGGTTCATCTCACCCGCTCCTCAGGTTTTCACTTTCATTGCATTTTTGCAACTTCTCTGGGCCAATCCAGAGACGCAGCGACAGGGGAGGGAGAGAGAGAGAGAGAGAGACAGAAAGGGAGAGAGAGAGAGAGAGAGAGAGAGAGAGAGAGAGAGAGAGAGAGAGAAAGGGAGGGAGGGAGGGAGGGAGAGAGAGAGAGACTGGGAGCAAACAGCGGTGTCAGGGTGAGAGAGGGAGAGAAATCCCCCCAGCAACTCCAAATAAAAGTCGTCCCCACTTAGCAACGCAGCGGAAGAAGGGCCTGGAGGGAGGACCAGAGAGGAGGGGGCGAAGCGAGCAAAGGCCGGCAGTTGAGAGCCAAGGCGGCGCGAGGTCCCCCACCGCCACACCAAGGGAGTCGCCGGGGTGCCCCTGACGCTGACACTTCCAAAAGCTGCCAACCCAGAGGGCCCAGTGCACGTACCAGCTGGAGGATGAGTGGCAAGGAGGAGGAGAAACGTCCATATTTATCTGTTTTTATAACCTCGGCCTGGTCTTATTTTTTCTATTAAGTACAATAAAATGGGCGAGCTTGCAGCGAGCACTGCACAAAGCAATGTTCAGTGAGGTCTAGAAGCGTTCGGCCGAGGAAAACTGACAAGACAGGCTAATGAACCGTATAGACAGGGAGAAAATAGCCAGCATTTGCTAGATTTCAAACCCTCGCTGTCTCTCTTAGACCACCTATCTTGGGTTTATTCCTAATAAAATAAGAAATAAGCAGACCCTACACTTTTCTTTTCTTCGAAATAGAAGGGGGAAAAAATGCTCCAGAACAAAGCCCTACAATCAGAGGCGGTCACTGGCAGTTAACACTCCCATTATTATAGAGGGTAAATAAAATAAAGACAAAAATTAAAAGCGACAAGAAACAGGTCAAGTTTGCAGGCAAAGCTTTTACAAGCTCATCTCTCCAGGTCGAATCCCAGAGCCAGCCTTAATGAAGCAATAATAGCCACATTATTCAAAAATTTTCATTTCGATGGAAATGTATCTAAAAGGGACTTAATCATATGCAAATAATAAAAGGAGGTGGTAGTGACCCAGCAAGCAATATGCATACAGATTTTTTTTTTTTTTCCTAGGGACGTTGAAATTGAAAAGCGCATACCTGGTCGGTTAGATTTGCTGATCTTGTTATATCTTCACTGTCTGATTTTGATCCTCCTTCTCTATCGTCTATCACCAAATCGATAGGCATTTTCCCTTTCAAACAGCTAATATACCGGTGGCAGAAATTGTCACATAATTCGTGTACCTACATTATGACAGAAATAAAAAAATGGAAATATAATCAGGAGTGCATAAATGACATTGACAAGTGCAAACCACCCCCCTTGTGAGATCCAAACTTCCAAATAGGGAAACACAGAGCAATTGTCCTCCAGAGACCCCCAGACGCATCCAGAATTAGGAATAACTTTCTTTTCTTGCAAAATAGAGATATCCCAGAAAATTGACAGTGACAAGATGATTCACAGGCTACAACATATTCAACACCCGTGTTAAATTCATCTGCTCCCAGGGCTGTGGCCATTAGAGAGGTGACCCGCGTGGGTGACATTTAAGGTAAACTATTTAATTTCATCCACTTACTTTATCATAAGTTCTTTTCCAATGAGTCTAAGGGAAAATGTGAATATAGATGTATGCCTATAATTCACGTTTTCCCAGTACTGTGGTGGCACAGAATATCTGTCTGACAGCCCAGGTCCCTATAATATTTGTAATTAGGGATTCTACACACAAGAAGCATATTTTAGGATAGTTTTAAAAAAAATAGGAGAAAATCAACTTGCCGGTACTCATGATATGAAAAACACCTACAGCCACAAAAGAAAAAAAAAAAGGATCAAACTGTATTAAAAAAAAATAAAAGGAAAAAAGAATGCTTCAAAATATTTAGGTGTAAGTGGAGCGGTCTCTTACAGGCCTAGGGCATCCCTGACATGCAAAAACTCACAAGAAACCCCAGTGTGCTTGCAATTTAATGTTAGTTTGAATTACAATGCATTAAGTTTTTATTGCTGAGATTTATAGAACAGCTAGCAAAATCATGTTAGCCCACACCCTTTCTTGAGTGTGAAGGTGGGGTGTGTGCAGGATTCACAGATTCGAGAAATTGACACAACTATCAACTCTGCTTTGTCTCTGCAAAAGGTTTAATGTGCCTCCCCCACCACCTCCTCCAGACTCCCTGCCCACTCCTCCTCCCTCCGCCTCTCCTCTGTGTCTGACCTGCCGCTGCTCTCAGACTGTCTTCCAGAAACTCACTAAAACTAAACAAAACTCCCCCACCCACCCACCCACCCACCCAGAGGTAGCAAAGAAAAGGGGGAAGAGGAAGAGAAGAGATCACAAAGGTATAACCTGTGAAGCAGACTCACAACAGCATTCTAAACATCAAGAGAGATGCCTAGAATTGTAACTATTTATACAAAGCCAGCAAAGTATTAAGAATGAATGCAAGGCTAGGGCATTTGAGATGCCGGTTTTAGTGGCTGAAATTGTAATTAAACTGCAAAGAGAAATGGACGCTAAGATTGGCCTTGACACTAATTACCAGAAAGAAAGACATTTATGCAAATGTCTCAGAAGCCTGAACTTCAGCCATTCAGAACCCTGCTCCCCCCACCCCACCCTACCCCACCCCCCTCAAGTTTGGGGGGTGAGGAGAAAGCCACAGGAAAAGAGGCTAGAGGAATTACCTTCTCTAATTCCAACAGATGAAACCTTAATACTTGTATGGCTTGAATCATCTGCAAAGATACAAAAAGAATGAGCACCCTATTCCTAGTTTGCAGAAAATTGGCTGTCACAGCTCTAGCATCTCCAGCCTACACTGCACACACACACACACACACACACGCACACACACACACACCAGTTAAATAGAGTTATTTTGATTTATGGCAATAACACTAAAACTTAATAGCAGCGACTGGGTACCATCTAGAGGTTTATATTTCTTTAGGAGAAAAAAATAGCTAAAACAACAACAGAGCATCTAAGTGGGGATCATAAACACTCTCCTCCCCCATGGCTCTTCCCCCCTTCTCAGCCCCACTGCCCCCCACCCCACCTGAAAGGACCACATCCCTGGCCTGGGGGTTTCCAGGTAAGCAGTGCACGGAAAATATTCCAAATACTGCCCCCCTGCCCTCCCCGCCCCTAAGTGTGGCTTTTCACGCGGCTGCAAACTTTCTGCTGCGGTTCTGCACACCTTTAGGGTGCACGGGTGGTTTTGGGGGGCTCTTGGCCGGTGGCCGCCCTTGGGGCACGACTCTGAGGGCTGGGAAGTCCGCAAAGTTTAAGCACACACGCTGACAGGCCCGGAGATAAATCCCCGCGCTGATTAGAGCCGCGCTGCCCGGCTGTCATAAAAAACAAAAGCTCGCGTTTCCCCCCAGCGCCGGCTCGCCCGGCCCCTCTCGGGATGAATTTATTTATTTCCCGGGGATCCTGTCCCGGGGCCACTTGTCCGGGCCCGAAACGTGTGCAGCCACCTCACAGCTACGGGAAGACCCGTCTAGAGACCTGGGTGGAGGGGGGGGTGCTCTTGCAGCAAAGCTGGGGTGCTTGGGGGAGGGGGGAGCAGGGATGGGGGAGCTGGGGACTGAGGGGTCCGCTCTTACCAAGTTATCCAGTTCTGGATTAGAAGAAAATAGAGGTTTTTCTGCGCGAATCTAAATGCAAGGGAGAAGGAGTAGAGGAGAGGGGAGGAGAGGGCAGGGGAGGGCAGGGTGGGGGGGGTAAAAGAAAGAACATTTGAAATCTGGTCGCCTTCCTAGTTTCTTGCCTCATTACACTGTCGGGCGGCGCAGGGGTGGGGGTGGAGGGGGGCAAGATGTCACCTCCGGGGAGGGGGGACGGGGACCGGGTGACACCGAGTCCACAGGCGGCCAGCGTGAATCAAAGAGGCCCAAACCGAGCCCAGAGCCCCGGGTCGCCTCTCCCAGCAGCTCGGCTCCGGAGGCCGCTGCCCTGCTCGCCCAGGCCCCTGGCTGCGCCCTCCACCCCCATCTCCACCCTGGGGGCGCAGGGTCCGTGATTTAATTTTGGGGTGGGGGGCGAGCTTCCTGCAAGAGGGTGGGCAGCTGAGCTGGGGAGGCTGGTGTGGCGGGGGAGGCCTGGACCGGGCCGTGCGCTCCCACCTGGGGGGATGCCCCAGGGCAGGGCTTGGGGCGGGGGTGCTTGGGGTGGCCTGCGTGCTGGCCACTTTGGAAGAGGTGCAGCAGGGGTTGGGGGGGTGGAGGGAGGGGAGGGAGGGAGTTGCCCCCGGGTCCCTTGGCTCCCTACTTCCTGAGCGAGCGTCTTGCTGACCTGTTTGGCGAACACGGCTATGTCTTCATTGAACGACTCGGACGAGCAGACGTCCCCGCCCGCCACCCCCGGCTCGCGGGGGGTACAAGTAGCTAATTCACATTTCTCGAAAATCAGTGCTAAGAGAGGGAAGAGGGGGTGTCTGCAAGAGAAGACAACAGTCGCAAACAACACAATGGTTAGTCCCCGGGTGGGGGAGACGGGCGCCCCAGGGCGGCGGCCGGAGGGGCAGGAGGCCGGGGACCCCCCCACCCTGTCCCCTGCGCTCGGCCTGCCCCAGCGCCCGCAGGTGGCTGCTCACCTCCCCTTCCTCCTGGGGCGCCCCAGTCGCAGGCCCTGAGCCACGGACAGTATCCGAGGGGCGGTGCAGCAGCTCTGGCCGGAGAAATTGGTAACATTTGCTGAGGATAAAACCCCAGCGGCTCCAGCAGCCATTTTGAGGGAAGTTTCCCACCCGGACCGGCCGGGCCCTGGGGGGCAGCAGGGCGCCTGGCTCCGAGGGGCCTGGCCCAGCCCGGGCTCGGGCAGCTCGGTGGCGGGCGCTCAGCTGACTTGGGGAGAGGACCTCGAGGGCGCCAGCAGCCACTGTCAGGGGGCTGCACTGACCGATCAGACCCCTGGGCCCCGGGAGGCCAGGAGGGCTCCTCCTCAGCTCCCTGCACGCTCCCCTCCCTGGGCCAGGGGCCCCCACGACCACCCCCCTCCGCCCCAAACAAAGTTCCTCCGAATGTCCCCACGGTAAAGCCTTTCATTCCTGTCTGCGGGATGGCAAAGCAGCTAGCCTTGCGAGGGGCCTAGATGTCGCTTATCTCAACCCATTAAAAAAAAAAAAAAGAAGAAAGAAAGAAAAGAAAAAAAAATGCTGCTTCTAATGCTCAAGGAGGTGTCTCAAGTCTTTTATTAGCTCTCACAGCCCAGCCGGGAATTTAACGGTTTGGGGTCCTTTTCAAAGCGTCCCCAAATGTTCTGTCCCGGAGCCTAAACCATTTGCAGTCAACGCTGCTGCTGCTGCTGCGGAGAGAACGCTGGGATTTAAACAAGCCCATCGCACAAGGAAGGGACCGACCGGGAGATAAAGCAGGAAGGTTTTTCGGCCGGGGAGGGTCAGTGTTGCCTGATTTTTTTTTTTTTTTTCCAGAAGAAGAAATAAATAGAAATAAAAGTGGCTGCAAAGTAAAACGAGGTCCCCAAATTCACGAGCACACGGCAGGCACAAGCGACTTTCCGCGGATTTTACCAGCCCTGGGTCTAACCGACTGGCCTGGGAGAGCACGGGGGGAAGCACAGTCTGAAAACAACACTGGCCCCGGATAGCCCCGCACCTACTCCCAAATCCTGCAGGTTTCGCCTTTGAACACAAAGTGCTAAAAACCCGGCCAGAAGTTTCTTCACGTCTCAAACGATTCAGAGCGAGCTCTCTCCTCGCCCGCGGTGGTCAAACTCCCTAAATGCAAAGCCTGTTCCCCCTTGCCTGACCTGCAACTGTCCTCCCCTGATTTTATTGTGCGGCGGCAGAGCCAGCATACGGTTGCTGAGTAAACTTAGCAAGTCAGAACAATCAGTGGCTTAAAAGATTTTCCCTTAAACTAAAAGTTTCGTTCCAACACAAAGGCGCCTACATTTAGAAATCCCCAACGCTCTCCCAGCGAAGTCGAGCAAGCGAGGGCGCCAGCCCGCTGAGCTGCAGAGCCCGGGTCTGAGAGGGGACGAGGGACCTCTGGCAACTTCTCCTGCAGGGGCGACCCCTCGGCCGGCCCGGCCTGGGCTCCGCCGGGGGCTGGGCGGGCGCCGAGCGTGTGTGGAGATGGGGGACATCCCGGGTGGCAGGCCGCCTCCCCAAATTCTCCATGCAATGCAAATGAAAAGTTACCAAATGGTGTGCCTCCAGCCCACGGAGCCCCGGCTTCCCTCCTACCAAAGGCACAGGGGGAGAGAGAGAGAGAGAGAGAGAGAGAGAGAGGAAACATCGCGTCTCTACTACTTAACCTGATGCCCGGTGTACCTACCCATAAATGGCATCTTTATCTCTCTTTAAAGCGTCATTGACGGAGGAACCCATGCTGGGGGCCATGGCGTTGGTGTGAGCTGTGTGCGGGTACTGATGCGAGTGCAGAGGAGGCCCGTGGTTCAGGTGGTGGACCGGCTGCATGGACCTGGCCGCATGCGGGTCCCCATACATCGTGGAGGGGATGCCCACTCCATCCATGCCCCCGTAATGGGGCAGATCGTCGTACTGCATGACAAACAGGAGAAAACAAGGTTTGAAGGCCAGGCGGGCAACTGGGGAGTCGGCAGGGCACCGAGCTTATATAATGTCAGTCCAGCTGGATCCTTCAACCCGGAATTCAGTGGCCTTGCATCTCTAAAGTTGAGATTTCTTGTCTGGAAAAATGATTTCTAAAGTAAAAATTCTAGGATTCCCTCTGAGACTCGGCCGGGATGAACGGTCTTGCCCTAACTTGTGTCCCTATCAACCAGTTCAGAAATTCAGGATCCTCTGGCAAGGAAGGAAGGAAGAAAGAAGGAAAGAAAGGGAGGCATTCTCCCGGAGGGCGGAAGGTAAAACGTGCATGTCTCTAGAGGAGGAAATTCAAAATCACAATAATAAAACGTGCCAGGACAGTGCAGCAAACCCGCCTAGTTTCACAGCCCCTTCCCATCAGGGGGAATTTAAAAAAAAAAAAAAAAAAAGTTACGATGGGAACAGCTAAGCTAAGCACATGAATTCAGACAGGCTTCTCATTTTATTTCTCTGCCAGCGTGGGGTTAGGCAGTCCTGCAAGACACTGCATTTCCTTTGCTTTCCAAGACAAACTCTGCTAAATTATACAAAACTAACTGGCCCCCTTTATAAGTGAAACTCAGAGAAAGGTAGCTCTTTCACGTTCATTAGAGCTGAATTTAGAATTGGGCAATTCCCCCTCAATGTGAAAGAAAATCTATATAGCTGGAACAGTTAGTTGTCCTATTTTTCTCTACTCCTATGAACTTTTCCCCCAGACTAGAAGTCAATGAGGCAAATGTAACTCATCAGGTGTAAAGTAAATTCAAAAGCAAACGCACACACAACCCCCATCTTCTTCCCCCCCCCCCCCGGAAAAACTACTTTCATATTGACTGTCATTATTTTTGTGTGCAAAATTCAGCTACTTAGAATCTTCTCATTGCTCCAATTCCGGGCAAGTTCTTTTCCCAAGATTTGGAGGCGCCGAGAGTGAAATGATTTTCAAAGAAAAGAGGAATTGCCACTTTCATCTCCTTAAAGCCAGAGGTGTGAAAATAGTTTGGAAGAACGCTGACATTTGCCTGAACCAAAGCAGTAAAGAAAAATGTGTCAGCCTAGTAACTTTCTTTTGCAAACAGGGCTTTGAGGGCCAGGACACAAATTATGCAGGGAAGGCTTTTTGTAGACCCCCCTTTCTTTTAAGAGACTACCTCGGTTGGGTTGTCATTGTCTCACTTTACTCTCACTACATTTCCATTCAAATAGGAATATTGGGGAAATTAGTATTGCATTTTTAAAGTGAGTAGCTCTGTGCTTAGTATCCAATTAGTGCAGGGCTTTTGTAACAAAAACTTTCAAAGTATTACCTTCTATAAAAATCCATGCACATTAAAATCATTTTTCAGAGATGAATGTTTTCCGACCCCAAAAGCCATCGTACTATGGCAAAGTCATTTGCTTAAAAAAGCTAAATGCTTCTAGTCATATTAAGAGATGAGCACAATCAATAACAAATCAGAAGTTTCTAGCTGCTTAATTTACTTTAAAAATAGCCTTAAACTTCTGCTCCCTGAACATTCACGTTACAGCACTAGGTATCTAGTGCGTTTTGTTTTTGTTTTTTAAACAGAATGACTGCCCGAGCTTGCATTTCTATTTATATAGCTGCTGGTTAGGAATCTATAGAAAACTTGATTACTTGAATTAATTACATGTAACATACATAAGTCTACAAACGCACTGAATAAATTCTCTCGCTTTAGGCCACGGCTTTAGGAGCCTCATTCAAAAAGACAGAGAGAGAGAGAGAGAGAGAGAATAAAAAGAAACTTTTTAGCAGTGTCTTTCAGCCACGTTTCAATTTAATCTCACATTTGAGTTCCACAATTGTTGTTTAATACGTACCCTTTGCGCCATCGGCCTCCCTGGCTCCCTTCCTACTTCAACTTCTAATATATCCTCTTTAAGGCCAGTGTGAAAAGAAACAAATAAGCAAACTCCCCCGGAAAAAAACAAAAAACAAAAAACAAAAAACAAAAACAAAAAACAAAAAACAAAAAAAGAGAGAGAGAGAGGACAAAAAAAAAAATCTTTTTTTTTTTTTTTTTTTAAAAAGCACGACGGAAAAAAAAAAATCCCTTCACGTCTCCAGCAACGTGAGAGCTACTTGGTCCCCGATCTTCGGTCTACGGGACCTGAAGCAAAGCGCCCGAGTCACTGTGCATAAAAGCGCTCCGTTTCCAAGACAGCAGCAGCAGCAGCAGCAGCAGCAGCAGCAGCGGGGGCAAAAAAAAAAAAAAAAAAAAAAAAAAAGAAGAAAAAAAAAAGAAAAAAAAAAAAAGGCAGATCTTCTCTTCCACCCCCCCCCAAAAAAAATCAGTTTAAAAAAAAAAAAAAAAAAGAGAGCGCCCCTTAGACCCAACTACCAAATCTCATGGCTTTCTGCCACTCCGGCTGTCAATCACAGGCGAGGTTGTCAACGTGGTGAATGAATGATCATCCGCTCTGTCTTCTTCTGGTCGGAACACCTCAAATGTGAATATTCAAATGCACAAAGCCCTAGCGCTCGCTTCCCTCGGATCGGTCCTAATTCCTAATCAGTTTCTCTCTTCTCTCGCTCGCTCTTTCTCTTTCCCCTCTCTCTCTCTCCCTCTTTGCAACTGCTGCACTGGAGGGAGATTAGAGGAGGAGGGTTAAAAAAAAAAAAAAAATGTCTGTCTGAGTTTGTCTTAAAGGAGCCACGATCGATGCTGCCCGCTTGCAGTCCCCGTGCGTGTGTAAAGTGTGTGTTGCACAGGCGGAGAGGTGGATTCCGACCCGAATGCTAGAACCCGGAAGTAGTGGTGGCCATAACAGGTCGCGTCTTACACAATGCATTGGGCTGCAGCAAGTCGGCGGCTCGGCAGGGGTGGGAGCGCCGGGCGGGCTCCGGCCGCGCCGCCCAGGCGCACGGGCGCTCCCTGCAGCCGCGCGCCCCGGGCGCGAACCCCCACGCGCCCCGGGCACACGCGCACACGCGCACACGCGCACACGCGCGGGCAGGGCCGCCCCCCCCGCCCCCGGGGCGCGGGCTTTATTCCCCACGTTCCTTGCAATCTCCCCCTCCCTCTC
The DNA here is from genome assembly GCF_048164855.1 of Canis lupus baileyi. NCBI lineage: Eukaryota > Metazoa > Chordata > Mammalia > Carnivora > Canidae > Canis > Canis lupus. The sequence goes on along the minus strand of NC_132848.1, from coordinate 68,616,950 downwards.
TCCCTCCCTCCCTCCTCTCTCCCCTCCACCCCTACTCGGGACTCTCCTCCACTACCCTCCACCCCACTCTCTCGAAATAAATTGGGGATCCGCGCAGGGGGGGGGCGTGGAGCGCGCAGGCGGGGGGGGGGGGTGGGCAGCCGCGGGAGTTTTTTTGCAACAGAGCTCTCGGCGCGCGGACTTCATGACTTTCCTGCAAATTACTGGGGGTCCGCTGCTGGTGGGGTGTTGCTTTTTGTTTTTTGTTTTTGTTTGTTGTTGTTTTTGTTTTTGGAGGTGGTGGTGGTGGGGGGGGGGAATGTGTGAGCTCAACGCAAGGGTGCGTTCTCGGAACTGACCACCCCACGTAGAAGGAGGCAAACGGGGAAACAGAGAGGGAGGGAGGGAAGGATGAGAGCAGGAGTCCCGAGATCGCGGGGCGGAGGGGGGAGGCTGGGGCTTCCTGCGGATCCCAGCCTGGAGCTGCCGCTGTCAGGGGTGCACCCCCCCACCCCACCCCAGGCCCCCGGGAAAGGAAATGCTTGCGTTTTCTCACTTTGGGGTCTGGACCTCCTCCTCCTCCTCCTCCTCCTCCTCCTCCCGCTCCCCGGCCTCCGGCCCCCCGGGCCCTCGGCGTCCTGCGCGAAGTGGGAGAGGAAGGGAGGGAACAATGAGCCGAGCGCGGGGACGGTGCCCCCAGCGCCTGTTTACAAACACCGAGCTATTGGGCGTCTCGCCGGAGAGCGAAGCCCGCCGCGGGGCTCGGGGCAGCCCCCCGACCTGGCGGGTGCGGCCCCGGGCCGGGGACCCCCCCGCCCGCACCCCCACCCCGGGACGGGGGCTCCCCGACCCGCTGCGGGCGAGGCCGCCGTGCGCCCGGGGCGCGGCGGGGTCGGGTTCGGCCGCGTCGCCTTTGTCTTCTCGGGCCTGGAGGGACCCCGCGCCCCGGGCCCTGTGCGCCGAGACGCTCTGCGCTCCCCTCCCCGCACCCCTACACCCCTCCGCCTCCCTGCACCGTCCCGGCTCCGGGAAAACTCTCGGTGCCAACGACAGACAAAAAAAAAAAAAAAAAAAAAAAAAAAAAGGACCGAGAGAGAGAAATTCACTTCGGGAGCTGAGATTGCAGACAAAAACCTGTCCCTACCCACGCCTCGGAGGCTCCGACCGGCCCCCTGATTTTTCAACTTTCTCCCCTTAAACGCCTGTCCTCTGGCTTCCCGACGACTCCCCCTCTTGGCTTGCCCTTTATTATCACATTTACTGGTGTTATTTTCGTTTTTGCTCGTCTGCCCGCCGGGCTCCGAGACGCCGCGAGGGCTCGGCCGCAGCGGCCCGACCCGCGGGGCTGGAAACCTCACATCCTCCAGCCAGGCTCGCAGCTCGCTCTGCTCCCAGCAGGATCTTTTTTTTTTTTTTTTTTTTCCCTGCCTCCAGCTGAAGCCTCGCAGAAAACTCCCCCTGCGGTCGACTGGAAAATGAGCTCACCCAAATCTCGGTAGGCAGCCGCGGAGGAGGGCCCGGCCAATCAGGAGGCGCCCCCGCCAGGGCGGCCGCGCATTGGCTGCGGGGAAAATCAATTATCAAATAATCGATCAGCAGGGAGCTTCGATCTGCCGGGAATGCAAAACTGCCGGTCCCGATTCCCGCCCTGGTGGTGGCCAAAAGGCTGACTCCCCCCCCACCCCCCCACCCCCCCACCACCCCACCCCAAAGCAGCCGGCCCCTCGCTCCCGTCGCCCCCACCCCCATCCCACTCCGCCCGGCCGCGGACCGAGAGCCTCATCCTAAAAGGAGGGGGGCGGGTAGCTGGGAGGAAGAGTTTTGAGAGAGATGAGGGGTGCTCCTGTCCTCCGCAGGGGTTGTTTGGAAAAGATCAGGAGCTCCCAAAGGTGCGGAGGCTAACTCCTTAACGTGCAAACTAAAGGGCAGATCGCATCCGTCCGAGAGGTAGGGCTCAAGTTTCTGCTAAGTGGGCTTTCGAGGAGCGAGGGCCACCGTGTAGGGCGACCCTCAGGACCTGCATCTGGAGCCAGGCTCCCTCCGGCGCGCACGGCCTCCAGCACTCGGCACGAGTCCACGCCCAGTTCCCCCCAAAAGTGGAGGGCTCAGAAAGCCGAGCTGCAGCCGAGCCTTCGCCACCAGCCCCCCCACCCCACCCCCGTGCAGACCCTGTCCTGCCCCAGGGTGCCTAAGGGATGACACCTTCACCCAAAGCCCTCCGATGCGCTTTGCCTTGCTTGAGACCGCTCCGACTGCTTAAAAAAATATCCCGGGATCCTCATCATTTGCATTTCTCTTCTCTCTCTCTCTCTCTCTCTCCCACACACACACACACATTTTAGGATCTTTAACTTTTCTCCATCGCAAACATGCGCAGTTTTGGGGTACGCGCGCCCCGGTGCATCGCGCGGGAGGTTGAGGCAGGCCCGCACGTCAAAGCCGAGGGCGAATCCAGGTGAATTGCCAGCTTCCTTACGCCCCACTGCCTGACACCCCCCCCTACCCCCACCCCTCCCGCCCCAACGTGAACTTGGAAACCCAACTTCAGGCCTAGATGGAACCTTCTCGGTCTCCGGAAGGCTATTTGTCTCATTCTCCGGGAAGCTGCGCCGGCTGGGCCGAGCACCGCAGGGCTTTCCCCGGTTACCGGGAGGACCACGCTGGGCCCCGAGCCCCTCACCTGGGCGCCTTCCCTCGGCTGCGCGGGGGTGTGGGCACCGCAGGTCCACAGGCCCGCCAGGCTCCAGCACGGCTGGCTGCAGGGGTGGTGGTGGGGGGAGCGCGAGGAGGGGGGTGTTGAGCCAAACATCGACTTGGGCACATCTACGTGTATGATCCTTAAATGAACTGCGAGGGAAATTGTGTATCATTTAACCGAGAGAAATTTACTGCGAAATACATTTCGATGATCATGGTCTTTTAGGAGTCCTTGGGGGTTCTCCAGCAAAGGCTTAGGGTAACCGGCTTGGAGGAACCTCAAGTCTGTGGCCATGTTTTCAAACCTGGAAAAGGCCAGTTTCGATGAAGGTTTCGGTGACAACAGAATTTATTCTGTATTGTTGCTTTCGGGTAAGTTTGTTTTCTAGCAGAGGGGGAAAAAGCAGGTTCAGGTAAGTCACTCCTTTTTAAACATAGCCAAAAACTTCAAGGCGGTAGGAAAACTATTGTGTGCTCCAACCATGATGTGTCAGGTTACCTTGCAAGTACTTTAAATGACCTACACATAGGTTTTCCTTAAAGAAAGGGATAGTTTGGAGTTTGTGAGCTTAAACAAACTCTTGGGAGTTTTGAAAAGGGTCTTCTTTTTCCCCCTCCCCACAGCCCCCCTCCCTTACCACTTATAACTGCAAACTTAATGCTACTTCGAGGACTTTATAAGATTAATTCTGAACAATCAAGGGACTAAAACACTTTTACAATGTAATTACAGTAGTACAAATTGTTTGCCCAAACCTCATTCTGGATAAGGATTTTACAATTAGCAAACAGTTATTACAGTTGGGGCTTGCTGAGAGAAATTGCACAGAGGAAGTCTAGAGTTGTAATATAGTAGCCATAAAAAAAAAAAAAACCTCCTTTGGTACAGCAACAATTAATCATCTATTAATAGGAAAAGGTAAAGGGATAGTTATGGGTATTTTAGTGAACTACTACTGATATTTATACTTGTCCTGTGACATCCCTAAGTTAGTTCAGATACTTGCTTTTTGAGGCAACAGCGCTTTTGTTTTGCAAAAACTTGGCCTGGTGAAGGGTTCTGGCACTTGCCCTTAGCTCTGGCAACACGCGCCTTTTCCATACTCAGCTTACTCTAAACATCCCAGAGCATCTTCCCAAAGATAGAGAGCCAAGACTTTAAAGGGGCAGGCTGAGGCCTAAGGTCCCTATTGTTTAGAACTTCCCTTGCAAGAAGGCATTTAAAGCAAGTGGTGCCCCTTTAGGCTGTTGGTACAGTCCTTTCTGAGTGCTCCCTTCTAATTCTCTTTTCTCCTGTAAGGAACTGTGTCTCTGGAAAAGACATATATCCTGAATTAGGCTTTTGTCCCCAAAGTTCACACGGATGAGTCAGCCCCCGAACCCTCAGAAATTAAAGAGGCACCTCTTAAGGTAAAATGTGTGTGTATTTGCCAGCCCAGAATAAACAAAAGCCTGTTAATCAATCGAGTTTGGCAGCTGTGTTCACAGAATGATAAGGGTTTATCATCTGCCACCTAACCCTAAGATGCCTGTTAAAATGTTATGAGTGCGCTTTAGGTTGTCCTGTGGTGTGGAGGCTTGGGATTTGTACTTCAAGAACAGTCAACCTCTGCATCTCACCCCCCCTCCCCAACATTAGCATTTGCATTTCAAAAAACAGAAATAAGAAGAGGGAAAGACAGTTTGAAGAAAATGGATTTAAAATCTGGTAGAGATAATAGAGGAATGCTTGAGATAAGAGCCTGGCTGTGATAGGAGAGAGGTACCAAGAAGTCAAAGCTAATGAATAGCTGTGAGAAAAGTGAAATAAACTATTTAGAGGTCTATAAAAGGGGGAAACCTGGTTAGGTGATGTGAAAGGGGGTTAACTGAGTGCATTAGGGAAGACGTTAATCAGGTGCCCCAGAGCCATCCCGGCTAGAAGAACTGGGAGATTTGTTTACTGCATTTTGCTTCAGAAAACAATGTCTGGGTCCAGTTCAGAAGTCAGTGAGAGGTCAGTGTAGGCTGTCTAACCGTTGCAGGGAAAATACCTAAGTCACTATATTCTAACTGGATAGTACAGAAGTTAAGGGGAAAAAAAAAGAAAACCTGGGGGGGGGGGGGGTGTTGTTTTCCTTACTACCTTTCCATTTCAAATCATTAAAATGCTTTGGTCTCTAGAGGGGGAAGATTACACTGGTTAACATAATTACTAGCTCTGACATTTTCAGAAGTTATAGAGGTCTTTTATTAATTAAATGGAGGGCTTAATAAAATATTCCTAATAAAATTTATGGTTGTCTTAAAACTTTCTAAACAGTGCTATAAATTCTTAATAAAATTAACTGGGAAATGAGTTATTAGCCCACACTTTACCATCCCCCCCCTACTTCTTCATAAGGAGTGTCTGTAGAATGAAGGGGGAAATAGAAGCCTTTTAGTAAAATATAAATATTAGCCAAAGTCACACATTGCTTTAAAAGAGGTGAAGTTTCAACTAAGTTATGTCTAATGGCTTCACCCTCCAGTATTCCCCAAAAGCTACTCACAAACCTTAGAAAATTTCTTCCACTTCTTTACTAACGTATTATATACGCGTGTATGTGTAAGCTCATGTGAAATACAATGCTCCATTTTCTGGTCTGAGTTGTGTGTTAGGTTTAATAAAAAGCAGAGATGCATTATGCAAATCCCAATATAGGATTTTTGAAGTCCCCGGTTGTAAATATTCTATCAATTCAAAGATATATTGAAAATGAAATGTCTTATAATTTCTCTCAATTTAATTTCTTTAAAGGTAACTTTTAAACAATAAATTTCTCAATAGTGTTTACCTTTAGACTCCACATTCATAACAGTTGGTATTATCTGAGGCAGCATTTTGTTGAGCAGATACGCAAAACTTTTTCCTATCACTACATTTTAAAACCTCGGCGAGTTATCTTAAGTTTTGAGAGACTTCTCTGCCTCACAGATACAATACTGGCTGGCTGGCTGTTTAAAATGAACAGCAATCTCAAACACAGTCCAACCAAATAAAACAGCCCGAGCGGATTTTTCAGCTTTTGAAGGCTTGATCTTTTGTGCCGTCTACTGGACAATGGAAAAACTACAGCTCCTATTGCCTTAAGAAACTTCTCTTGTCCAGTGTGAGGTGGGGGGATGGGGAGGTAGTGGGAGTGGGGGGGATTTTATGCTGGTAAGTAGTAGGAGAGGACAACAGGACCCCACCTCCACTCACTGGACAGGTCTTGTGGTGTGATCATGTCTTCATATCCAAGTTTATGACATCATATTAAGTACAGGCACACCTAAGCCACTTGACTAAGGCGTAAGGCTGTATGCAATTTAACTGCGTATGTGTGTGAGTGCACAAACTTGGCTTGGGAAAAGACAGAAAGAAAAGATGATGGCACAAGCTCAGCATCTCAGAAAAAAAAAAGTATGGGTGGTTTGCTTGGCTCTGAGTGTGCATTTGCTTGATAGTCAAGGAAAATCTATCTACTGCCTAGATAATCTAAGATGCACAAAATAATTCTCGGAATTTGGAACCTGACATTGTTCAATAATCAAGAAAAGTACTTTTAGGAGGAAGGGAAATGAAACTGGTGATTAGAAAACTTTGGGTGCAGTTCTTTTTGGCAATCTTAGATGAAAATGTGAAACTTCACTCTCTTCCCCCGTGGAGACCACATGTGGGAGAAAGTGTGGATGACATTCATGATCAGATGCCTTTATGTAGCAGAGGCTGTTTGATGATCTGTTAAACATTTTAAAATATAGTATATAGTTTGGTTGATTTTTAGAAATATTTATGGAGCCCTAGCATTACGGAAGCTCCGTACAAAAAAAATTCATGAAGGTAACTGGCCTCTGTTTGATATTGATGTAGCTTCTGAATAATCAAAATTACTATAGAGAGGTAATTTTGTGACTTAAGAAATAAACAAAATCCAACTCTAATAAAATACAGAAAAGTCAAGCTGATTTTGGTGGAAGAGACGTAAACTTGGGTACAGGGCTCTTAAAACTGTTCATCTGCTTTTCTGGAGTTAAAATTCCTTAGCGCATTTTCATAAAACCTAGTACCACACGACTAGATATTAGGGTGCCTTTTAATAAAAGTTTAAGAGTGAAAAGGAGACAGCTTTAGGGCATTTTATTGATGCATAAATATATTTCAATGAGCTACTTCAAATATACATTTTGATGTGGCACTATGTCAGAATGACTTTAAAATATTATATTAAATATAGATATATCAGAGAACCTGAACTGACATTGACTACTTAAAGCAGCGAGATTGCTTGCACTGCCGTGTGAAAGAACGGGATGGTTTCATTTGTACTAAAGAGCTGGAAGTGGGGTGGTGTGGTGGTGGTGGTGCTGGTGGTGGTGGTGGTGGTGGTGGTGGTGGTAGGTGTCTTTTAAGCTTTAGCATAATCAACTGAATTTGTGTGACAGATTATTATTTTATAAGATGTAATTGGGATGCATTGGTCCAGATTAAAATAAGGACGACTACGACTCCACTGACAATAGATTTTGATAAAGGAAATTCTTACAAGATCCAATCTCTCGCAGGTTTGAAATATTCTGAACGAATAATGCAAGTACTGAGTGCTGTAAGAGGTCTGGCCAGAGTGCTCTAGTCACCAAATGCAAACATTTACCTTTGAAACAACAGGGTGAGCCAGAGTGGTCATGACTAGCATCCACGTTCGGCTAGATAAAGGGGCCTATTTTGTAAAAATCCTTCAGGCAAAAATGTACTGATTATTCAAAAATAAATATTTTAACATTTCATTGAGTTATCTAATGAATAGGAAAAACATGGAAGGCTTCCTGCAGTTCAGAAAGAATTCTAGTAGCTCGGAAAACACAGAAGGAAAGAAGGAGAAGCTGAAGGACGCCTGCTGAGTAGTGATTCACTTGTGAATATCTGAAAACATACTTTTCCGTCCCCTTATTTAAAAATGAAAAATAAATATCATCCTTCCTTGTCTTTTTTTTTTTAAATTAACATCAGATTATGGCTAAACTTGGTTTAAAACGCATAATTCTTTCCAGGCGATTTATGCAAGAAAGGGCCAGTTTGAAAACTTGTAACTGATGGGAGAAGTGGACGTACAAGCCGCAGCCACAGCGGCTCGCAGCCGGGCCCTTCCTGCGAGCCCGTCGGGATGACTTCACTTACCCGCCCTTCGGATCAGCTCGGCTTCCCGGCCGGAGCCCGGTGCTCTCCCGCAGAGCCCTCAGCCGGCGGCCTGTCACCTGGGGGGTCACCTGGACGGGCCGGGCCCCGCGCACGGCCACCCAGAGCCCCGGGCCCGCCAACACCCCGGGGGGCGGACCTGGGGCTGCAGGACTCCCGCGTGGACCCCGGGCTGGAGGGGGGACCTGGGCTGCAGGACCCCCGCGGATCCCCAGGCTGGGGGGGGGGACCTGGGGTGCAGGACCCGCGTGGACCCCCGGGCTGGGGGGGGACCTGGGGCTGCAGGACCCGCGTGGACCCCCGGGCTGGGGGGGACCTGGGCTGCAGGACCCACGTGGATTCCCGGGCTGGGGGGGGGGACCTGGGGTGCAGGACCCGCGTGGACTCCAGGGCTGGGGAGGGGAACCTGGGGTGCAGGACTCCCGCGGACCCCCGGGCTGGGGGGGGGACCTGGGGTGCAGGACCCACGTGGACCCCGGGCTGGGGGAGATCTGGGGTGCAGGACCCACGTGGATTCCCGGGCTGGGGGGAGATCTGGGGTGCAGGACCCGCGTGGACCCCGGGCTGGGGAGGGGAACCTGGGGTGCAGGACCCGCGTGGACCCCTGGGGCTGGGGGGGACCTGGGGTGCAGGACCCACGTGGACCCCGGGCGGGGGGGTGGACCTGGGGTGCAGGACCCACGTGGACCCCGGGCTGGGGGAGACCTGGGGTGCAGGACCCACGTGGACCCCGGGCTGGGGGAGACCTGGGGTGCAGGACCCGCGTGGACTCCAGGGCTGGGGAGGGGAACCTGGGGTGCAGGACCCGCGTGGGCCCCCGGGCTGGGGGGGTCCTGGGGCTGCGCTGCGTGGGCTCGCACCTGGCGCGCGCAGGGGCGGGGCGGGGAGGGGAGGGGAGGGTTGGGCGCGCGGTCCCGGGGCCGCCGCCGGGAAGAGCCAGGGCTGGCCAGTGCCCCCTCCCGCGGGGCCTCCGCCGCCTCTCTGGGCCGCCGTCCCGCCCTCTCTGCGGGGTTCGCCTCGGGGGGGGGGGGGGGTGGCTGGGGGGGCGCAGTGGGAGCGGGAGGGCCCCCCCGACGGCGCCCTTCCCCACCCGGGCTCCAGGGCTCCCGCCATCCCACCCGCGCGCCCTGGGCCGGATTCGGGAAGCTTCCCGCCTCGCATCGCGGACGCCCCCTCCCCGGGGTGCCCCCCGCCCCGCTCGCTCCTCCGAGGCCCAGGGTGCGCCGCGAGTCCGTTAGGGACGCGGGAGGCTTTGGGGAGCCGGGCGGGCCCCCGCGGCCGCAGTGACTGTTCCAGGTGGGCTGGGGGGGGGGGCGGGGCGCAGGGCCCCCCCTCCCCGCCTCCCTCCGCGGGGGCGCTCGCAGCTGGCGGGGGACAGGAGAGGGGCGCCCGGGGATGGGACGCGAACCAGCGAGCGCCTGGGGCGGACGCGTTTGCAGGATTGCATGTGGATGGACGCTCCGAGGTAGTTCCCAGACCTGTTTGCTGCTCTCCCTGTGCAAGCGCAAACAATTCCCTTGGGGCAAAGAAAAAAGAAAAAGAAAGGGAGAGAGAGAGAGAGAGAGCGAGCTCAGGGAGTGTGTGCGCGTTGGGGTGGGAACGGAGGTCACAGAGGGGCGCCGCCGCGCTCTTTGGGGGGTCCCTGTGGCCACCCCAGAAATGACCGCGCTGCCCTGCACAGAGCGAGTCACCACCACTAGCGGGGTCGGCCCGCTTTCTGCGGCCCCTTTTCCACCAGAGAGAACTGGAGCATCTTAGGGCCCAGTCCAAGGCTTTAGGTGCATTTGCCGTTTCCCAGGTGAGCAGCGCAGCCTGAGAGCCCCACGCAATCCCTCCTCCTTCGTCTGCGGCCCTAAGGCTCCCTTGCCCTGTGTCTCCCCGCACTGGAGAGCAGCGCCGCTGCAGAGACGGCGTCTCACTCTTCCTTCCTAAGATCACCCGAGGTCAGGGCTTCCCCGCCTCGGCTGAGAGGCAGTGGTGTGTGCAGGGGAGGGTGGTGGGGGAGTCTATGGGGCCGGGTGGGCGCTCCTGCCTCCCACACTTCTCCCTCCCTGAGCCCCTGGAGGCCCTGAGCCGGCGGGGAGCCTGCTGACCTGTGGAAGACCCGTCCACACAGCAGGAGGGAGGAGCAGCAGAGCTGGTGTTTGGTGGTGATGGTGATGGTGCTGAGGTCCCTCCTGGGCTGCGCTTTTCTGCAACCCGCCCCCAAACAAATAAACAAGTCCTGTCTTTGGCATCAACTTCCTGTGACTGAGTGACCCCTGAGCAGGAACCTGGCCCAGGTCACCCAGGGGAGGAGGAGGGAGGTTCAAGGCCTTAGTTACCCCAGGATTAAAAACAACATTGCCCCCCCACCCCCCAAAAAAACTGTCCCTCCTCAGCAGCTTGCCTTTTAAGGATGTGAGAAGGAGCTTCTTAGTGTCTAAACTGACATAATAACCCATTGAGATGTTTAGGTTTCAAGTTTACAAAAAGCATCTTATCCCTACTTGCCTGAACCCCACTACAACCTAGACCCAGGCTATCAAACCCTTTATGAAGACATCCTCTATCATTTATGGGCAAAACAAACTTTTGAGTAGACACTCCCAATTCTGAAATATTTCAATTTTTAGCTCCAAATTTTGCTAAAACCAATCAGTTATTTAATGCCTTCTTCTTCCCATCCCCTGATTTCCTTTCACTCTAAATTTTTGTTACCTTGAATTTTGTATTAATTTAGGTGCTTGGTACAGAAAATTTGCTTGTAGGCCTGTTACCTCGAGTCTTCCACATTTATTTTATTTTATTAAAACTCTGAGGTTTACTGTGTTTTTTTTAAGACTTCTTGAATATTCACAAAAAAATAGCCTCATGTTCTTTGAGGTTTAAACCTTAGCAGTATGTCACATCCCAGCCTAGCTTTTGTGATAAGCCTTTTCTTCCATACTTGTTGAGTCACATTTCTTTTAGTTAAAAAATATTTCTTTTTAAAAGACTTTATTTTTTAAGTAATCTGTACACCCAACATGGGGCTCAAACTTAAAACCCTGAGATCAAGAGTCCCCTGCTCTACTGACTGAGCCGGCCAGGCACTCCACGGTTAAAAATCTTTTGAGCAACCCAGAACTTTATGATTTACTGGACTGTGAGCTATTTTATTTGCAAATATTTAGTGCTTGCAAGCCTGAAACCGAAGAATGATTTAGGAAATTGGTTCTATCACAGAAAGTAGAGACACATACAAAGATCCCAGTCAAGATTCTGCGTGGTGGCCGTGAGGGAGGCAGAGCTGAGAGTTAGGATCCTCAGACTCAAATTTAATCTCAGTCATTAATAGGCTGACCGGTATTTGAAGAAGTTAATCTCCTGCAAAATGAATTGGTTGATATTTTTTTGTTCTCCCACTGTACTTTGGATTCTTGCCTTTAGGGATTCTGTATTATAAAATTAGAAACACAGAAAATGTGTGGCTTCAAGATAAAGGAAAAAGTTGTGTTAAGACATTGCAATAATGCTTATTTCACAATAAATTTTAAAGAGGTTGACATTAAAAAAATTAAAAAAAAAAAAAAAACAAGAGGTTGACATTGTGGAGTTGGATTGGAGGAGATTATTATAGAGCAATGCTTCCCTGCCTTGGCTTCAGCCATTTACATACAATCATAGGGTTGTTGTTTGGGTTTGGGTTTTTTTGCCCCGTTTTAGTGCCCCCTGAATTACGGTTTATTTGTTCTTAACAACAACAAAAAAATAGTCTCACCTACACTAGGACACTCAAGTGTATTTTAGGATGAAACCTTATATTATAGGATTTCTTTTATATTTTTCCCTAATGCAGAGTACAATAAATACAATAATATATTTAAAGCCACTTGTCATGATATACACTCCTGAATCATCTTTACCCCTCTTCAGGAAGTAATGACCTAAGGACGTCCTAAATCTGTTCAACGTGCCAAGTTCTAAACAGATCCTACTTCATATGTCAGCATGATCAAGTACTGTTCGAGAAATATCACACAATGAATACGGAAAGAAGAGGTATTCAGTTGAGAAAGAAGTGAACACTAATGATTAGGGAAAATGAACACTAATTTTAGGAAGAAATCAACGCTAAATGTCTTGCAATTCAGCTTTGGTATTTAAAGTAGAAATGTATCTTGTGAACGCGCCGCCACCGCGAATTTGTTGATATTGACGGATTATAAGGAGCCTCCCTCGTATAAGACCATTCTGCAATATAATCACTATAATTTTAGACATTTGGAAGGCCCAAATTTACGATAATAATAAGCAATTTTTGAAAAATATACTTGATTCTATAAAAATGACAATAATTTCTCATAAAAACCTTCAAAACACTGAAATCTGAAACCCTAGTGCTTTTTATTCCAGGGAAGGAAAACATAAATGCTTCCGCTTCGGATTTTTCTTGTTGTTGTTTTTGTCGGGTTTTTTTTTTTTTTTTTTTTTTTTTTTCAATGTCTTCACTCTCAACTCTTCCCTCTGCTGAGATTCTCCCGGCAGGGAACTCAAGTGTCAGAAGAATCCCTCTCCAGGCACTGTAACCTCCAGATAGCTACTCTCGAAGTTTAAAAATGACATCTTAGGTCTTTGTTGAAAGATATACCTGAGAGAACTAAACAGAAAGATGTCAGAGCGTAGGATTATGTTTGTTCCCTGGAGATTTTGTGTGGATGTTCTTCAGCGTGGTTCAGAGGTCACAACATTTATTTCATCCTTCCGTCCCCGGCCCGGCACCTTTCGGAGGCCCTTTCTCTAGTCTCCTGATTTCACATTTGTCTTTCCCTCATAACCCTGTGCACTGAATTTTTAGGGCAGGAGATAATTTATATGTGGCTTTTATTTCTTGATGCCGAACCGTGGCTACCTGTCTCGGCAGACCGAATGCCATTCACTAGAAGCTTTTGTTCCGCTTTGGTTTTTTTTTTTTTTCCCCCTAAGCATGGAATTAAGTTCAAATAAGAATTCATTGAAATGACATAAACACCAGCCATCTTAAAAAAAAAAAAAAAAAGTCCAGAAAAATCAAAACCAAAGATCTATCACTTAGGACCAGAACGCTGAAGAACTCAGAAACCACAAAGCTGGAGATCGGACAGCTGTGGCTCCTGGAGTGACTGTCACTCTGCTGGGTTCTAGGTCCTAGGTCAGTATCCGGGCACCGCGAGGAGCATGGACTTCAGGTGGCCTGGAAACCACGGTCTCGAAGGTCACGCTCAACTGTGTTTAAGAGCCCGGCTCTACCGCCTGGCCAGCACCCTCAGGTCCATGGGCCCAAGCACACCCCGGCCTGAGACGAACCAAATGCCAAGGCCAGTTCTTCCCCGATTTGTGATTCTGTCCCTGGAAGTTAAGGGGTTTTTGTTTGTTTGTTTTTTAAATTTTTTTTTTCTTTGAGCATTTAACTCTTTTTACTTTCGTTCTTCTGCATCTCTAGGAGAGTTGGCCAGCACCCTTTTGTATCCGAGGCTAGCTTAGACCAAAGAGTAGCATGTATTTTCAGATACTCTTACCCATTACTTGCTTAGGGCTTTTTGTTTGAGACACTCAACCCATGAGCCTTCCTCGGTGCATTTAGCTTTTTTACCCCAGGAGGGAAGAGTTTGAATTTGTTTCAAAATTCTCTTCTTTTATTTGCTTTTTCCTTTCCTATGAGTCTGTAATTTAGTTCTGCTGACACAGTTGGTTAACCCCATACTGGGGAGCTGATTAAAAACACTTTCTAAAAATGTCTGTTCCTATTGCCGGTATTAATCAGCATTTTTTTGACTATCGCTTTCTTTGGACTTGTTTGCCGACGTCTCTCCACCCCAAGGATTCTAAAAGGGCAGAGTTAAAAAGCTTTCTCATCTTAGAAAATCCTCCCTGCACTGTCTCTACTGTACCTGCTACATCTAAATGATTCCGGAGGACAGTAGGTGATCTTAGAAATTCTAGCAAACTATGCATGTGCCACCACAAAGGCGAGCAATCATCAGTTTTGTTCCCATCCCTGTCTCGGGGGACCGTTCAGTTGTACGACAGATTCCCCTCCTGGGGGATACTTTCTTGAAAAAAAATCTGAGAAGTTGTCACAGATAATGCTGACAGAAGCTGCCCAGGGTCACGGACCCCCTTCACCCTCCCCAGTTAACAACCCAGACATCGAGGCCAGCCCCACTGTCCTACCCTGTTCTCTTGGAAACTTTGAAGAAGACCTGAGGTCCAAACAGTTTCGGGCTTGCTTTGCTCATTGTCTGCTTTTCTCATTGTCACTGACATTTTTTTGGATAGTGATAAAAAAAAAAAAAAGGCAAAGTCTGTTGCAAATTTCATAAATCAGTCCTTTCTCTCTGTTCGGCTGTCAGGTTGCCCTTCTCACTAATGTCACCATATGTCACTGCTTGTCCCAGCCAATCCCAGGTTGATTGAAAGTGTTTGACTAAGTTTTGGGTCCCGTCGCCTGTAACTGGTAAGACGGGGCCAACTTTTTGGTGTGATAACTCCGCTTAGAACAGTTTTATTCAGGGAAAACTACTTAATGTGTCCTATGCAAGTCGTTGATATTCAGGGATAAAACGGAGAGTTTAATTTTTGTTCTTGACTTCAGAAAATATTTCATAGTTTGCAAAGCATGCCCTACCCCTCGCTGCAGCCTAACATCTTATGGTGTTGTTCCCCCAAACCTCGTGGCATTGTTTTACCATCTCCATTTCACAGAAAAAGGTTAAAGTCACACAGCTATTTAGGACCAAAGGCTACCTACTACTGAGTTATGGTATCAATCTAGAAAAGTATCTTTGTAACTGCATCATTTTATTATTAAACATTAGTAGGAGGGCATGAGGAAAAGTGAGTGAGGAGGATTTTTTGTTTGTTTTGGTGTGTTTTTATTTTTTTTTTTTTTGCCTGAATTTTTACTTCTCTTTCTTTCCTATCAGCTGCTGTAAGATTAAAAATATTTAAACTCCTGGAATACATCCCCAGAAAGTTTCACTACTTCCAGCGTCCGGACATTCTGAACTGATTAACCATATTCAGTATCAAGTGTTTGCTGTCTACATTTCAGAGTTATTTTTGTTGTACCAATATCTATTTTTGAAAAGTCGTACTCAAAACTACACATAGAACACACACTATTAAACAGATTTATTATAATTAGTTCATTCCACAAATACGTTTGTTTTGTTTTTATAGTTGGCATGTCTTTTTTGCCTTAAAAACTATGATAGAGGCATAAGTCAGTCTGTGACATATTACAGCATGGTATTCCAGGAGATAGCAGTTCAAACTTTCCATTTAAAGACAGAGAAGAAAACTGCTTTCAGGAAATATTAGTTAACCGGCAGGAGTCCTTTTCAGAGCACAGTTACCATGGGATTGAGAAGTATTTGCTAATTATAACAGTGCACTAATTATCTGCTTTTACATCTCATCTTTCTATCTTTCTGTCTAAATTCACTTCTAATTATATGGTACCCTTTTTGCATATGACACATCTAAAAGTACTGCTTTTATCAGATATGAATTCTTTTCCTTGGAAATATTAAAGACATAGTTTCACTTCCAAAATATTTTCTCCTACAATATAGTGAAATCTTTTGATTGTGGGTTGAATAGTCTGTCACGGTGAGGGGAGGGAGGGACCAAGATTTCAATATTAGACATTTCGTATCCTCTAAAAGATGATCAGCTTTGTCATGGTTTCTATTTTTCCGGTGCAGTTAAGCGCAAGTAGCCGTATCACCCGCTCTTCTTCACCACCGTCACTGTCATCACTTTTTTATTAATTTTCAGGATTTCAAATATTGTAGTTGATGGAAAAGATATGTTAAATGTGATATAATAAAGAATGGTCACTGGGTCACCAGAACCTATTCTCACGGGATTACTCACGGGAGGTCATCCGAACTGTAGAGGTCGGCTTCACACAAAAGCAACACGACACAAAAACAAATGCGATTTGGGCTCCTAAACTCTGATTTCCCCCCTGGGGGTTTGCTGAGCAAACAGAAACAAGGATTCACTTAAGGTGTGAAGAGAGGGAGTCTTGCTCATCCCCCCACCCCCCAGAGCAGGAATTTTGCCAGGGGACACTCACAGAACTGGGGGGTCCACGTCTTTGGGACATGTCAGGCTTGATTCCCAAACACAGGCTCATGTGACTGCTGTTAGCCTGGCTCATTCGTGGCTATACGCTTCCCCTAAGAACTCCACTCCCGATCACATTTTATTGATTATGAACTTTAATGCATACATTTTCATTTTAATGTTTATTTGTTTTTAAAGAAGGCTTAGAGAATAATTTATAAGCTTTTAAAGAAACATCTGATAAGAGTACTTGAAGCTTCTGCAAATACAAACAAAATCCGCTCTGCAGTGCTGGAACCACAGAGATATGTGGATCAAGCACTTTTAGGTCTCGGGCTCCGGTGGGGGTGGGGGTGGAGGGGGAGAAGGAGGTGGGTGTGGGGGGGCTGGAGCAGAAGAGGAAGCATTTATGGAGCGCTTCCTCTACGGGATACACGCGTTTACATACATTATTTGGTGTTGGTAGCACCCAGTCTATTGAGGGTTGTTCTCAACAATCAGATGAGAACTTTAGAGTTTGGTGTATTTTTTCCACGTTGAATCGCACTGAGCTGAAGACCTGCATCTCCTGCCATCACTTTCACTTTCATGCCAGGCCACAGGATCTGCTGAAGACCTGCAACCCCAAGCTAGGCCACGGCCACGAGGCCGTGGGGGGCATCCTCTGCAACTGCAGACAATTGGGCAGTGGTAGGGCCTCTTCATTATGGGTACAGAGACTCCTCTCCGTCCTTCCCATCCCCTTGGGCCTCAGCCTCCTCATCTGGAAATCAAGAGGACTGGACTCTATTTTTGATATCTCTCCCAGCTCCCCGTGATTTGCGAATTTCATTTTTTTTTGTTTTGTTTTTTGTTTATTTATTTATTTATTATTTTTTTTGGTGAATTTCATTTTTGATTCTACTGATGCCAAATGTTTACAGCTGAAAGGGGGAGGGCAAACTAATTATAAACAGAACTTTCCCAGCTAAAATCTCAAGGGGTCAAGAGAAATGACTTAAATATTTTCTGACTCGGACGATCAGAAATGCATTCTGTGTGTGTGTGTGTGTGTGTGTGGCAATCATAAGATACACTGAGAAACAAAACACTTTTTAAAATCATTTTAATTTCATTATTGAAGTGAAAAACTTCAAAAGGGTGAGAGACTACTCCTCATATCAAGTCACTGCGGACTGGGGTTGTTTCTTCACTGTTTGCTGTGTGCTTTGGAATAGGAAAACATCCCTCTCTGGGCTCAGTAAAATAGTGCTAATACCATCTCCTTTAAAATGGTGTTCTGATGTTTAATCAATGTCCATAAATCTCTTCAAGATCCTTGCATGATAATTGTGACATTAACTACAAAGTATTATTCTTACAATGGGGTAATTTTATCCAATTAAATCTCCTCTGAGCCACCACCTGGGTGGGAAAGATTGTTATTACTTTGCAAATTACTTGGTACTAAGTTTCCTTATGTTCCCTAGCTATGAGGAAAAGCCCCATCAGAAGATGTCAAATATTTAATATTTGCAACATTGACTTTGATGGGACATTATAGCAAAGAACAATATGCTCCAGTGCTATACCAGGGGCAGGACCTTTAGAAGGACCTAAATCTCTAAGGACGCCTTTTTTTTTTTTTTTTTTTTTTAAGATTTATCTATTTATTTTGGAGAGAGAACATGAACAGGAAGGGCAGAAGGAGATGGAGAGAGGCTCTGAAGCAGACTCATAGACTCCGCCCTCAGCACAGAGCTGATGCTGGGCTCCATCTTACGACCCCAAGACCACGACCCAAGCTGAAACAAAGAGGCAGGGGCTTAATGGACTGCGTCACCCAGGCACCCCCGAGAGTGCATCTTATGTGATGCCATTAGTCATTCTTGGAGCAGCTGTGTAGTTAGTAATTGGACACAGCATATCATTATTTTGAATGGATCATAGGAAACTTTGAGTTTTAAGCTAAGAGTCATGAGACTGGCTCCAATTTCTAGAGAGATCTAGGGGATCTTAGGAGCAGTTGGTGGTATTTGCTTTGTAAAATGTAGCCAGCCTTTCAAAAACAATTGCCAACCATGGAATTGATACTCAAGGTATCCTAGCAAGCACTAGAAATTACCTGTCGTGTTTTATTTTTTATTTTTAAATCATCTCTCCACCCAAGATGGGGCTCAAACTTACTTCCCTGAGGTCAAGAGTCACATGCTCCACAGACTGAGCCAATCTTGCACCCCTCCCTGTTTTGTTTTATTTTTTTTTTAATTTTTTTTTTATTTATTTATGATAGTCACAGAGAGAGAGAGAGAGAGGCAGAGACACAGGCAGAGGGAGAAGCAGGCTCCACGCACCGGGAGCCCGATGTGGGATTCGATCCTGGGTCTCCAGAATCGCGCCCTGGGCCAAAGGCAGGCGCCAGACCGCTGCGCCACCCAGGGATCCCCCTGTTTTGTTTTAAATGAACCGGTCTAGACACTGCTTTTCATTAATGCATTTATCCGATAAATTATTTATTGATTACCCATGTGCCAGGATCTTGACTAAACACAACCTAGAGAGAGACAGAGGAGGGTGAGAATCTCGTGGCAGTGTATGATCAGTAGTAGCTGCCTTCATGGCCAGTTCACGTGTCACTTTCACTGCTGGTTTTATTTTGAGAGTTGTTCTAGAAAGCTATATTGTCACACTGAATGAAAATGACTCCCTACCCTCACCTCAGTCCACAGCTGGGGTCAATTCATCAGGCATTCCGTGAACTTTTATTACATTCAAGGATAAAAGAGGCATTTATGGTAATTAACATAGAAAATGAGAAAAAAAATGACTCACATTTTAGGTCACAAATTTTTGAAGTTTGTAAGGCAAGTGAAATAAGAGAATTTTATCATTTTTAGTGTGTGCGACTGCTTACATATTTAAGTCATAATTGTCTCCTTTTCGTCTTTCTCCTTCTGATCATGTCAAAATTGGAGTGACTATTAAAGATTGGATAAGCACACCAGCAACTGAAAGATGAAATGATCAAAATGGTATTGAGAAAGAAACACTACAGAAAAAGGAAAAAAAAGAAAATCTACAATCCCACCAGCCAAACATGCCTCATAGCACTTTCTTTCTTCAGATGTGTTTTTATACAATCATGCACTTTTGCTTTCCATTGTATGATATCTTTTTCCAAATGATTACATACATTTTATATCTGTTTCTAATGCCTGCCTAATATTATAAAGCCTAAGCACACTTTAATTTAGTTAGGTGCCCCCCATTTTGGATAGTCTCTAGTGTCCCCTTCACCCCCCGGCCCCCGGTTTTAAGTTAAGCTGCAGGGCATATTGTGTGCATGTGGAGACTTCTCTACATTTCAAGACAGCTATCTGAAAGTTAGAATTCTAGGTCTTTAAAAGATAATAAAATTTTTATGGCTTTAGAGATTTTTTTTTTTTCTGAATTACCTGTCAGCATTGAATACAATGATTTAGATTCTCCCTTACAAACATTTTTTGGTAAAAATGAACCCTTATTTTTTAAAATTACTTTTTTTTATTACATGCATATCTTAACAACTAATTGTTTGGCAGTTCTTTCCCTTCCTTTTTGAATTGTCTGTTTATCTTCTTTGTGAATATCTCTATTGGGGGATATTGTAGCTTTGAAAAAGAAAGAATCCTCTTTCTTGTCTGAAGGAATACATGAAGCCAACATACATGATGTTTTTGAAGAAATATTAATGGAATTTAAAATGCTTGTAAAAATAAAAAGCAACACTGAAAACAGATTTATCATAATTACATGTATGTTTGAGTACACCTAGGGGGAAAGTCAATGGAAATACATAACTATATTAATTGTGGTTATAAAATGATGAATAATATTTACTTTTCCTCTACTTTGCTGTATATTAAAGGTTTCAAAAGTGTATGCCCACTGCATCTCTTAAATCAGAAAAAGCTGTTATTTGGAGATACGTCCATTTTCTCTCAATTCAATTTCTTTTTTACTTGAATACTTTTAGGAGCTCAAGTTTCATTGAAACCGGTGGGGATATGCAAGTGTGGAAGCTAAGGGAAGGTGAAAAAGTACTTTTTGGAAGATCCTTCCCTTTGTGAAACCCCAAATCCCTAAAAACATGATTAGAAAGAAAGGCCAGATCCGTTCCTCTGAGGGGGTGAGGGATAGTCAAAGTGGGTTTCCCGTGGTGGAACCGTATGGACAACGCACTTTCTCAGGTGCTGCTTGGTCATTTTCTGGACTGTCCTGACGTTTTGCATAGTGAGGTTTTGTGTCACTTTCTGCCTGAATTTGCATTATGATAAATTATCAGGGGTGAAAAGGACACACAAATATATACCTAGAAATCCATTTTTAAAAAGTTTGTCCTTGACTTAAAACTTCCTTTTTTGCACAAGTGAACTTAGAATTTCCATAATTGGTCATTTTGAATAAAGAAATCTATTGTGGGCAAAAGAATAATCAGTACAAAACTTTCACATTTCATTCTTGGTTAAGTCAGAATACCAGCAGAAGCCTGATCACCCTGACCCCATGCTCTCAGCAGGTCCCAGCCTTACCTGACAGCTCTACATTCTTATTGCTGATAAACACTGGAGAGGAATTGAAACAACCTCTTGGATGCTGAACTAAAATCTCAGTAAAGACTGATTTCCAAGAATGTTGCAGAGGCATATGTTTTAGAAATTCCTCTAAATCTTCAGGCTAGACCAAAACTGGTAAGAAGAATTTCACAGAAATAATAAATTCATTATTTCTCAATAATGTAGATACTTAGTCCTCTACATTTTAGGAGCTAGGTCTCCATGAGTGTATACATATATATTTTAATCAGGATTTTATCTTCCTCTTCAGGATAATATTCCTGGATTAGGAAAAGGGAAAGGGCTCTCTTTGTTCTTTGGGTTTGCAAATCCTACAAACTTGAGTGAAATAGGGCATGTCTGGGGCTAGGGGACTGATGAATAACAACACTCTTGCTCACCCCAAGCCCCTGGATTAGGAACCAATGAGAGATTCCCATAGGAGCTTGATAGATGGAGAAACATCAACAGCCTTGGGGCGGGGCGGGGGGGGGAGGCGGGGGGGGGGGGGAAGCTGTTTGGAAAACAAGATTTAGCTCTAGTCTGGCTAATACACATCTCTCCTGTTTAATCAGACAAACTTACTGAGCAAAGGCTTCCCAAGCTAGAGCCGAACAGGTGAGCCAGAAGCAGGCTGAACATATATGGGAGGCTATCTGAAGTAGAAAGAGAACTCTGCACCGGACAGACCTCCAAGTTCTGTTCTTCTCTTCCCCCTCTCTGCCTCAGGCTCACTGATCAGGAAAACTCATCTTCTTTCAGATAAATGT
This sequence comes from Canis lupus baileyi, assembly GCF_048164855.1. Lineage (NCBI taxonomy): Eukaryota > Metazoa > Chordata > Mammalia > Carnivora > Canidae > Canis > Canis lupus. The sequence continues at coordinate 68,595,657 of NC_132848.1, read as the reverse complement.
GAAAGAAATGCCAAGGGAGAGAAAGACTTAGGAAGACCTTCTCCCACACCTTGACCTAATGAACATGGAAGCTTCCCCTTCCATGGCAATGAGTAGGCATAAGCCTCCTCTCCTCACAAATAAATGTAGTGAAGGCATGATTGAAAAGCAAAGGTTACATGGGCCCAAAGATAGCTCTTCCAGGGGAAGCTGGCAGGGCAGGGCATATTTACAAGGGGGTAATTGTCTTCTGCTCCCAAACTTGAAAACCAACAACAGCCAAGTAGTCTCTGCTGCACTCTTTAAATAACTCTTGATGAAGTTTGTGAAGACAGAAGATGCTGGGAATCTTGAAGCACAGACCCTATCTCCCTCCTCTGGATCGAATACCATAGGGAACATGGAAAGGCACATTTCTCAAAAACTCACACCCTTGTGCCCTTAATTCACAAGGAAGTGGACTGGGAGTGTGTGTGGTCAGCCAAGGAGAGACAATCTGAACAGCCCCTCCTAGAGCATAAGTTCATGGAGAGTGGGTGAGTCACTCAACATGGGAAGAGTCACCAGGGGCTAACAGTGGTGCTTTTATCTGTTGGGGAAGAAGATGGGAAGCAGCCCAGAGTAGGGTCACTCAGAGGTAGTGGGTTCCAACCACTAGCTGCAATTTTACATGAAGAAAAGAAGAAAGCAGTAAGACAAAGTCTTCTCATGGTTTAATGGCCCAAAAGAAGAGTAGAGTCAAAGCCCTAGCAGGTTTCTTCTGATCTCTAGTGTGGATTAAGATGGTCAGTACCAAGATCTTGAAGTTTTGCTTATGTAAACATCCATCCTTTATGCTTCAGTCTTCAGGGAAGGGAGAGCAAATGGTAGCAGGTCATTGGGGTGGGGTTGGGGATGGGGGGTGGGGAGGGTGAGGCTGAGGCTGGGGAAGACATTTGAGTGCTGCTTCTTTCTGGATATTAGGTATCTGCTGTTCCCTGGATTGGGAGGAAAAGCTAAAAATCCATGACCATACAGCAAAGGAAGAGGATAAACTAACTAGGAGAATAAATCCAAGTAGGGAGATTTAAAACATCATTACAGAAGGAAGAGGAGGAGGAGAAGAAGAAGGGGAAGAAAACAGAACCACTCCACTAATCATAGCTGATTCAGTCTCCAGCCAGCTTGCAATATCCCTTATATGATAGAAATTTAGAGTCTAGAACAGAAACTCTTAACATATAGACTTCAGAGAGAAACTATGAACAGGACCCAGATGAGGAGACCTAGGGAGTCACCGAGAATCCATGCACAGTATCCAGACCAAAAGAAAGTCTGTGAGGATCCATACTCATTAAATGGCAGTGTTTGAAAAGAAATGGGCTAGCATCTATTAGAAATACCATAAGACAAAAAGGAGGAAAGAGAGAGAAATGATAGGGTAATGATACAAAAGCCCAGTATGAAGAAAGACATGCCGCAAGAAATGAAAAATATTTTTGTTTGCAAGTGCTAAACGGTCAAATAAGCGAAGGGAAATATTGATCTTTGAAACAAGTCATCAGAGTGTGTAAATAATATGAGTTAGGAAAGAAAATTGAAGAGTAAATAAAATAATAGAGACCAATATGAAGAAAAGTCTTGAAATTCTACTGGAAGGAAATAAAAAGATTTAAGTAAATGGGAGAGCATATCTGTTTCGTGAACAGGAAGACTTTAGTAGACATTTACTATCACTAAATTATTCCATAAACTCAATAAAATCCGTAAGTATGGAGGAATAGATAAACGTGAATATCCAGAATGAGTTGTGAAAGAAAAAAAATGGTGTTGGTATTCCTGGCAATTGCAACTAATTGCAAAAATACAATTCTTCGGATAGTATGGTACCGATCAGCTACAGGAAGTTGGGAAATAGAACAGAAGAACTAAAGGATGATGTAACTCCACTCTGGAAAACAGTATGGCGGTTCCTCAAAAAGTTGAAAATAGAGCTACCCTATGATCCAGCAACTGCACTGCTAGGTCTGTACCCCAAAGATACAAATGTGGTGATCTGAAGGGGCACCTGCACCCCAATGTTCACAGCAGCAATGTCCACAAGAGTCACACTATGGAAAGAGCCCAGATGTCCATCAACAGATGAATGGATAAAGAAGAGGTGGTGTATATATACAATGGAATATTATTCAGCCATCAAAAAAATGAAACCTTGCCATTTGCAATGGCGTGGCTGGAACTAGAGGGTATTATCCTAAGAGAAATAAGTCAATTGGAGAAAGACAATTGTCATACGATCTCACTCATATATGGAATTTAAGAAACAAAACAGAGGATCATAGGGGAAGGGTGGGAAAAATAAAACAAATCAGAGAGAGAGACAAACCATAAGAAACTTTTTTAAAAAAAGATTTTATTTATTTATTCACACAGAGAGAGGGGCAGAGACACAGGCAGAGGGAGAAAGAAGCAGGCTCCATGCCAGAAGCCTAATGTGGGATTTGATCCCAGGACTCCAGGATCACGCCCCGAGCCAGAGGCAGAAGCTCAACTGCTGAGCCACCCAGGTGTCCCAGAAACTTTTTTTTTAAGATTTTATTTATTTATTTATGAGACACACACACACACAGAGGCAGAGACACAGGCAGAGAGAGAAGCAGGCTCCATGCAGGGAACCCAACGTGGGACTCGATCCTGAGATGCCGGGATCATGCCCTGGGCTGAAGGCGGTGCTCAACCACTGAGCCACCCAGGCGACCCAAGAGACTTTTAATAATAGGAAACAAACAAAAGATTGCTGGAGGAGGGGACACAGGGGAGATGAGGTAACTGGGTGACGGACATGAAGGAGAGCACGTGATGTAATGAGCACTGGGTGTCATATAAAACTGATGGATCACTGAATTCTACCTCTGAAACTAATAATATACTATATTTTAATTAATTGAATTCAAATAAATTAAAAAAATAATGAGGTAATGCCCAGCAATAACTGGGGAGCGATAAATGTGGCATACCTAATCATTGAGGAATATATAATTCGGTTAATAAACAGCACATTGACCAATGATGTTTTAAAAAGGACAAATAAATAAATGAATAAAAATTTAAAAAGACAAAGAAAATTGGAATCTCTACTGTTTTTTAGATTCCAACATTTCAGCAAAATCATATGGTATTTCTATTTCTCTGTCTGATTTATTTCACTTACTATAATGCCCACCAGGTCCACCCATGTTGTTGCAAATGGCAAGATCTCATTTTTTTAATGGCTGAGTAATATTCCATTGTGAGTAAATACTCAGTAATGGAATTACTGGATTGTATGGTATTTTTATTTTCAATTTATTGAGGAACCTGCCATACTGCTTTCCACAGTAGCTGCACTTACGTGATACAGTTTTAAGCTTGAAATTTTCAACAAAACAAAGGTCAGTAAAACAGAATGTAAATGTCTTATATTTCCAAAAAAGGAATTAAAATCACTTTATGTTGGATAAAAGATATTCTATTTAAGCCCATTCATTCACCCTTTTTAAATCTTTATCTCTTGGTAATGTGAACATCATAGATTTTTTTAATGAAGTTTTCTGTATTCTACTGAGGGAAGGTTGAATAAATGGAATTACATTCCTCACTGCTGGGTATTTTTTGTTTGGCAAGAAGGAAAAATGAGGAGATAAGGACAATGCAAATTCATTAAATTCAGTTTCTAATATTTTTATTATAATTATTTGTTATTTTTTGTATCTATGACCTCTCTAACCAAAAACTTAAGAACATAATTTCTGTCGTTAAAATTCTAAAAGGTTCTCAAAACAAAAAAGAATCCCAACATTATTAGCTACCTGGAATCATCATTTTTTTTAAAAACACTTATTCGGGATCTCTTTTTTAGGCTTAAAGATCTTATTCAAATGGAGCAATTCTGGAGGTGTTTAGACATTCGTGGACTGGAACGATGCTCCGGGAGTGAAGGACCAGCACTGTACTCCATGCCTTTCATTGATTTAAGGTTTTCCTGGGAGCGAGTGCTTCCTGTCTACTTCCCATACCACGTGCAGTGCCCGCTCTCCACATCCATCATGCTATCTGTGAGCTAGGCTTCAACCTTGGTTCCCTCTGACTTGGGGCAGCCACGACCTATTGGAATCTATGTTCACAACATAGGATACGGGACACCCAGGGGCTCAGTGGTTGAGCATCTGCCTTTGGCTCAGGGCATGATCCTGGAGTCCCAGGATCGAGTCCCATGTCAGGTTCCCTGCATGGGGCCTGCTTCTCTCTCTCCGTCTCTGCCTCTCTCTCTCTCTCTCTGTGTCTCTCACGAATAAATAAATAAAATCTTTAAAAAAAAAAAACATGGGATACATCACAGGATTTCTAAGAGTAGCAAAGGAAGGCACATGAAGAGAGGAAGAGAAATCCTTCGCACCATGAAGACCAAAAAAGAACATGGAATTTCTTGATTTCTATATACAAACCAGAGAGGCAAGAAACAGAGAAACATGCGGTCATAGAATTATAAGTCTACAATAGCATCTCAGAGGTTGTCCCGTGCAGGTTAACCCTCTTACTTTATGGATATGGAAACTGAACCCCCAACAGTTGACTTGCCCAAAGGACCATTTATTTGGATAGTAGCTAAACCACAAGTACTGATTTTTATTTTATTTTTTTTAAAGTTGGCTCTCCTCTTTTGTGAAGAATAAGAAATAGTGAATAAACAATTAGGGAGAATGGAAAGAGAATTCTGGAGCCATTCAAGGTTTTGGGGTCTCTTTTTAAAAAACAATTCTGACCCTCTGAAGGCCTTGACACTGGCAGGATAGAAACAGAATATAACGGAAGCAAAGCAGAGAGAGAAGGGTGAGGAGGTCTGAAAAGGTCAGTGCTCCTTCACCCTTCTCTGTCCGCCCCTAGGTTGTGTGTCCCCGCTCGCCAGGTTGGCCTCTTCACTGCCCCACCACGACGATATGGGGGGACTGGCCTGGGGAACACCAAGCTTGTGTGGTCAGTTAGAGTTCTGTGCTTTCCAATCTCCCTATGACTTCCCAGCCCCTTTAAGACAATCTGGGGATGTCTTAATTTATGTCTTTTACGTAAAATGCGCTATTAGGGGCACAGGATGGAGCTCTGCAACCAGATCGTGTGAGCGCTAATCCCAGTTCTTCGTGACTGCATTCAAGTGACTAAAACTCTGTGCCTCGGTTTCCTCATCTGTTAATCGGAGGCGGTCACGGTTGTAGCCAGAGTTGTAGGCCTACCGGTTAGTATGCAGGGACCACGGCCCCGAGCACGCGAAATGCCATCTGAGGCAAGTTAGTAGGCTCCCTGCAGAAGCAGCAGTGAGAAGGCGACGCTGAGGTGCTTTTGTTGGGCCTTCTTCCTCTGGGGTCTACTTCATTCATTATCATTCAAAACTGACTCTTTGAGGGAGAAGGTGGACCGAGTCCCAGGGCAGACAGGGTTGTGCAAAGTGCACTGGACATGGCCAAGAAATACTACTTCCGGCTTCCACTGGGTTGCTGTATAGCTAGCTCTGAGCAAACTTCTTGAAGGTCCTTGTTTTCTCTCCATTTGCCTTCGTATGTCAAATGGCTGGATCAAATCGCACCCACCTTCTGACCGGGCCACACAGCTGGGCAAAGGTTAGATGGTATGTGTGAATGGACATTAGCAAGTCGATGATGATTTATAGAAATGGCGCCAAGATTCCCCATGAGCTATTTCATTGATTCTTGGTTTCGGGTAGCCCAGGAGAACAAAAGAACTTGGAAACAGGAGCATATGAAAACAAGAGCCTTTCCTGAGGCCACCTGAGAATACTCAGCCAGCTGCTCGAGGAAGAAAAAGGTGGAAGAAAGACAGCATCCTCACGTGTCTGGTCATCTATATATACACCTGACCTTGAAAGTAAGACTTTTTAAAAAACAGCTTTATTGACATAAATTGACATAGAAAAGGAGCATGTGTTTAACGTGTACAATTTGATAATTTTTGGCACATGTATAAAGCCATGAAACCATTATCACAATCAAGAGAGTGCATATGCCCATCGCCCTCTGGAGTCCCCTACCTGTGTCATTCCTTCTTGACCTCAGGAAGCTGCCGGTCTACTTTCTGTTGCTATGTATTAGTTTGCAATCTCTAAAATTTTATGTAGATGGAATCGATTTTAGGTATTCCTTTTTTTGTATGGCTTCTTTTGTTTTTTTTTTTTTCAAGATTTTATTTATTTATTCATGAGAGACCCAGAGAGAGAGAGAAAGAGAAAGAGAGAGAGAGAGAGAGAGAGGCAGAGACACAGGCAGAGGGAGAAGCAGGCCCCATGTAGAAGCCTGACATGGGACTCAATCCCAGGACTCCAGGATCACGCCCTGGGCCGAAGGCAGGTGCTAAACCGCTGAGCAACCCAGGGATCCCCGTATGGCTTCTTTCGTACGTTATAATTAGGCTTAGACTCATCCATGTTGTGTATATCTAGCAGTAATTTATTCTTTTTTTCAAAACAGTGTTCCTTTTTTGTTTATCCATTCACCTACTGATGCTTGAGTTGTTTCCAGTTTTGGGTTATTATAAATAAAGCTGTCATAAACACTTGTATAAAATCTTTGTTTTTTAATGGACATATGCTTTTATTTCTCTTGGGTAAATACCAAGAAGTGGAAGGGCTGAGTCACATATGCATGTTTACCTTTTAGGAAACACTCGAACTATTTTCCAAAGGGGTTGTTCCATTTCACATTTCTCCCGGAAGATTAGGAGATCTCGGGCTGTTCCAAATCCTAGCCGACACTTGATGTTGTCAATCTTTTTAACTTTAGTTATTCTACTGGAGTACAGTGGTATCTCACTGTGGTTTTAAAGATGCATTTCCATAATGAATAAAGATACTGAACCTCCATGTATTTGTGTTCTTTCCAGATTTTTTCTCATGGTTGGTTGATTTAGTTTCATGGCATTGTGGTCAGAAAGATGCATGCTATGTCTTCAATCTTTTTGAATTTGTTGAGGCTTGTTTCGTGGCCTATTATGTAATCTATTCTGGAGAATTCTCCATGTGTACTTGAGAATGTGTAGGATGGAATGTTCTGAATATATCTGTTAAATCCAGCTGGTCCAGTGTGTCATTCCAAACCACTGTTTCCTTGTTGATTTTCTGTTTAGATGGTCTGTCCATTGATGTCAGTGGGGTGTTAGAGTCCCCTACTATTATTGTATTACTAGTGATTTGGGTCCTTTATGTTTGTTATTAACCGTTTCACGTACTTGGCTGCTGCCATGTTGGGTGCACAAATATTTACAATCATTATATGTTCTTTTTTTTTTTTTAAAGGACTTCTTTATTTATTTGAGAGAGAGAGAGTGAGAGCACATGCACATGATTGGGAGAGGGACAGGAGAGTGAGCAAGAGAAAATCCCCAAGCAGACTCCCCACTGAGTGCAGAGCCTGACGTGGGGCTTAATCCCAGGACCCCAAGATCATGACCTGTGCCAAAATCAAGAGTCGGATGCTTAACTGACCCAGGCGCCCCAATTGTTGTATCTTCTTGTTGGATAGTTCCCTTTATTATTATATAGTGTCCTTCTTTGCCTTTTGTAACAGTCTTCGTTCTAAAGTGTTTAGTCCATTCACACTCAGAGTAAGGATTGATAGGTATGTACTCATGGTCATTTTCTTACTTGTTTTATGGTTGTTTTTGTCGTTGCTCTTTGATCCTTTCTTCTCTTGCTCTCTTCTCTCATGGTTTGCTGGCTTTCTTGTGACCTACTTGGATTCCTTTTTCTTTATTTTTTGCATATCTATTACTGGTTTTGATTTGTGCTTGCCATCAGATTTGTCTTCTCATGTGCTCATTGGCTCTTTGTGTATCTCTATTAGGAAATGTCTATTCAAATCCTGTGCGTATTTTTTCATTGGCTTACTTTTTATTTTTTTATTTTTATTTTTTATTTTTTTAAATTTGTATTTATTTATGATAGTCACACAGAGAGAGAGAGAGGCAGAGACATAGGCAGAAGGAGAAGCAGGCTCCATGCAGGCTCCATGCAGGCTCCATGCACCAGGAGCCCGACGTGGGACTTGATCCCGGGTCTCCAGGATCGCGCCCTGGGCCAAAGACAGGCGCTAAACCAGTGCGCCACCCAGGGATCCCCGGCTTACTTTTTATTGTAGAGTTTTAAAGATTTATTTACATGTTCTAGATATAAATTCCTTATCAAATACATGCTTGGCGATTATTTTCTACCACTCTCTGGTTGTTTTTTCATTTCCTTACTCAAAAGTTTTTAAATTTTGATGAAGTTCATCTATTTTTCTCTTTTGTTGCTTTTGCTTTGAGCATCACACCTAAGAAAATACTGTCTAATTTGAGGTCACAAAAATGTTTCTTGTAAGACTCACAATTTTAGCCTTTACATTTCAGTTTATGACCATTTTAAGTCAATTTTTGTATATAATGTGAGATATAGATTATGTTCTAGCACTATTTGTTGAATAGATTATTCTTTCTCCATTGAAGTGCCTTTGCACCTTGTCAAAAATCAGTTGTCCATGTATGTATGGGCCTCTTATGACCTGTTTCATCGATCTATTTGTCTACTGTCTTGATTTCTATAATTTTATAAGCAGACTTGGAATCCAGTAGTGTTAGTCCTCTAACTTTGTTCTTTTCCAAAATTGTTTTGGCTGCTCTTGGTGGTTTGCATTTCCATATGACTTTTAGAATCAGTTTGTCAGTCTCTACAAAACAGCCTGCTGAGATTTTTACAGAGATTGTGCTGAATGTATAGATCATTTGAAAAGAATTGAGATCTTAACAATAACAGGTTTTCTGAGCCATGAATATAGCATATGTCTTAATTTATTTAAGTCCTCTTTAATTCATCTCAGCAGTATTTTGTGGTTTCCAGTGATGGTGCTTCTATACCTTTTGTTCAATTTATCTCTGAGTATTTCACACTTTTTTTTATCTTCATAAGATAGACATTATATTTTCTTATAAAGACTTTATTATTTATTGGACACAAAGAGAGAGAGAAACAGAGAGAGAGACAGCACAAGCAGGAAGAGCAGGAGAGGGAGAAGCAGGTTTTCCACAGAGCAGGGAGCCCAATGTGGGGGCTCGATCCCAGCACCCTGGGATCAGGACCTGAGTTAAAGGTGAATGCTTAACTGACTGAGCCACCCAGGTGCCTCAGAAATTATGTTTTAGGACCATTTCAGAGTAATGGAAAAATTGAGATTGTACAGAGTGTTTCCATAAATCCCACACCCAGCTTCCCCTATGTTAACAGCTTACGCTAGTATATTTGTTACAGTTAATGAACAAATGTGGACAGATCTTTATTAACTAAAGTCTGCATTTCATATTACCTTATTTTTTTCTAATGTCCTTTTCTGTTCCAGGATCCTACGCAGGAGACTGTATTATATTTACTTGTCCTGTATCCTTAGGCTCCTCTTGACTGTGATAGTCTCTCAGTCTTTCCAGTTTGGAGGAGTACTTGACAGTTTGGAGGAGTACTGGCCAAATACTTTATGGAAGACCCTTTGGGATTGTCTGATGATGCTCTCATGATTAGACTGGGTTAGATGTTTTGGGGCAGAAGACCATAAGACAAAGCTCCATTTCATATATAATACCAAGGGTATATATTGTCAACACGATTTGTTAATGTTGGTGCTGACCCTGATCACCTGGCCAAGCTAGAGGCTGTCGGCTTTCACCACTGTCAAGTTACTAGTTTTTCCTCCCTTTCCATACTGTACTATTTGGAAAGAAGTCACTATGCACAGCCCACACCTAAGGAGCAGGGAGTTATGCCCCCTGGCCTCGAGGGTGGAATACTGACATAAATTATTTGGAATTCTTCCGCATGGGATTTGCTTCTTCTCACTTATTTGTTTACTCATGCATTTATTACATCAATATGGACTCAACGGTATTTGCATCATACTTTGAATTAAAATCCAATACTACCTTTTTATGGTTGCTCAAATTGTACTAGTTTTGGCTATTGAGAAATCTTTCCATTAGCTACTATATCTCTTTTACATACTTCTATTGTGTGTGTGTGTGTGTGTATTTTCACACTTCCTTGCTTTATGGCACTACAAGATGCCCCCAAAATCATCCTGTATATGTCCTGTCCCCAACCGAGAATCAGCCATTTCTCCAAGAAGCCTTGGATCCTTTTATCAGAGAATAGTATCAGAAACTAAGATCTATCTGGGCCCTGAGCGTATTTGTCATTACTAAGGTGTTCTGTTATTGCTTCCAGGCCTTCTCAGCTGAAGAAAATATGTGATTTTACATTTGCTTGTGTTACAATCTGTATATTTATATGTGTGACCATCTGAGTTATATGAAGCTAAACATGAGTTCATATTGGTATTTTCAACTATAACTCATTACCACATGGGCCATGCTAGCCTGCTCCCTTTGCTTATCTGTAAATTCCCACCCCAACAGGGAGAAACTGAATCCCACTGCCCATTTATGTAATTGTTCAATTCCAGGGTATGGGTACAGCAGTACCAGAATTGTTAATCTACCTCTACTAGAAATGCCTTTATCAACTAGACTGCAGGGCTTACATGCAGTGTCTTTTGCTTGTAGTTTTACACACTACACTCCTTTAGAAAGGCACTTAGGTCAGTATCTTTCCCCATCTCCTTTCATGAGGTCCTTTCATACATCTGTAAAACAGATTCTTTTATTGGAGTCTACTTTCCATCTTGGAAAGGACCTCTCAACTCATCGGTTTTTAAAAATTTGAATACATTATGGTTCACTCTTTGTGCTGTAACTATCTTCCTTTTTTTTTTTTTTTAATAAAGATTTTCTTTATTTATTCATGAGACACACAGAGAGAGGAGCAGGGACATTGGCAGAGGGAGAAGCAGACTCCCTGAAGGGAGCCTGATGCGGGACTCCATCCCAGGACCCCAGGATCACGACCTGAGCCAAAGGCAGATGCTCAACCACTGAGCTGCCCAGGTGCTCCTGTGCTGTAAAGATCTGTGCGTTTTTCACAAATACATGGATTCTGATCTACCCATACATCATTATAGTATCATACAAAATCATTTCGCTGCCCTGAAAAAAACCCTCCCCTTCACCTAGTAAGCCTTTTCTCCCTAGAGACCATTCATCTTTTTGCTGTCTGCGTAATTTTGTCTTTGAACATCATATTGTTGGAGTCACACAGTAGGTAGTCTTTTCAGAATGGTTCCTTTTGCTTAGCAATGCCCATTAGCTCCTCCATGTCTTGTAGCTGGATAACTCATTTTTTTTTTAAATCACTAAGTAAAATTCCATAACGTGGATGTTTCTCCATTTGTTTATCCATTCACAAACTGAAAGACATTACAGTTGCTTCCAGTTTGGGGGAATTATGAATAAAGATGCTATAAATATGTCAGGTTTTTTTTTTCTTAATTTATTTATTCATAGAGACACAGAGATAGAGAGAGAGAGAGAGGCAGAGACACAGGCAGAGGGAGAAGCAGGCTCCATGCAGGGAGCCCGACATGGGGCTCGATCCTGGGTCTCCAGGATCATGCCCCAGGCCGCAGGTGGCACTAAACCGCTGCACCACTGGGGCTGCCCAATATGTCAGGTTTTGTGTGGACATATGTTTTCAAAATACTTGCATAACTACCTAAGAGTACAATTGTTGGATCGTATGGTAAAAGTATATTTAGCTTTGTAGAAAGCAGACAAGCTGTCTTTCAAAGTGGCTGAACCATTTTGCATTCCCATCAGCAATGAATGGAAGCTCCTGTTGCTCTGCATCTTTGTCAGCACTTGGTGTTGTCGGATTTAGGGGTTTTAGTCATTCTACTAGATGTACTAGTATCACATTGTGCGATTCCCTAGTGGCAGATGATGTTGAACACCTTTTCAGAGGCTTATTTGCCATTTTTTGGTAAGGGATCTATTAGATCTATGCGCACTTTTTAATTGGAATTTTTTTTTCTTATTGTTGAATTTTGAGAGTTCTTTGCATATTCTGGATACAAGACCTTTAAAAGATACACATTTTTCCCAGTTTGTGATTTGCCTTCTAATTTTCTTAACAGTGTCTTTTTCAAAGGAGAACTTTTTAATTTTAATTAAGTCCAATGTTACAATTTTTTTCATGGGTCATACTTTTATATTGTGTGGTATCATGGTCCATGTAGTCCTCACAGAATGACCTGGGAAGTATTCCCTCCTTTTTGGTTCTCTAGAATAGTTTGGGTGGAGTTGGTATTACTTCTCCAAAAGTGTTTGGTAGAAATCGCAAGTGAAACTATATGGGCCTGTTGTTGCTTGTTAATTTTTTTTTTTTAAGTAGGCGTGGAGTCCACCGCAGGGCTCAAACTCACAACCATGAGATCAAGACCTGAGCTGAGATGGAAAGTCCGAGGCTCAACCAACTGAGCCCTACAGGCGCCCCTGTTTGTTATTTTTTTGTTTTTGTTTTTTGGTGGTAAGGCTTCTAACTATAATTTCAATTTCTTTAATAGGAATATTCAGATGATCTGTTTCTTCTGAGCAAGCTTTGGTAATTGTGTCTTTCAGGGAATTTGCCCATTTAATCAAGTTGTTGAACTCTCTGGCATGAAGATGTTCAAAATACTCCCTTGTTACACTGCGGCGGGCCCCCTGCATTCTTAGCTCTGCTTCCTCTGCTCCAAGTCGCCGTCTCAGTCCGGCTTCCCCCTGCCTGCACCCCTGCCTGGAAATGCAGCACAAACCCACGGTTCACCCCAGGTTTTCCGCACCTTTGCGGGATCACTGGCTTTCACTCCTTGATTCCCAATTCCTTGAACACTGCTGCTGCAAAGGTATTTCTTGGTCTGCTGCTTGGTTGCCTCAGGTAGGAAGATAAAATCTGGTCCTTGTTATTCCATTTAGGCCAGAAGCGGAAGTACAGGCGTCTCGTTCAGTTTTTAAGGCCTTAGAAACATGGTCCCCACTTGAATATCATGCACTTGTATCTCCCCAAATAAGCTGACTTTTCCCAGTGTCTCTGCCGAGCATTTTCACAAGCTACTGTTTTCTCAATAGACATGCTTATGGCCGTGTCCCCCTCCAAGAACTTCGGTTTGTGTACTTCTGGGTTTGCTCAGTAATACCTCCCCGAATGTTCTGATAATGGTGGTCTGAGGGCCACACTTTCAAAAACCTGTAACTGTTTTACATACTGTTTACTCCGACTGGAATTTCCGTCTTACTTTCTAAGTCAGCCCAACTGTCTTCTGGAAAATCTTCATCAGCCCCTTCAGGCCTCCTTCTTGTTCATATATCACTTAAAAACAAAACAAAACAAAACCCACCCACATCTTTATTTCTATACTTGCACCGTGCATCATAATTATTTGTGTGTTTATGTCCATCACTAGATTATGAACTCCTTAAGTTCTAACACATGGCCTGGGACATAGGTGATGCTTGGTAAATTTACCTTTTTTGTAATATGTTAGCAAATGACTGGACAAGGGACAAAGACTTCAAATGGTTCCCCATTCAGAAGCCGAGCTCCGTCTCCTCGCAGCGATCACGCAGTTCCCTGTTCCCCAAACTCACACCCAAATGGCCTCGGCTGTGAATCCGGGGGTCTCCGTGTGGACTATTCAGTCTGGCTCTCCGGGCCGATGTTGAGACTTGCTTGGGACGTGGGACAAGGCAATCATTCCCAAACCTGGCTGCCAAGCAGAACCACATGTGGGGCCTGCAACACCACAGATCCTGGGGTCCCACCTCCAAAGATTCTGACCCCCTCGGTGTGGGGACCAGGAAGCTGTATTTTTAAAGTCTCAGGTGATTCTTAACGACTCATCGGCCAGGTTCGAGAACTACTGGTTCGTAGCTCTTCTGATCCAGAAACACAGGTCACAACCCCCTCAGAACAAACTAAAAACAACTTAGGAGTTCGTGTGACTAGTTCCCAGCCCCAGGGCGGCCGATTCACAAGGCTCAGGATGGACCCCCTGTGTGTATGGCTTCACCATTCGCTCCTGGTTGTGGGATTTTAAAATTTGATGAATCCTGGTAAATAAACGAAGGTTTGGTTTCTTCCCCTTCCCTGGAGATTCATCTTGTGTAAACCACCGGGCCCTGGGCTTGGCTGCCCCTCGCCGGCGTCCCTGCAGGCTCTCCTGGGGGCTCAGGGGCTCAGCGGCTTCGCCCCCCTTCTCTCCCATCCTGAGGGTTTCCGCTCTCCACTGTTTAGTTTCGGGGGGCCTGTGTCTAGGCACTGCTGCGTAATTGTGTTGAATTAAGCTGCCACTATTTGGTGATAATGGGGAGAGGGACGGGCACTGCAGAGAGGCTGTCCCCCCCTCTCCCCCTCACCCCCTCCCTCCACCGGCAGTTTTTCTTTTACCCTCATCAAGATTCAGTAGGCCCTTCCCACTTCCCACTACCACCCTCTTCAAAGCACTCAGAGGTGCCAAAGCAGAGCAGGATGAGAAGGCCCCGTCTTGACAGTGGCGGCCGGGGAGGGGGCTGAGGGGCCCCAAAGCGCTCAGGCTTGCCTGTGAACTCCAGGAAAGCGTGTTCAAGCCCAATCACTAAGGTGTTCGGCTGTGCCCTCCTCTAACACAAGCCTGGTGTAATCGGGTTCCCTCTGGGTGTCAAGGAGCGATGCAAAGTGCAGCAGAGGATGGCTCGACTCCCTCCTCCTCCTTTGCCTCTGCCTTCCGGGGCTCGCATGGGGCCCTGTGAGCCCTCCGCTGGGCTGGGCTCTGACCTCCGGGCCGGGGTCAGCTTTTACCTCCGCAGAGGGATTTGCCCCAGTGCCCGTGGGTGGCCCTGATGACCTAACGGCCAACAACGACTGTTCCTTCGTGAAAGATGATCATTTCGAGAAGTCGCCGGCTGCTCTGAGAAGGGGAGGACGCGGCCTCCAGCTACGAGGAGCCTGATGCGGATCATCGTCCCCCCCGGGGGGTAAAAACTATGGACCCAGACCCAGGTCAGCGTCCCCCTTTAGTTCAATCAATCTTAAGCAGGTGAAGAACACTCACCCGCCCGGGCGGCTTTCGTCCTTCCCGCTCCCTGGTCTAACCAGAACCGGGACACTCGGTGAGGGTGACGGTGACGAGCAGTTTGCTCGCAGGGAGCTTCTCCAGGCCACCAGGTTTCCAGCCGTTGGCGTGTCCTGGAACAATGCCATCAGCTGGGCTTTTCAGAGGACCCATAAGGTGCCAAAATACCACTGACACGAGTGGGAAAGTGTTCAGATTGGGTCATTTGCAAATGTCTACAAATGTCTACCAGGGGGTCCTTGTTCCAAAGGCCTGAAAAAATCACTCTTTGCATTGAAAGACCTTGCTTTGCACTGATACGGAGACCGGGGACACAGTCACAGTAACCGACTCCTTCCCCAGTAAGTCTCCCTCCTGGGGAGCTGTCTTATTGGAAAATGGCAGTTATCAAGAGGACACTTTAGTCAGTTTTAGTGGATTTGATTCTCAGCTTCAGCTTCAAATTAGCAGAGGGCCTTTTTTTTTTTTTTTTTTACTTTTTTCATTTAAATGTCCTTGCTTCTTGAAACACTAATAGCGGGGAAAGGACAGTAAGTGATTGCATATGGAAAATGAAAATGCTCACTAATTTCAGCATGAAAGGTTGGGGGGGGAGCTCAAATAATTATGCTTGAGTAAGTGGTCTCTCGCTTTTCACTTTGAGTTTAGGTTACATCTCTCTCTACTTCAGAACTTTATTTCACATCCCATGGCTACCTGGTACCAGACCGATACAGTCAGCATCACTAAAGGAAATTTCTTCTAAGAGGAGAACGCAAAGGTTTATTGTTAAAATAAACAGCGTCTTTGCTTCTTTGATAAAACATAAATCACACGGTAAAAACAGTATTCTTATGAAAAACCAAGTCAAATTTCCTATTAGAGAATCTTTAGACTGGCTATTTTCTTGGAAAATCACAAAGAATTTTTTCTTGTTGTTTTTTTGGTCTTATCTTCATTTATCTGCAGAAGGCCTGGGTTTCCGTGCTGAAATCCTGAATGCGTTTGCCTGGTCCATGATCCTAGAAACTCTATCAGCATTCTGTACATTTACGTAACCCGGAGTTGGGGGGGGGGGGGCACGTATACCTCTCTGTGTGGAGACGTTTACGTTGCTGAGGAGCTATTTTGATTTAAGGAGGCCATGTAATTTGGGGTCTCAGGGTGCACCCTCAGATAACTGAATCTGCCATGGAAACAGCAAATTTTGCTTCTTTTTTTATGATTTCTTTTTTTTTTCTTAAACAAACACACTGGCAAACCTAGTTTCATTTTAATACTTCTCCCTCCTTTTTTTTTTTTTTTTGTTTAAGATTTTATTTATTTATTCATGAAAAACACACAGAAAGAGGAGCAGAGACACAGGCAGAGGGAGATGCAGGCTCCCTGCAGGGACTTGATCCCAGGACCCCGGGGTAACACAACCTGAGCCAAAGGCAGATGCTCAACCCTGAGCCACCCAGGTGCCCCAATACTTCTTCCATCTATAAAACAACGAAGTGTCAGCATCTCCTGAATCTTTGTATCTGCCTGTCTCTAGATGCCTGCTGACCTCCTGATCCATCCGTCCGCCCTCCCTGACAAACGCCGATAGCCCCACAAGCCGTGACCCACAGGATTAAATAGCATCTCTCCAAGGACTGATCAAGAAGCATAATAAAGGCATGATATCCCTATTTTTTCTTTACCTGTAACTTCATTGGAAATAAATACTGAACGGTAATACGGGTACTAGTAATTTGGGGGATTTAATATGGCATTTTCCATCAATGAAGTGTTTTATTGCCGTCAGATAGTTAACCTCCTAACACCACCGTGAACTAATTGGTTTGGTTGGGTTCATCTCCTCTATTGCTCAAAAAGAATTTTCCTGTTATGTCTGTTGTACAGTTGGGGAAAGTACTGAAATACTGCTCAGCGAGTGAATGCACAAATGTAATACGGAGGCAATACTTAACTCTGCAGGCCCCATGTGACCGCTTTACTGGAATAGAATGTTCAACTGCGAAGTGTGTTCTGTTTGCAGAAAGCCTTATTTTGAAGGCTTAATCTTTCTCTCTCAGCTCTTAATTAGATGCGTGACTTTCAGCGAATCCCTTGACACTTCTCTCCTCAGTTTCCCCATCTGTAAAATGGTAACAACAATAGATCTTTCCCTACATGGCTACTGCCATAAAGAGACCAAATAAAAATATAGGGGGAGGCACTCTACCACTGAATCCTAATAATGATAAAAATCTCTCGGAAAGGGGAGAGGGCTTATTCTTCCCCCATAATTGCTTTCGCACGCTTTGGCTCAGTGTTTTCTAATCTTCAGCTCTTCACAAATCGCTTTCACGATTATTGCCGTATCTTTGCCTCCCTGTGCTATTATTTGCATAATTTTTTTTAAAAAGCTTCTTTAAATATAAATACACGTATTTTAAAAGGGAATTTTATATCATTATCGTAAACGGGATTGCAGCACTACTTCTACGAATAGAAGGTAATAGTAAGAATAAGTAGAATCAAGACCGGGCAATAAGCGTTGTTCTAGGTAGCACTGAGTTTTATGAGCGCTGCGTTTCGAGAAGCACCGACTCAGGTGGTGGTGACGGCACTTGCTGAAGCTCTGGTCACAGACGGGGAGGGATTCCGGGTGGGGCAGGGACCCGGCCCCGAACCCCAGGCTGAGTCTTGCCTGTCTGGGTCTTCTCAGTCCAGACTGTCCGGCCCAGAGGGTGACAAATTGGAAGCCGAGAGGTTGTGACACCAGGGGAGCAGGAAGGGAGAGGTCGATGGCCAATTAGGCTCTTCTCTTTCCTTGTACATGAGGGGTATTTTTGTGGCGTCGGCTCAATTGGAATGTGTGACTAACTGCCAAAGAGGGTCACAGGAGTAAAATAAGAGGCGCCGTTAATGCTCAGCCAATAAATAGAGCATTTTATTGGATCTGTGTCTGTGAGCAGAACGGCACTCTGTTTTGGAAAACAGGGGCAGATCTGCCGTTCTCTGTGTTGTAAAAAGTGCAAGGGTGGCCTGACTTCCAGGGTGCTGCTTTTAAAATAGAGAGAATGCAGATACCTCTGCAAGCTTCTCAGCCACTGTGTGTCTGGTTTTATACGGAGTCAACGTAGGACGTACACTTCCCACTGGCGGGGGAACTGGGGGGGTAAGGACCTTCTTCCTCGCCCTCCCCCGCCTGCCATTTGGTTGCAGTATGCACATGATCTAGAAATTTATTAGTCCAATTGAACATACTTAAAGAAGGAAATCTGCCATAAAATCACACAAACGTTTGTAATATGTATATATACATAGACTACGCACACATGTTTAACCTGGAAGCTATTGCACCATCACCTACTTTCAAAGGGCTTTGAAAATGCCCACGTTAACTTGAATCTCGGAGATCCAGACAGCACAATTCTTTCAAAGAGTTAAAAATGCTTTCATATGTTATTTTACTGTGTTTCCACAGTTCCACGGAGGTAGAGAAAGGAAAAAGATGCTGTAATTCTTGCTGAAAATAGATACCATGATCCTACTCTGAGAACAGATAAAACTAAGGTCCAGGGAGGTAACATCGTATTTCCCAGAGTTACTGTGCATTGGGACGTGAGGTTTGATTCATCGGAAGTTCAGCTTTTATTTCAGGACGATCCTTCCCTGCACAGAGTCGCCCACCCTCCTGCGGGTAATCATAGACCCTCTGAGCTCTTGATCTCTCTGCTTTTCTCTTAACGACTTCAACAGCTTGTGGTTCATCCACGCTAGAATTTTAGTCCATCTCTACACCTACGTCATTTTGTACTACCTGAAGAGACTTCCTAGAAATAATTATAATTATAAGAAAGTTTAGTGTCCACGCTATCAGTATCAGATATTTCAAACTGTGGGGTACATCACGTGTTGCAATTTGCCATCCTAAAGCTCATGCGAGACCTCTCCCAAACGCACACAGACTGCTTGCTGCAGATCCTGCAGGCTCATCAGGAGACGTGAGAGTCAGGAGTCTTAACTGTAGTTCTAACAATAAATGGGATCCTCCTGCAAGGTATCTGTATATTTAAAAGGCCATTGGTTCTTCTCAATTTTCTTTATTAACTCTTGAAGATGGAACTCACTCAAGTAACTGCATTCGTGCCTCGTTTGATGCAGCTCTCTGTTATATAAAAGAACTGAAAGTCTTGAATTTCCATCACTTTTATTACTTTCTTCGAGCCATTTTTAAAGGAAAATAAGAATATGCTTCAAGTTCTGTTTTGCTGCACATAGACTACAAACCCAGGAGCCTCCATTATTAATACACATTAAAAATTCATTGATGAAAGTTTGAAATTCCTTAAAATCATTTGAAAGGCCAACAGGCAATTCTCCATTTCATTGCCATCGATTATAAGAATTCTAAAAATTATTTCCTTGACATCTGCCTGCCTAGAATTACATCCATCGGACTCAAGAACACAGATTAATTATTCTTGTTTTCAGAGCTGGAGCTGCAAATGCTTTGAAAAGAAATTGGCCCAATGTACTAGGCACATTACTAATTCAGAAGTGGAATAAAAATCAGTCTCCACATTATGAAAACAAATCCATAAGCACAGGGAACATCAATTTCAGGCTTTCTTTGCTAGTTATATTTAGCTCCTTTTCTTTCTTGCTGTTATCACATGCAAGCATATCCTGGCTTGACTGAAATCTATTTTGCTCTCCTAACGAACTTATGCAGCATCTCTCCATAAGACATTATTTCTCTTGTATCCAGACACGTCTCTGAGGCCACATAAAACCACGAGACAATGGAAATGATATACTTTGTAAGGTCTGACTGTGTTATTCACAACTGAATTTAGAAATATACGAGGGCTAAAATCACACGTAACAATTCGGAAAAAAAAAAGTGAAAAAAAAAACAAAAATTATTATAAAAATCACAAAGCCTTACTAATAATATCATCTCAGTCTTAATAAAAACTGCAAACGGAATTAAGGCAACGAGTAAGCGAAGGGTGAAGGGCACGAGCTATATTTTAAGAACACAGATTTCACAGAATTGCTCCTTTAGTCGAAAAGCTTGAAATGATTCCCAGTTTATCATCCACATTTTGTAAGACTGTGATTGATTTCATTGTTTAAATTCAGCTTTATTGCTTCACAAAAATTCTCACAAATGATCTTGTATAATCATTTCCTTCTAAGGTAATATACTAATTAATTTCAATTAAATATATGTAAAAGAAGATATATTTTGAAAAATGCGTCTTCCCTGCCATTTGTTAATATATTGAAAAAGTGTAAACCTTGAAACATTTAGTATAGAAAATATTCATTTTTGGTAATTTCTCAAGGGGGCAATTTATTAAACGAAAGGCTTTTAACATTAGCTAAAAGCAGCCCTGTAAATCATGGGTGTCATCAAACTGCTTCATCACTTCATTAATTTAAAAGATTATTATATGCGTAACTGACATAATTTTGAACAATGTTACATGGTTAATTTATTAATGTAGAAAAGCAGAAATGACACGCTAACTTGATTTATTTTTGTAATTGTATAATTTTAGAACTTTTGCCTGTGACTTTCACTAACGGAAGAAATGATTCAGTGTTTCACTGCTAATTTTATCGAGGTTTCTTCCCTGCTAATGCTTTGCCAGTAGTAATGTCTTCTGGTCACTTAATTTTAAAATACATTTCTAACAGTACAAGACAAAGCCATTAAAAAAAAAAAAACTACCTCTTCTTTTTCAAATCCAGTGGTCAAATATAGGATGTATACTTTTCCACAAGGATACTTATGAGATTCTAATCTTTAAAAATGTGTTTTGAGCTTTTTGGGAAATGTCATATTATTGAAGTAGTATTGTTTTAATTAAGTACATTTATAAATTACTTCTACCTTATATTTTATAATCATTTTTTTCTCTAAACATCTATGTGTTCATGGAAATGACCTCAGAGACTTGCAGTGTAAGGATCTGATTACATGGTTCTTGAATGATCCCTTGTCTTTTGTCACTGCAGTTGGTAAACTTTCTTGGGTGTTTTGTGAAGGGCTACGGAAGTAAGGGAAGTTGGCAGGTTAAATTTTTCCTATGTCTATTTTTGATCATGCCAGAGAAAAAGAACTCCCCCCGCCACCCCGTTTGATTCCAAATCTGAGGCAAGTAATGTATATGTACTATCTTTTCCTTTTCCTTTTGTCGTTGTTAAATAACTGATAATCTATATAAAGTTGACTGTATTATTGTCAGTAATAACAAAAATGTTTTGAAATGTGAACCTGCAAAACATTTGATTGTATTTTTTTCGTTTAAGCTCAAGTGTTGGTCACAATGCAGCAAAAATGTAAGTCTCAGAGCCTCCTGCCTTGTGTTAAATTTCTAGTCTCTTTAAGCTACAAAATAGAGATCATGACAGAGGTCATAAAACCTGTATTTCAACTGCAGAGCACTGAATTTCCCAAGTGAAACACACCCATCAACTTAATCCATAGACATAATCAAATTAGTGACCACAGGGAATGCTCCACATCTCTTATTGTTGTAAGTGCATACACAAAACTGGGGGGGGAGGGGAGCTGTGAAAATGGGAGGCACAATTTGTACATTCTGGGTATGCAGGTACATATAATAAATTCTACCTTAGAATTTTTTACTTGGCAAATGTCTAAAATTATAGTGGAATCCCATTTCTCTGTTGTGAAATCTCAGTCTGCTACTGCATGTTCGAAAAGGATGATGTACAATACAGTTTTAGGTGAAAATTTCCAAGGGCATACGATGGAAAATAAAAGTCCTAGATAGTCTTTAAAGCCGTCTAATTTAGCTACTTACCCCGGCGTTTTGTCTATTGGTGCCGAAGCTGAAGTATACTTTACAGAATCTTTCTTAGATTGAAATTGCTAATTATCCAAAGAGCAGCCTCCGTGGATGGTAATAATTTATTCAAGGATTCACTGTAAGCATCACAGTCAGCACAAGGCTGGTATCTTCTACTGTGAAGGTTCTCAAGCTCTCAAACTATTTCTCAAAGCAATAACTGTTAACAAGTTTGCGTGACCAGAGACAGTCTTCCACTAACCCAGAAAGGTTTCCTGAATTGCTTTTTCTGATTAATTTTGAAGCCTCTCAGGAGGTACGAAGGTAAAAGAACTTTCTAAAATATTCCAGCTGAACATTTTGGGGGGAAAATCATTCAGCAATAGAATATCTTGATATACTGATTTTTTTTAAAAAGTAATCTCTACACCCAATGTGAGGCTTGAACTCACAACCTCAAGGTTGAGTCACATGTTCTATTGACTGCATCAGCCAGGTACCCCACTGATTCTCTCTCTCCTCTTTTTTTTTTTAAAGTGGTGCGAGAAGAAAGGAACTGAACACTTTAAAAATATATTAGAGATTGGAACAGTTAGATAAGTTGTTTCCAAACACAGTCCTCAACAGGCTACGTCTTGCTCAATTAAATGGCAAGAAGGGCTCCCTTTACTGTCACTTGATGTTGATCAATAGGAGCCTGGCTCTCTCCCTCCCTTTACCTCCTCCCATCTGTCCTTCCTTCCCTTTGCTACGTGCTGGGGAAGGGATCCCACATGAATCCTCACAACCTGACCGAGACAGTTCCTACCCACTCCAACGGTTTAGTGAGAGAAGGGAAACGACATGCGCTGATACCGGGAGGCCGGGTAACAAGAGGTAGCAGTAAATGGCAATGGGAGATGCACTGCTGCTTAAGACGTAGTGAACTCCTCAGCATAGCGTTGCTCTAAGGAAAACCCTCTAAAATACGTGGTGTCTGCCGGGAGGGGTTTAGGATCTGAATTAGACAGATGAGACAAGCTGGACAGAAAGTCACCATGAGGAAGCATATATCCGCAGCGTGAAATATTTGAGGTCTACGCAGTTTTCAGATTCAACCAACTTAGGGTGGAATTTGGCTCCGAGAGGGAGGAAAACCAATGTCTTTGCTCCCCTTACGTGAATTGTCTGCAATACAGCGTCAAAGAAAAGATCTTGTGGTCTCAACAAACCCGCGTCTCCGTTCCACCCCTGCGATGAGGTGGAGAAAATAAAACTTCTCCATTTCTATGCAGGGCCAAGAACACACCCCCTCAGAGGGCCTCCCAGCGGGCATGAACCCCGAGCCCCGAAACCAGGGGCTCGCTCTTTGTGAAAAGAGTGTAGCAGTTAAAACAACTGAGTTGCAATCTTCCCTTTGCTCAGGAAAGATTGGCAATTATGCCAAATTATGTCTAATAGTTTTAGAATGTGGAAAAGTGTTTATTAATGTCTGAAGGGAGGTCCTAAATCTCCTTTCCCAGTTTGGACTTCAACTCCAGTTTGGACTTGAACTGTCATTTTAAAAGATGAAAGAACTGGCTTCATTAAGCAAAGGAGCCTTGAATTTCATTTTTTAATTTAAAACACACGCGTGCCACACCTATTTCTATTTGACAAGCTTAGTTATCTCCCTAAGTTTTTACCTCATTTGCTCATGGCATGTCATTGGATGTTAAACATGAAAGCCACTCTCCAGTTGAAACCGGTCGTTTCTGTCTCTGTTAGCTTGGACCATTGGCTACTGCATAGTTTTTCATTCTTCTTGGGCTTATAATCGATATTAAAAATTTACGGATTTCATTATTCATTTTAAATTTTGAATTCCTCTTCAGGAACAGTACTCATAGACTCTGGAAGGGGAGAGAGAAGCATAAAGACCTAACTCACCAAACTAAAAAAATAAAAAAATAAAAAATAAAAAAATTGCATTCCTGGCTTCCTTGTTTGTAGTTTTTCAAATTTGCAAGTATTTATTGCATATGCTATGGCAAGGCTGTGTGTGGGGCCTGGGAAGCAGTGGAGACAAAGAGCCCTGCTCAGTCTGGAATATGAGCAGAGATTTAAATAGCTGACAGTAGCCAGAGAGGAGATGGCACCAGACTGTCCCTCGTCAGCTTAACCAAGCAAACACATATGCGACCCCGGTTGGGACGAGTGAGTTTATATTAGGCTGAGGTGATCAGGAAAGTTTTAGAGCGGAAGTACAGGTGGATATTGAAGGCCAGGTACGGTTTGAGAAGAGGAAGAGCCAAGATTTCAAGGAAATCAAGATCTGAATGTGTGGGGCCACCTTTGCACCTTGAAGGGCTCTAGCACATTCATTTTAGTAACAGTCAGAAGTCTCCATTGCTCCTTGAAAACCCCCTGATGGTGGCCCCTGGTTTGATCTACTCCACCCACTGGGGGAGAAGGATATTGGAACGTGGCACTGGGTGCTCTCTGCAACTGCCGGTGGGCAAACTGGGCTGGTCTTCTGACCTGGCGGTGCAAGGCGACTTGGCCCCTGTGTGTGTGTTGGGTGTGCCCTGTCTAGGCGTGGCTGAGGGAAGGCGTGTTAAGTCTTGTGAGCCTTGGGTTGCATAGGAAATGTCCTCGGCCACCCGTCTACGTGGCCGTCTTGGTAACTTAGCCAGTGTCCCCAAGCTCCCCACAGCATGGGCATGGGTGTCGCCATCCACCAAAGTTTCCCAGGAATGCCAGGGGTGGGGAGTGACAAAGCTCCTCCCCATTGGCCCTGGAGACTCTAAACAACAGCAACAAATGATTTGGTGGGAAACTAAATTAGAGGAGAAATACATGCTTGTGAGAAATGGAAGCACCCCCGGAAGCATATGCAGTACAAGGGACAAGCCCCTGTTATTAGAGCCTCCAGGGCCACCTCCTTCCTCAGGGGCAGCCACTATTGAAAGTTTAGTGTTTACTTAAAACACAAATGGAATCACGATGAATTTTTAAAAATTTAACAATACAGCTTGGCTTTCCACATCAATCCATGTAGGTCTACTGCAGTCTTCAATGGGTCGCATCTTTTTCCATAGTTTGATTGAAGAGTGATTTCCGTAATGACCTTCCTACTGGTGGGTATTTAGGTTGTACTCAGTTTCCACTGTAATGGACAATAACATCTTCTAATATAGTTTTGCTCCCCATTCAGGCATCTGCATGTTCAGTTGCTGAGAGCGCTTGTCACAGTGCATAGACTTAAATGTTACGTCTTCCATGTTTAATGTCACACGGCATAGAAATGTTAGTAAATATCGCTAAATTGACTCAAAAAGATGGCACCAATTTGTGTTCTTACAAAGGATTTATGGGAAGACCCATTTTCTCCAATTCAGCAGTAGGTGTGACCACTTTTTTTTCTTTTAAACTTTAGCACTCTGATGAGAGACAAGAACACATTTTTGCTTTAGATTGTAGTTTCCAGATCACATATAATTTCACATGTAAACTGGCAATTTACATTTCCTCTTCCATGAAGTGTCAATTTGTGCTCTTTGTGAAACTTTTCTTTTTTTTTTTTTATTGACTTCAAATCTTTATTACCTTCAATTTATTTTACATGCCCTTTCAAGACCCCTGTAGCCTCAGGGAGTCTGATTATTTGAATCAGAAGGCAGTTGCCAAAAGAAGAAGAAGCCAATGCTGGCTTCTCTTTGGCATCTTCTCAGATGCATAGAAAAAGCACTGGCCCTGAGGATGAGGAGCCTCAGGTTTTCCTCCTACGACTGTTTTCAACCATTGGTGTGACCTGGGGCATGCCACATAACGCTGTTTTTTCCCCCTCCAGTTTTACTGAGGCATAATTGACAAATACGATTGTATACATTTAAAGTGTACAAGTGATGACTTGATATATGGGCACATGGTAAACTATTTACCATAATCAAGTGAATTAGCACATTGACCACTTCGCTTAGTTACATTTTTGTATGTGCTGTTTATGACCTATAGTCTTAGCGAATCTCAAGTGTACAGTACAATATTACTAACTAGAGTCACCATGCTGTACGTCAGAGTCTCGACACTTACGCATTTTAGAACTGAAAGTCTATACCCTTTGATCGGTATCTGCCCATTGTCCATGCCTTCCGGACCCTGGCAACCATCAGCCTACTTTCTGTTCTTAGGAGTTTGGCCTTTTCCCGTTTGTTTAGATTCCACACAAGTGACACTGTACACTATCTGTCTCCCTCTGCCTGGCTTATTTCACTTAGGTGAATACCCTCTGGGTCCATCCATATTGTCGCAAATGGAAGAATTGCCTTCTTGATGGCTGAGTAATATTCCATTGTATATACGCACCACATTTTCTCTATCCATTCATCTGTCGACAGACAAGTTTGTTTCCATATCTTGGCTATCGTGAATGACATTGTAATGAACATGGGAATGCAGTTATCTCTTTGAGATACTGATTTTATTTCTTCTGGATAGATACCCAGAAGTGGGACTGCTGGATCGTAGGATAGTTCTAATTTTTATTTCTTGAGAAAACTTCATACTGTTTTCCATAATGGCTATCCCCGTTCATATTACCACCGACAGTGTACAGGGTTCCGTTTTCTGCATTCTCACTGACATCTAATCCTCTTATATTATACCTTTCCTATTATTAAGGCTAAAACTAGGTAATCTATGATATCCTGTATATGAATCAGTCCCATATCCATAGTCTGTCAATTCTTCATTCATTTATTCTACAAACACTCATTGGATGCTGAGTATTTTGAGGCATTATTCTAGGAGCTGGAAATTCAAGAGAAAATGGATGTGATCCCAGCTTCACGGAGTTTACAGTTTCTAGACAGCACAGAGGCCATGCTTATCACACAGGTTGACAAAAAATCAGATAGGTAAATCTGTAACTATGTGCTATGAAAGGCCCTTGAAGGAAGGCAGTAGGATTCTATGAAAGCTTAAAACAGAGACCTGGCTTAATACGAGAGGATGATGAAGACCTGGGAATGTCTCCATGAGGAAATAATATTGCAGATACAACTTGAGGGCAGTAGTTAACTGTTGAAGGAAGTGGGTGGGGAGAGCAGCGGGAGGGGAGGGATCCAGCAGAGAATAGCACGTGCAAAGGCCCTGATGGCAAAGGAGCTGTGTTGACCAATAGTCCCCAGAGCGGGCTGTGTGAACTGGCCCAATAAGGTAGATGTAGGAAGGAAGTCCAAGACCCTAACAGAATTTTTAATAAAAATAAGATATATGCTTTGATAGTATTTAATAGATGGGCTGACACATGTGGCCTCATTCATTCATTACCACAGTCTCATGTGGCAACTGAGTATTTGAGGAACGGAAATTCCCCAAACCTCTAGGTCATACACAATATCTTAACTTGTTCACATAGTGACATACTGTAGTTTATACCTGTGCCATCCCAAGTGGTAATTATAGGTGATAATATAGTGTAAATTAACTCTCACTAAATAGAGAAGAAGCTTAAAAAATTAAAAAAGATTACAGCAAGAAAATCAACTGGAGGGAACACACTGTACGAATCATGCTTGCACAAATGAGCAACAAGCACATAGCACAACTGGCCTCCCCAGCTCCTCAAATAAACTATTAGTTTTACTACAGGGTAAAAGCAATGACGATCTAGGTCAGATTGGAACTTAACAAAGCAAAACAAAAACAAAAACAGAAAACAAAAGGATCAGGAAGGCTGCTTAAAATAGGTATTTATATCCACTCTGAAACTTCCCTGAAGCTCATGCTGCTTTTAACACTACAGGAAAAGAAAATGCATTTGGAAAGAAACCTAGAAAAACAAAAAAGAAAGAAAAGAAAAAGGAAAGAAACCTAGTACACCGAAGAAAACATTTTGAAAATGGATGCTTAGAAGTATTTCCAACTTTATGCGATTTTTATTCCTGAAAATATCATGCATGTCTCCTGCAAAATTCCTTAAAAACTTCAGAAACCGAAACCTTCTAATCTGTTCTAAAATCCCTCAAATAAAGTTTCAGTGACCCTTGAACTCATGCGTTTATATGCCACACCTGCTGATTTACAGGGAAGATGAAAAATCACTTGCTCAATTTCAACAAAAACTCTTTGATTATTGGAAAGTGTGACTAAAGGCTAAGCAGGGTTTTTTTTTTTTTTTTAAGATTTTATTTATTTATTCATGAGAGACACACAGAGAGAGGCAGAAACGCAGGCACAGGGAGAAGCAGGCTCCCTGCGGGGAGCTGGATGTGGGGACTCGATCCCAGGACCCCAGGATCATGCCCTGAGCCAAGGGCAGATGCTCAACTGCTGAGCCACCCAGGCGACCCTAAGCAGGTTTTTAATACCAACCAACAATGTGCTTCTTCCGTTCAGATTTACACATCTTTGTGAGGTAACTGTTTCAGTTTTGACAGACAATAAAATCAAGTATTTAAAAACAAAACAGAGGTTTTGAATGATAATGAGAAGTATTCAATAACAAACTATACATAGTAATATTTTAGGAGAGTGAAAAAGTTTTTTATGCTGTTAATAAAACAAAAATTACTTTAAATATTTATGTCATCTTAGCGCATGCTTTTCTGATTTCTACTTAATGTTTCATAATGTGTGATTCTTAATTTGCAAATTAACAGGTATAATATATTGATGGTGCCTGCTTAATTTTTTTAACTGATTAATCATTAAAAATGATGGAAGATCACTGGTACCGGCCTCAGTGTTAAGAGCTTCTGGAAGAGATGCCACTATGGGTTCAAGGGTTCTGGAAGAGGGATTTGATCTATTTGGAAAGCATGGGGCGGCTGAATCAATTGTTCAATGATCTGGTCATGCCGTGGTGCCATTTATAGCTACATATAGATTCCTAATTCGTAATTCACTCCACGCAGGACAATGAACCAACTGTCTGATGATAGCCGATGATAATAATTTACTAATATTTGTCATTTCAGCTCTCAAGCAAAGTTCACACTCCACCAAGCAAATGGACCATTGATCAAACATTGGTTTGTTCAGGTGACAACTATATTATAGGGTCTGTTTATCTCACTGGCACTTAGGAAATTCAGTCCCTAAATGGATCCAGATGATCTAGCTGTTTCTCTCTTCTGTGTGTGTGCATGTGTGTGTGTGTGTGTGTGTGTGTGTGTGTTGGGAGATATACCAGGGAAGCCAAGAAGCAGAGATAGCAGGAAAAAAAAAAGAAAAAAGGGTATCAAAGAATAAATCCAGTGCCAGTACTTTGTCTTTGTATGTGTGGGTGGCAGGGCTCCTTTCTCATTCCCATTCAGTGCTGGTTCTTCCTTTCTGTAGAGTGTTTTCCACTATTTTCTGCAATGATACATTCCATGGCACCGAAAGCCACACTCTCCTGCCTGTACATGTCACACTGGGGGTTTAATCAATGTTAAAAATGGTCATGAGTTGCCTCACATTGTTTTAATGTGTAGTCTCAGGCTGACAGAGAAAAGTCATCTTTCTCATCCAGGCCCTTTTCTACGAGGGTTAGCATCAGTCATTCACAAGGCAGTGGGAATGAGTCATAAATCACTTTATTTCCTCTGTTTCACAGTTTTGTCTTGGTTCTCCTCCTTGGGCCCCTGGTTGCTAGGACTGATGACTTACTTTGGAGCTTTTGTATCATCCTTCTTGGGGATCATTGCTTTAATGAATGACGATATCTCATCAGAATGATCTGTGTCCTTTGGCTTTCAAACAGAATTGTATCCCACTACAAAGAGTTGTGTAGGGAGATTCTAGGTCATTTTTTATGATGACTGTCATAAAAGTAAGGTGATGCCAAGGAAGGTATTAAAATCAGCCTTAGGGAAAAGAAATACTTTGATTTACAGCTAATTTACATTCGTTTCCAAAATGCTTCTTTCTCTCCCGTCGCACTACTCCTACCACAGAAGCCCACCAAAATAACTTTGCTGTGCTTTCATCTTAAAGCTGTAAAGATGGTGCTGGAGTTGCACGTGAAGACCAGGGAAACATCACATTAAACTCACCTAACACGTTAGAAGCAAAATTAAAGTAGGAATAAGCCAAATGAGTTGTTACATTAGAAGTAACTGTTTCGGCCAAATACATAGCTCATCAAAATGCCACAGAGTCAACATTAAGAGGCTAGGGCAATATCAAAAAGGTTAAACTGCTGGGCTGCTAACCAATAAATATATGTAAACACACTTCTGTGTAAATAGGTAATTCCTCGGCAATCCTCCTTCTTCCCCTACCCCTTCAATTAAATCTGTAAACCTGCTAATAGTCTGTCCTGTTCTGTGCATAATACAACAAAGCAGAGAAACAGGTGGTGCTAAAGAGTGGCTCAACCTAACTGTAATCATCATCATCATCATCATCATTGTCGTCATCATCACAATAATAGCAATAGCTAACTTGTCAGAGCACTGATTGATTAAATGCCAGGAATCATGCTAAGAACTCGACCTCCATGATCTTAAATAGACTGAGGAGCAGAGTTAGACAACCTCACCAGCCAGTGCAGGTGGTCAGCGGCGAACGGGACGCTGCATCCAGGCTTTCTGGCCATAGAGCTCACATGTTGGACTAGCAGGCTGTTTTCTCCCACCCACATTTTACTTCCTGATGAATTAATATTGGACGAGTGACATTTACCCATCTGTAATACTTTCCTTCCTACAAGTGCTTGGCACTCATCAAAGTTCAAAACTTTTCCCTCGTCTTGTCCCTGTTTCTTAATTAATCACCCACTTTTTCAAGTCTGTTTTTTCTACTGCTGTCCACGTGGTCAATACCTGTGTTGCACCAGGGCTCTCAGCCCAGTGTCTCGGGCACAGCAGGAACTGAATTCCAAGTGTGTTGAGTGACTGAGTGAATACTTAGCTGTTTCTCAGCAAAGCTATCTCAATCATAGGTCAAGAGGAACTCTCTGTTTTTTATTTTTATTTTTATTTTTATTTTTATTTATTTATGTATGATAGTCACAGAGAGAGAGAGAGGCAGAGCCACAGGCAGAGGGAGAAGCAGGCTCCATGCACCGGGAGCCCGACGTGGGATTCGATCCCGGGTCTCCAGGATCGCGCCCTGGGCCAAAGGCAGGCGTCAAACCGCTGCGCCACCCAGGGATCCCCGGAACCCTCTGTTTTGACCACTCTGCTTTTTAAACTCCAGTTCACCTTACCGACATACTTCCCACTTATGAAAACAGTTGAAACCCTGTGATCTATTGTAAAAATCAGTCCTTGCATACAGCACTTCACACACACACGTACATGCACACGCATAAGCACGATTTTATATTTTGCAAGAGTCGTGCTGGCAGTTTGCAGTGGGTATTGAAGTCATTGCTGTCTTCTTGCTCCTAGCGCTCTAGGCTGATTCTGTAAAGTTCTTTCATCCTTTCCTGGGAGGGGGGGGCACTCTTACAGTGCAGATGCTTTTCCAATTTTTCTTCAGTTTACTAAAACTCGATTTATACCAATGATCTAACTCCATGAATATATAATACCCACTGAATACCAGGCATTCAGGAAACTATCAGAAACTGTCAGAATTCCTTGCAGTTTTGAGTGAGTGACTGATTGAGCAGCCCTAGGTATTTTCTGAGACTCAGTATGAAAAGAAATATCTGTGGATTTATGTCACCTTGTGCAGTTCCTAGTGATTAGCTCTTGGGCATTGTTTAAAAACTCTTTCGGGATAAGTGATGTCTGTAAATTGATTTGTGCAAACACATATATATAATTTATTACCTTGTCATTTGCATGATGAGTTAGTTTGTTTTCTTCTGCTGCATACTCTTCATTTCCTTAGAACCCTGAAGAACAATATCATTCAGAGTAGGAAGACAGAACCAGCAGAGGGGCTGCTGATGCATTGCTAATGCTCTTTTAGGACCCTCTGTTCCAAGCTACTATTTGAAAATATTCAACATATGAGAGAATCTTAGAACTTTAGTTTCATATTATTATTTGTCCCCCCCGTGGGTACTTTCATGTCCATGTGTGTAGATGAATGCTATTGTTAGACATAGTCTGTGCCTATATTAGCATGCTTTTCTATGCAAGTGGTAGCATATTGTACGCAGGCCTCTGTGCCTTGCCTTTTGCATTTAGCAAAGTATCTTAGATGTGATGACATCCTTCTACACCATGGCAGACGTTTGATGGTTGTCTGCCCGGTGTCCGCTCTCTCCTCCTTTCTCGAAGTACTCAGGTTTTCACTTATTTATCTGCGCTCCCCTACAAAGCTTCTGGGAAGCATGCCACCCTGGGCTAACTGGCCAAAACTAATCAATATTTTCCATTCTCGTGGCGCACGATTTAAGTCCGAACAGTCAAGATGAACTTCAGGACTCCTGCTTGGAATGGAGCAAGAAACCCTAATTATGGTTGATAAGTCTCCCTTGACCATGAGAGAACCAGGCTTGGGATGAAGCTATTATCTTTGACAGCAAAGCAGAGATGAGAAGAAACTGAGTCCTCGAGGATTTCCCATTTATGTGACCCAATAAATCCCCTTTACTATTTAAATCAGTTTGCAGTGGATTTTCTGTTACTTGCAAAATAAAGATTCTTAACGGATTCAGGTACATTTAAATCTACCTCATTTTTTTAAAGGTTTTTTTTAAATTTATTTATCTATTCATGATAGACAGAGAGAGAGAGGCAGAGACACAAGCAGAGAGAGAAGCAGAGGGAGAAGCAGGCCCCACGCCGGGAGCCCGACGCGGGACTCGATCCAGGACTCCAGGATCGTGCCCTGAGCCAAAGGCAGGCGCCAAACCGCTGAGCCACCCAGGGATTCCCCAAATCTGCCTCATTTTTTAAAGATGCATTTATTTATTTTAGAGAAAGAGAGCATGAATGGAGGGGGAGGGGCAAAGGGAGAGGAAGAGAGAGAATCTCAGACTCTCGGCTAAGTGCAGAGCCCAACGTGGGGATCCATCTCACAACCCCGAGATCATGACCTGAGCCAAAATCAAGAGTCAGATGCTTAACTGACTGAGCCACCCAAGTGCCCTCAAACCCCAAAACCTCCCTCATTCTTTTTAATGGTGTTAGGATGAACACATTACAATATACTCGAAGCATATTCAGGTTAATGCACTTCGCCTGCACTGACCATACCGCAGCAGGTAACCTTCCGTGTATCTTTACACACATGTATCTTCAAGTCTATCAGTAGGATACGTTCTTGGAAGTCAGGCTGGAGATCCTGGGGTATGCATGTAGTTAATTTGATAGAGTATAATTTGTCAATACAAAGAACTAGTGAAGAAGTTGCCTTTAGGGCATGAAATGCAGTGAATGGGTTATTCTCTGTATACTCTTATTAAATGAATTTCTTTAAAAAGTTTTATTTATTTATTTATTTGAGTGAGAGAGATATTGAGAGAGAGAGCATGAGCTGGGGGAAGCGGCAGAGGGGGAAGAAGCAGGCTCCCCACTGAGCAGGGAGCCTGACCCAGGGCTCAATCCCAGGATCCAGGATCATGACCTGGGCCAAAGGCAGACGCTTAACTGACTGAGCCACCCAGGCGCCCCTAATTGAGTTTTAAAAACCATGTGGGGGATGCCTGGGTAGTTAGTTCAGCGGTTGAGCCTCTGCCTTTGGCTCAGGGCGTGACCCTGGGGTCCTGGGATCAAGTCCCACGTCGGGCTCCCTGCAGGGAGCCTGCTTCTCCCTCTGCCTGGGTCTCTGCCTCTCCCTTTGTGTCTCTCATGAATAAATAAATAAAATCTCTAAAAATTAATAAATAAGAACCATGTGGAATACTACATTTCTCAGAAAAGGGAAAGAAAACTGCACTTAGAAGCATTAGATTGTGTATCCTTAAAAGGTGTCTTCAAAATAATCGGCTCTCGTGCTGTATTTTATAAATGAGGATGCTGAGCTCCTTGGAAGTTCAGGGACGGGTTCACAGAAGTTCAGGGTAGAGGAGGAATGAGAATCTGGGTTTCCAGACTTCTCGTTGCTGTTCCCCATACACGGGGAGCCTGGGGGCCGGCGCCACCGCAGGTGCCACGGGCCCATCCGTGTGCGGAGCCGCACCCACGCCGGAGCTGCAACTGCCCTCTGTTCCGTGAGGCCTCAAGCATCTAAATAAAAACTAAAATATGGAATTCTTGCCATGCTCCTTTCAGGCACCGGGTTAGTTCCGGGAGCCGGAATCGAGGAGTGGAGACCAGGGCCCTACCAGACAGTCCAAGCAGGAAGCAGGCCCCCAGGCCGCAGAACCACAAGCTGGATTTGCATCTGACATTTTCCAAGGGTCTCTTACTGAGACGTGCAAAAGAATGCAGGGTTTTGTGATGCAGATGCAGAGGGAGAGGGGCCCCTTCCCACCCCTTCTTTTGATTGCACTGAAAGTCAGAGGGCTCCTCGGGTGTGTTCTCTGCAAAGGTCTACCCAGCCTGCCCTGCTCCAGGGAAAAACAATGACAGGAATCAAACAGTCAAGCAGCCAGGCAAGGACTTGGAAAAATTAAAATACAGAAACTCATGCCTGGGAGGTAGAGGGTTCCTCGAGTTTACTTTACTTAAACAAAAGGTCCTAGGTGTGTTTATTTATTGAACACAGTAGAAAAATCTCTTCATATCTCGTCTTCCATTTCCGCAGTTCAATTTTTCCTCACTCCAATGACTAATACCAGCTCCTTGGTGGTGCTCCCACCCACGGATTTCTTTAATTGTGGAAATGCACTTGTTTCTTTCTCTGCCCCCAGAGAAAATATGATTTTTAAAACGGAAAAGTGTCCTTTAGTGCAACACCTTTATTTCACAAATGAGAAAAGGGGCCCTAGATTTCATGCACAGCCAGCTTCGTGTAACAGCTAGGTTTCCAGGCTCTGTGCCCCCATAATAATACCTCCAAATGTAGCATCATAGAATTAATTTCTACATTTAAAAAACATAGAATAGAAATGTAAGAATAGAAGCATCTCACCGTATTTACAGAGTCATTTCTCTAAAACGTAAAGTACTGTTAGCTCTGCTGAAGAGAATATTTTCAGAGGCTCACGTGGAAGCTTGTAGGTATGACATTTCATGATTATGCTCTATTCTTAAATATGTCAAGAAAGAAGATGAAGCAGGGCAGCCGGGGTGGCTCAGCGGTTTAGCGGCACCTTCAGCCCAGGGCCTGATCCTGGAGACCCGGGATCGAGTCCCACATCGGGCTCCCTGCATGGAGCCTGCTTCTCCCTCTGCCTGTGTCTCTGCCTCTCTCTCTGTGTCTCTCATGAATAAATAAATAAAAATCTTAAAAAAAAAAAAAAGAAAAAAAGAAAGAAGATGAAGCAAAATGCAAAATGTAAACAATCGTTGAATCTAGGTGATGGGAAAAGGGTGGTCCTGGTACCGTTTTCTCTCTCTCTCTTTTCTTTTAACTATTTGAAGACATTTTATAAAAAGGGAAGAAAAATCATACTAACACCTTGAGCATGTCCTGGAATTCACAAGTTCCATTTTTCTGAAGTAATACATGTGCAGCCCCCAAAGAAAAACAAAGTCACTGGAACCTGCTCACAGCCCCATTCAGAAAAAAACTGTTATCAACATTTTGGGGCACATCCTTCCAGTCAGTGTTCTAGGTCTAAATTCACAAACATTCATCTGAAAACGTGGATCATACTTTGCAGTCCACTTTACAACCATATTTTTAACTTCACATATAGTAAATATTCTCTCATTACTGAATTATTTTCTGTATCTTTTTAGGGAGGTATACTGATTTGTTATTTATTTAACCAATCTCCTCTTTTAGGCCATTGTAAGATTTACCCCAACATGTAAGTAACGGTTAACAGCAAATCTTTGATGAGCATTCTTGGAGTCCAGGCTGTTCTCCTCCATGATTACTTCCTAAGGAGCATTACAGAGCTTTTTTTATGTGCCACGCGCTATAGCCAATAAGGCCTTTTCATGCATAATCTTGTTTAATCTCCCAACTGATGAGGTTTTCATTTTTATTACCCTCATTTTATTGATAACAATTTCGGCCACAAGGTAAATACATAGACTTAAACCTTTGTCCAGTATCCCCAAAATTCACCTTCTGCGCACTAAGCTCCTTTGCTTATGAGGCCTGGATGTGGAATTGCTATGAACTTTTCTGAGATTGTGCATATGAGTCATCATATTGTCTTCCAGAAAGCTGTAGCACTTAGCTTGCCACATTAGTGATTAAAAAAAAAAAAAAAAAAAAAGATGCCAGATTGATTTAATTTTGAATTCTTAGGGTTTATAAAACAGTTGGCTTTTTTTTTTCTTTATAAAATGAGACTTTTCATCGGATAAAGGAAGTCTCTGGCTCACTGTTGGAAGTAAGACTGTTGTTCCAGCATTCTCTGCACTTCTGTTCCCTGTTTACTTCTCTTGGATTTTAAAAACCAACTAAGTGATGTTCATTGGCTCAAATGTATGTGTAGGTGGCCTGGTATCTCACCAATGGCCGATAATGCCATTGGAACAGGATCGTGCTAGTGACTGCTCCTGGTTGGTTAAAATCTGTGTTTTTCTCCTTTTCCTGGGCACACAGCTATATTTTGTAGGCTTCCCTGCAGTTCCGTGTGGCCGTTGATTGAATTACAGCCAATGGAATGCTAGTTGATGGGGGTCCGTGGAATCCTCCTCTCCACACTCCTTCAACTCTTTGTCCCTTCCAAATGATGGCATAGGGACAAGCTCAGGGAGACCACAGAAACCGTGTCTTGAGGGTGGCACATCTTTCAGCTGAGGTCTCTGAACAAAATCATGACACAGAGCATGACCAAAATCATGACACTATTACATGAGCAAAGAATAAAATCATGCTGTGTTGGGTCATTGAAATTCTGAGGTTTGTTACGGCAGCTAACGTCATCTTGACCAATACGAGGACTTTTGCCGTACGTATTTTGAAGACCACTGATACTTCTGCTAGACTCTATCTGATTTGTCAAGGAAATCTGATGCCCTTGCAGTGATGCTCGCTTGAATCATTGTTATAGAAGTCTAGTATTTGCTCTGAAAGATGCTATATTCTTTTCTGAGGAAGAATAAAATAACAGTCTAGCTTATCTTTCCTTAAAAAATAATTATTCCTTTTTTTTTTTTTTTTTTTGCACTTCAGTGGCAGAAAGGCAAGTTAATCATTCTCATCAGTTCCTTGCACACGGCCATCGTTGGTCTCTGGAAGATGCCTCATTTGTTATAACCAGATTTTCCCTGTGTATTTTTCCTTCGGTCCTGCTATTCCTATTTCTTCCTCTCC
Source organism: Canis lupus baileyi (assembly GCF_048164855.1). Classification (NCBI taxonomy): domain Eukaryota; kingdom Metazoa; phylum Chordata; class Mammalia; order Carnivora; family Canidae; genus Canis; species Canis lupus. The sequence goes on along the minus strand of NC_132848.1, from coordinate 68,558,639 downwards.
AGTACATGTGCATTCTAAGGTGTTCGATATATTCACTTGGATTTGTATGTATTCCTATAGCATTGGCTTGTTGTGTTAAAACAGTGCTATAGATCTCATTTCATTTCTTACTATTCTCACCCAACAAGTTTTTCATGACCTATCTCTATTGCGTATTTATCTCTGATTTAATTCTACGTGTTGCATAGAATACCACTCCTCTTCTCCTAGAGATGGACTTCCAGACTGCCTTCAACTCACCAGTGCCACACAGGACACAGGGGTGAATGGGATGTGCCCTGGTACAGCTCTGTGAGAATTTCTCTAGGAGATACCTGGGATTGCTGGGTTGGGGGACATAAGTGAAGTGCGGCCAGCGTGTTTCCAGAATGGCTCAACAATTTACGCTGCCTGTGCATAAAGCCCCTCATGGCTGTACATCAGCCTGACCCATTGGCATTATCCTCTCTTCCAACTTTTTTCCATTCCGATAAGTGCAGAATAAGATTCCATCTGTTTTAATTCACATACCTCTGATCGGGAACAAGTTCGCGTAACTCCTAAGTAACATCTTAGGCATTCAGCTTCCCCTCCTGGGAACTGCCTATGTTTCAAGGCAAAACAGTAGAGTGTTCTATTTCTTCACAATCCATCTGGGAAATCCTCTAGGAAGTGTGAAAACAATACGTTCTGGCTGTTCCTGGTGTCCAACAAACTTCTCTGTAGATAACGTCATGGGTTTTCTACAACCTGATAGATTCATTCACTTGTTCATTCCAGAAAAACGCATCAGGCACTTTATCATATGTTAGGGATACAGAGGAGAATTTAAGTTCCATGGCAGCTGGCTGCTTGGTACCCATGAAAGGGTAGGCGAGATAGATCCACGTGTTGTTGTTTCACCTTCTGGAGGAGCAAACATCAAGGCGTGAACTACTTATATCTTGATAAAAAACCAGATTCCTCTTCCGTCTTTCCTTTTTGCAACGGAATTACAAGTGTCTCTAGTAAATATGGATTACTGGTACAGGTCAATGGGTGCTGCTAACAACAACAACAACAAAACATACTGCTTCCAATACTTAGTAACTACAAAGCTCCATGAGGCGTCTTTTCTTAAAAAGAGTATCTTAAGGACCAAAATGTTTTACAAGCCTATACCCTCCCTAGGGAAAAAAAAAAAAAGAGCTGTAATCTAAACCACCACCACCCCTCCCCGCCAAATTTGTAGCTGAAGGAATGAAGTTCAGAGGGGTGTAAAAAAAAAAAAAAAAAAAAAAAATTCCTCAGTGTAGAGCCTTCTGGAGCTCTTCCCAATACACCACCCTGGTTCTATTTTTTTTTTTTTTAAACGTTGTTTTCATTTGAAACTAGATTCATGCAGCTTGCTCATGCAAAATGAGAATGAAAAAAAAAAGTTAGGGTCTGGAAAGGAAGAGAAGGATTAAATTAAGAGTTCTGCTAGGATGTAGCCATCATGATCTAATGCAACATGGGCAGCCCTGCTTCAGGGAATACTGACTTTCAAGGGCTGGAGCTCCCGAGGACAGCTGGCACTCAGCTGGTCATGTTGCTAGCCTCATATTGCCTCAGTGTCTCCCAGAAACTCAACTGATGCTATTTAGGGTTTTCTCTTTTCTTTTCTTTTCTTTTCTTTTCTTTTTTCTTTCTTTTCTTTCCCTTTTCTTTTCTTTCCCCTTTCCCTTTCCCTTTCCCTTTTCCTTTCCCTTTCCCTTCCCCTTTTCCTTTCCTTTCTCTTTCTTCTTTCTTTCCTTCTTTCTTTCTTTCTTTCTTTCTTTCTTTCTTTCTTTCTTTCTTTCTTTCTTTCTTTCTTTCTTCTTTCTTTCTTTTTTTTCTAAACATGCGGCACAGGAAATTTTTCCTCAATGCGTGTAAGAGCTGTTTGATTCCCCAAAGAAAAAGATTTGGCAAGTCAGTTAGGAGGAAAGTAGAAGCACCGAACACATGAGCACATTTTAACAATGTCCAAGTGTAACTTTTATTGCCAACAGTAGACATGCACTGGAACTTGAAACGCAGCCCAAATGCTAAAAGCAGTTGTTTTTATCTGTGAGGAGAATGTGGTTTCATTCGGAGATGAGTCACTTTGTTCTGATTTATCCAGTTAGTAAATGTATCTGATTTGTTTTCATTAGGGAGTTGAAAGTTTGTTTTTGTTTGTTTTGTTTTTTATTTTTGTAACAGTAGAGAAAACTATTAGGCCTGGTAAGGAAAGGAGGAAACAAAATTTTATTGAAATGCTCAATGAAGATAAAGCCAAGATGTCACCTGCCATGTACAATGAAGAGGGCTTGGAGTCCTGGCATTAAGAGGGAAACTTGGGGGAATTCAGAGGCCTAGGACTTTGCTGTCAGTATCTGACAGCATCTTTACAAGGCTATCTTGGGTTGCCGAATCAGAAAACTAAGCCTTTTGTGCGCTGTGGTCTTAATTTTGTTCAACCTATTAAATGATTTCATGATGGGATATAAATGACATCTACCCATTTGCTAAACCACTTCAAGTTTTTCTAGGCCTGCTCTGCAGAACTAGATCGCTTGGTTTAATTAATCAGTTAACTCATCAATCTGATGAGAAATATTCAGAGTGCCTACTACCTGTAGGCACTTTATGGGTCAGTTGATGCCATGACTTTGCTGGCAGGCAGACCCTGTGACCAAAGAATTCAGCCACATTTATATTAAAGTTGTCCATTGTTTTCCTACGCCTTCTGTATCGAACAAATCATGGCCATTATGATGGCATTTTGTCCCATTAACTTATTTTTCTTCTTCTTTAACCTAAAGAAATAGTGCACGGTATGGAATTTTAAGTGTATATTATTTGCAAGACCAAAACCACCCATCTGAACAATTTTATCTAACAAATAATTTCATCCCAGAATAAACAAACTATATTATATTGATACATAATACAGGTTTCATTAGGTAATAAATATTCTCACTGAAGTAGAAACCGTGCTGAGCCATCTATGACCCGGGTCAACATATTTTGAAGACGTAAAGTGATCTGCTGTGGCGGAGGGATAGTAGATCTAAGCTAACTTTGAGACTGTAAACAATTTACTCAAATGGGGGGTGGGGGGAGGGCAAACAAAACTGCTTGGAACCATTGTTTTCCGTGGTTGTTTTTCAAGTCCCCCGGGGTTACCAGTGCACAGCGAACAGTATTTTGTCTTAAACTTAGTGGAGTGGATTGTCATTGTAGTGGCTTTTTGTCCCTGAAGAATTTATCAGGGCTCGCTCTCTGGCTTCCATCACTCGGAAAGACAGCAAAGCCTATTTCAATATCTCTGGGCATACCTAATATTTAGAAAGGTAAGCCTGTGTAGCAAACGTGAAAGAGCTCCTCTATATACCCTGATGGCTTTACTCAACCATGTTTCCTCTTTTATCATTTGTTGGAAAAACCCCTTTACTATCTCTTCTTAGTTCCTTGTCCTTTGTTAGCTACAAAGAGCAGATTTTCTTTTGTAAATCCTTAGTAATTAAATGAGCACTTCAGTGGCTGTAGCCTTCAATGGCTTGTTTCCTAGGTTTTTGCCTTTGACAGTCATATTTTGCAAAGGCCCCTGAGATGACTCGGCATCTTCCCCTACTTAACACTAAACCAATTGAAGCCCGTGCTCACTGCACGAAGGAGGAAAAGATTCATTAAGGGCACTTCATTAAGGAGCTGAAATGGGACGCTCTAAATGCGCCTGAACCAACTGCAGTCCAGAGGAGCTGTCTATTAGGAGAGCCACAAAGACAGTTTCGGAAACTGAACTCCAGCTCCAGTGCATCGGATTAGGGAGAGTGATGGGATTAGTGTTTAATGACTTGGGGCAGGAGACAAAGGGAATTTCGACAAAGAGGCTTAGATATGGAAGAATTAACACTCTCTATTCCAACCAGGCCTCTGATGACTTCCAGCATTCTTTTCAGACTCAAAAAGAGCCAAGGGAAGGGGAAAAAAAAAAAAAGATGAGCAAAGCTTTCATACTTTCCTAACTTTTTTTTTTTTATTACAACAACAATACAGAGGAAATAAAAGAACCCTCTTCAGCCCCTCGCACTTGAAACCTCTCTTAAAAATAAGCATCTACAGTTGTGTCATCCGCGGCAAGGTGCGCCTGCCCAGGGCTCCTGCGTGTGCCACGATGCCGCTGCGCAGAGCAAGGCCCACACCGACGCGGACACGGAAGCAAAGCCCCTGGTAGCAGAGGCCCAGCTAAGTGGCTTGCAAAGTGCCTCCCTCTCCGTGGCTGTTTATGTTACAGGTGCAACCAAAGGGCCAGAGAGAAACCGCTTCATTGTAAAACCTCCTGCCCGGCCCCATCTGGCTCGGGCTCAAATGATTCCAGTGTCTATGGCCTGAGAAGTGCTTCATGAAACGAGGTGATTATCCTGCCTACGTGAGGGGATAACTTTGGAAATGTGCTTGAAGGTTGAAAGTGCTCTTGAAAAAGAATCAAGTCAACACTGGAGCAGGGCAGGCGGTGCTGGAGCTTATCTGTAGCGTTTCCCCTTGCTTGGACAAGAACACGGAATCATTATCTAAACACGAAGCCAAATTTAAGTGGCTGACCCTGGAGTGGAGTATTATTCCTCGGGCTGTTAAGTAAATAGACTCAGAGCACCACATGCCTCGGAGCAGTAAGTGTGTGATTATGCCCTGCTGCTGCAAATGGCAAAACGCAGGTGCAAATGTTACTGTAGGCAAAAGTACAACCCAAATAGGGCCGTAAATGAGCTCGAGCTGTAAACCAATTCAACATGTCCTTATTTTTAACCGAACTAAATCACTTGCAGAGAAGCTGGGTATTCATTTCATGTCCGAGCCTGTATGCAGTGGTCGTGGAGCGGTCGTAGACACCAAGGTATTATTTAACCCGTGTGGGTTAGTGGGACAACGGGCCCCCTGCCCCGTAATCCATTCGGGGGGATACCGGGAGTCACTGTGAAATCAAATACATTGCAGGGCAAGGGCTTAATGCGTTTTATAGGCAGTTGTTCATCCACATCAAACTTTAGTTTTTTAAAATCCGAGCATTTGATCCCACGACGGGACCCGTGCTGGGAGCCAGAGCCCGCCGCGCCGCTGGAAGGCGGAGGAGAGGTGGCCCGGGCTGCGGGCGAGGTCCCAGCGGCCCAAGGAGCCCTTTCCAGCCATCTCGGCTCTACGGGGCCCCTGGGATGCCAAGGGCCCAGGCAGCATTTGATCAAGTTGCTACAGGGCTCAGACCTGCATTTATTGCCCTTTGCTTTCCTGCTAACGTTTTTGCTTGAAGGATCGATGTTTTTCCAGCGTAGTGGCCTCCCTTCTCTCCTAGCTAAATTGAAGTGGGGTATAATGGGCTTCCCTCACCTCATTCCCAGTCCCTCTTGACCCCAACATGGTCTAGAAGTCTGTTCTTTGTTAAATTGAAAATGTGTAGAAATTTTTATAGAGATCTTCAGCTATATAAATAGCTTTGAAAATTGTTGTAACTTTAAAAACAGGTCAAAAAGGAAATTGAACAGCTAGTGAGTTTCATACCATCCAGTCAGCTTTTTGAAGGGCTGCATTGGTCTTCCTAGTAAATGGTTGCTTTTATTGTTGGGGTTTCTACCATTTTTTTTTTTTTTTTTTTTTTTTTTTTTTTGGAGGCAGCTTTTAATAGAAAAGGGAGCTTTGGCGGAATTTTCTGATAGGATGTCAAATATATCACTAATGGCTCCTGCCACCACCTTTGAACGTCAAGAGCAGTTTTTGTCTTGGGAGTGTGTCCTGCATGCCACTGCACTGCTTGCTGAGCATCCGATTCTCCACGAATACTGATGATTTCCTCAGATGGGTGGTGACCCCCATGTGGTTCCCAGGCAAGTTCCTGAACTCTCTTGGCTCACCGGTGGATCCTGCGTCCTCAGAGGTGGTGGCTTTGTGGCTTTGGAACGTTCAGACCAAATTCTGCTTCGGTGGGTGCCACAGTTTATCAAAAAGCTCTTTGCTGGTATCTGTTTACCAAAAAGGACCAGGGTTTCTTTATGGCTCTTTAAGATATTGGGAAACTTAGAAGTGATTCCTTAGTATTGTGTTGGAAGTCTAAGAACTTAAAAGCAGTGATTCTTAACCTTGGATGGTGCGGGTGAGGGCAGGAGGAGCAACAAAAGTACTGCTAGGGGTCCAGCAATCTACTTGTTGTGTAAGCATTTTCAAGAACCTGAATAAATAACGTGTGTCACACACAGACTGTTATTTTTACAAGAATGTCTGTGGATGCTATTATGATGAACACATTCAAAGTTATTTGGAAAGGTTTACTGAGATTACAGTCATTTTTATCATTGTACGTTTTCTCAAGCCATACCAAAAGTTCCACTCATATCTAATAGGAGCCTGAAACTTTTCTGCGGAGGCTGGAGGGTCTGATATAGAACTCTATCAATGCCAGTGATAAAAACCCAACTCAAACTAGCTAAAGCCCAGACAAAAATGCTGGCTCAGGTAGCTCAGAGATATGTGGAGCTCTGCTGGCCCTCGCTTGGCTTCATTCTCAGGCAGGCTTGTCCGTGGGGTAATGAGAGGGTCATGGTCCTCGCTACATGATTATACGGTCCTAAACTGTCATGAACTCACGAGAGACTTTAGGCCAAGCTTCCGTATCGAACTCCAAAACAGAATTCGGATAGCTCAGCCCTACCTCATGCGTCTATCTCTGTACTAACCACGGGGGTGAAGGTGAAGAAGGCCCATCAGCCTGAATCACACGCTCACTTCTGTAGGGAGAGGAGAGGTGGAGTCTCTTGATCTATAAGCCCTACCAGAGTCACACAGAGAGAAGGAGGGGCCGATTTCCAAACCAAAAGGGAGGTGATGAGCAGACAAGCAAAGCTGACTTACAGCAAGACGGTTTCTCGTATTTACACTTCTATTTACAAGGCTTGGGAATCGCTATTCTAGAGTTACTGTTATTATTTTTGGTGTTTTAACTAGGATCCTCCAACAAGTATTAGGAGTCAGTTAAGCACAGATGAGACCCTTGGGAATACCCTGGGAGGCACCGTTTTTGCAGCCAATCCCAATGCTGGTTTGTGTACCTGCATGTGCTTCAGAGGGAGAAGAAGAATGGAGTGTTGGAAGGGGGCTGACAAAAGAGAAAGGCTAAATTTGCTTAAAATTCAAATCTCAATTCTTACCTGTAAGTTTAAGATAAAAAAAAATAAACTCTCTGTCTCTGTCACACACACACACACACACACACACACATACTCCATCACCACCACCACTACCACTACTACCATCACCACCACCAAACTGATACAAGCTATAAGGGTTAATTCCAAAAAACCTTTTTAGAAATAAAAAGTATTTATTTCTAAGGCTTCCCATTTATCTTTAATTATTGTGTACTTTCAGCCTGAGTGCCGTGGGTAGGGAAGGTCAGCCCTAAGACTCAGAGGTCTAAATAAGAGGAGTCTCCTTGTTGCTGCTAGGTCTCCAGGTCATGTCCTGTCTTTGCTTTTGTTCCTGGGTAACTTTTCCTTCCCAGGAATCAATAATTCTGTAATTAATTCTCATTTTTATTCCTTGTGCCTGTCTTCATCATTCTCTCCACCTTTCACCCTTCTGGCATTACTCCGTATTTCCTTAAATTTCCCTGTCCCCCTCCCCACCTCCATTCTCGGAAATAAAACCATTTTAAGTTTTTCACCTTTCTCGGCTACAGGCATGACCAACACCGGTACAATGTAAAAAGTAGATTACTTGACTTAACAATAATAATGATGATGATGATGATAATGAACATTAATTGAGCTTCTTATTTCTTAAGCACTCTCTCAATATTATCTTATTTAGCTCTTACACTGAGCCTGTTAAATTAGAGTAGTAGTTCCATGTTACTTTTGTGAGGGTTATTCAGCTTTGAACCCATTTACGATGTTTGAGAAATTCCTTATGATTTTGATGGAATTCCCCAGTATAGCCCAAAAAAGTTCAAATACTTGTTGCCATAGATTCACTTGCGCCTAGGGTGTGGACACATGACCTACACTCTGCCAAACACAGAGGTAACCTGCCTCAGACTTTAAGATAGCTAGAGATACAGAAAGGAGGCAAGTAGGTTGTTTATTTCTCAGGTAAAGGTGATATAGATGGCTTCAATATTCCATTTACAGGGTCTGTAGGGGCTGTGTAGGAGGCGGTGGCATTCAGTATCCAAGCCAGTAGCAGTGGTGGATTAACTCTATTATTCAGTGTCAGTAGCTCCACTGACAAAGTCCCTATCCAACTGACTTTGTGGCATCCTTTTGGCTATGCTTCTGGCTATTGTCTAGACCCCTTTCTTCTGCCATTTCTGAGCCTGTTTCTCCAGTTTCCTGATGTGTTCAGAAACATAAAATATAACACAGGTGCTGTTGCTGGAGTTGAGCAACACAGAAGCCTTATCCTCGTGCTCCCTCAGATCATTGTAATAAATTCCCTCCTACCTAAATCAGCAGCCACAGTCCTGATGGGTGCCAGGATGTTATTTTAAATTTCATTTTATAGATTTGGAAGCCCAGGCTTAGAGAAACAAATACATTGTGCAAGGTCAAGCAAATATTATCAAAGCCAGGCTGACTTGAGAGTCCATATCCATCTACCACTCTTCATACAAGGGGGAAGAAAGACTGTACCAGTAAATGAGATTTGTCTGAATATAATTTAGAAAGAGGGGAGCCTGAGTGGCTCAGCGGTTGAGCACCTGCCTTCGGCCCAGGGTGTGATCCTGGAGTCCTGGGATCAAGTCCCACATCGAGCTCCTTGCATGGAGCCTGCTTCTCCCTCTGCCTGTGTCTCTGCCTCTCTCTGTGTGTCTCTCATGAATAAATAAATAAAATCTTAAGAAAAGAGAAAGAGGTAGGTATCCTTGATTAAAGTGTCAATTCTGGCAGTCTTTCCCAAAGTCACAGTTTATTTGGATAACCTCCCTTTATCTAGGAAATGAAAAGTTTTGCCTAGATGAGTGGCTTCTAATTATTGGGAATGGGGTCAGAGAAACATGAAAACAAAACAAAACAAAAACCTACAATAAAAGCTACGGATCTCCTTCTTAGCAAAGTGCATATACAAATGTGTTGCATCCAATTTCACCCCAAGCCATTGATCTCAGTGAATCCCAGGCTGAGAACCCAGAACTCGATGAACTCTCACTTTGGTCCTTCCAAGTAAGACGCTGTATGATTCCACTATCTGGATATCTGGATGAATTTGTTATAACAAGTGAGCTCAGTCTCTCTCTCTCTCTCTCTCTCTCTCTCTCTCTCTCTCTCTGTCACATACACACACACACACCACAATCTCAGGGCATGGGTTTGAGTTAATCACATTCCTCAGTTTATCGTGTACCGTCATCATCATCATCATTAAGACAAGATATTTGAGGGGACTGGAGATCACAAGGTATCATGTGACAACTGCCTAAAGGATCTAGAGCTTTTTGGCCTTGAGAAAAGAACACTCAGACATGACGATTTGAATAAGTTACTGCAAGTAACTGATATTTGCTGCAAATAACTGAAAATCCAACCAAGAGTGGCTTAAGAAACATGACATTTACAATCTCATGTAACAGGAAGTTTGGAGATGAGAGTTACAGAGTCGGTAAATTCACTTTAAGACATGGGTTCCTTTCTTCTCTCTGTTCTGCTGTCTCATAGGATGGGGCTTGGCCCTAGCTCCTCAACATGGGCTGGTACTTCAGCAATTTTTTAAAAAATCATGTTGACAAAAAAAGAAAAAGAAAGAAAGAAAGAAAGAAAGAAAGAAAGAAAGAAAGAAAGAAAGAAAGAAAGAAAGAAAGAAAAAGAAAGTAGACTTCTGCTTTTAACCATTACTGAGTAGTATCAAACTTGCCCTCTCACCAAAAACAACTATAAAACTTGACAAGTAAATAAGGTAATTACGTTCAGATATTGGATAATAGGCATGGGACTTGTGATTCTTGAGAAGGGAAATACACAAGATGAACCACACTTTTTTTTTTTTTTTTTGCCTGGGACCACTTTCTTGTTGCGATACAAAGAAGTAGAATCAAATAGAACAATTGTCTTTCTGAGCTGAGGAAAAGAGATCAGAGTTCCAGCCTCCTGAAGTAGCTGGAATTTCCTGGGTAGGATACTAGAGAAGAGAGTTGTGCACAAGGGCATGTAAATTTATGAAAATTCCTTGACTGAAGGCTAGGCTATGCAGATAAAGGTTAAAATCCCATGAGACATCCATCCACAGATAAACTGCTGTGGGGATAAAAAATGAATAGTAATAACAGAGGTTAAGCAGTTTAGGAAGATATTGGAGTCCTGGCCCATGGAAAAAGAAGGATTTGGGGTATTCAGATGAGACCCTAGAAAGGCCATATTTTATAAAAGAATGAGAATTATGCCCTAGAGTAAGTGCCTGCTGTAGAAGTAGGCAAACAAACAAACAAAACCCAACAACAATAAATCCTCTGTTAATGAATAAAACGAAACATAAGAGGATCAATAAACTCTACCAATAATTTGTCTGAGAGGACAAACTCAATACACTTAAAAATAAGATGATATAATTCAGATACCCTATGACATATTTTCCAAATTGTCTGGTATATAATTAAACATGAAAGTTAAACATGTAAGGGAGAAAAATATGACCCACAAACGAGGGGAAAAAGAGCCATAGAAAGAGACCGTGAGATGATTCATATGTTGGTATCATCAGGATTTTAAAGAGGTGCTTATAATATATTCAAGGACTTAAAGGGAAAGATGGTCATAATGAGTTAACTGATGAGAGAACTTCCACAAGAGTTCACCTGAATTTAAATCATCCTTTTAAAACTTTGATTCTTAAAAAAAAAAAAAAAAAAAAAAAAGTTTTGGTGCTACTTTGGATAATGCTGAGAGCTTCCTTCCTGAAAGTGTTCACATAAATATTCCCAGGTAGGGATATTGTAAAGTAGCATGCAAGCCACAGGTAGGATGACATAAAGGATAGAAGAGGAGAAGATGGAGTAGGTCAGCTATAATCACTTCCAACTATCAGACTGTTTCTCTTATCACCACCAGTGGGGAAGGGAAACCAGTAGACACAGGATGCACTGGGCTCTCTGGTCATGCTGTGTCTTCTTGTTGAGTCCCTTCTGTGATAATACTGGAAAAGTAGTTGTTAAATGAATAAAACGCATCCTAGCTACCTAACATATTTAACATGGCTTGAGCTTGCAAACTTGAACTTGAATAGCAGTTTCCAAAATTCACTAACACTCTTTCACCCAATTTCCCCAAACAGTAGGTCACTTCCTACAGAACCTCCTTCAGAATTTCAATGCTGATTCTGAGATCCTTTTCAAAAGGTCATAAAGAGATACATTAATGGGTAGCAAAAATCAAGGATGAATCTTGATGAGAGTCTTAGTTCAAGAAAAGTGATTGTTTTTGCCTTGTGATTTTTTTTTCTGTCTCAAGAGAATGATGACCCAAGTAGTAAAGAAATGGTAAGAAGATTCCTCCTCCTTTCACAAACTGCTTCTGCTCAAAATAGTATCTAGAGGGCCTAGCCCTTCCTCTCCATTCTCTGACTGCCGATGATTAAGAATAAGACCAGAAAATATTCTATGTTCAGTGGAGAGAAAGCAATCCAGGGGCTGCTGCAAGAGACAGATGGGAGACCCTTCCCCTGCTCCCATCGCTCTTCTCTCGTCACCCTTCACTTCCTCTCCGTTTTTCCCCCCCTTCTCTTTTTGCTCCCTTTTCCCCCAAACCTTACCCAAGGTTTAGAGTAGTTATCAGAGCTGGGCATGCCCATTAGCTGCAGGCGAATCTTGTTTGCAAGCAGGAAACTGTAGGAATTTTCCCCTAGTGGTGTTTTCACTCCTTGTGTGAACTTAATCTGGGGGGATTAACAAATGGATCAGCTGGAGACCTCCTCTTACCCAGACAGCATGGGCAAGTTCAAGCAGGAACAGTCCCCGAAATGTCTGGTTCTGCGGGAGCTAAGAACACACCTACCAGGCACTGGACAGGGTGTGTCCCCAGTGAGGCCCAGGTCACGGAGGAAATAGCTCTGCTGTCATGGTACCTCCGCCGCTGACTTCACGTGTCCCCTCCTTCTCCGTGCACTGCTGCCACTGCCTTGCAGCCCTCGTGCTAGCCCAACCACCCCGATCTGGCCCCTGAGTTTCCCTTATCCCCTGCCACTTATAAACTCCACAGTTTCTCGGGCTTCTCCCTTGTTCGCTATGGACCTGCTCAGAATCCATCTTCTTCCTGCTGTGTCCTGTGTTCCATGGTTTCTTAAGGTGGGTTCCTTGGAAGCAGAACCTGAGACAGGGATTCTTGGCTAAGTGCTTTTAGTGGGAAAGTGCTCTTACAAGAAGTGATGTGAAGGAAATGGGAAGGATCAGAGGAAGAGAGCAAAGCAAGGATAGGCTCTCTGCGAGATGCTAGCTGCAGTCTGCAGGCAGCTCTGGAGGAGAACTTGCCCCACGTAATAGGTCCTCTCTTGAGGCAAAGGGCCTGGTGTTTTGCACTCTGTACCAGTCGTGCCCTGGATGCTGGCATGGGGTGGGGGGAAGGGGGGAGATAACCTTCCAGGTGAGACAGCTCCTGTTCATCCACAATTCTTCACCGAAGAGGGTAACTGCGGGATGCACACAGCTCCAAGGGAAAGAGACCCAGGTGGGACCCTGCAGCATCCACTGTATATGGAGGAAGTGGCTTCAGTGGCTTTAGATCAGTCTCAGCTCATTCAAGACCATAAAACAATCAGAGCACAGGGTGATAAGGAAGACACGAAAGGACTGGCAACCCTGCCCAAGGGGTGATACCGAATTGGTCATCCATTTCTAGCAAGTGTATATAGTCTGTCTCGCTGTGTTTGGCATAATATGATCTCCTCCCAACTCCATCTTCTGTTACTCTGTACACAAGGTACAGAATCCCAGTTCACCCTCTTGTATAACTTGGAATAAGTTCTCTCCCAAATATTTCTTGGCTTTTCCAAAAAGTTCTACATTCTCCTAGCTATCACATACCATCTCTTCCTAAGAGCCGCTGCTCTAAGCTTATTCCCCAGGCGTATCTCCTCCACTAATAATTATTTCTTCTTGCTGTTTCAAAAACATAACCTTCTCCCGTCCTTCATTCCTCAAGTATGGAGGATAACAAGTTGAAGATGACTCAAAGGAATTATAAAACAAAAAAGGAAAACCCAACCCAGATATCAGACTCCTACTAAATAATCCCTAACTCCATCAGACCCCTAATTCCACCAGCTATGCCCTTCACACAAGGCCCCTCTCCTGTTAGTTACTGCTCTCCCTGCCCTCAGTTGCAGACCCCAGAAAACAATCTTCTCTTGCAAGCCTAACTTTCCTGAGACTTCTGGGGAATGTCAGTCTCAAATTTACTCCAGAGGAAGAGCATGTTTTGATAATTCTTTTGGGCAATCATATTTTGAAGTCATATTTTACTTCTGACTCATTTATCTCCTTTTTGGTCTTAATTTATTTTATCTTGTGAAAATGTCTGTATATTTGTAATCCACCTTAAACGGAGACGTGTAGGACTAGATACTTAGACAATTGATCTCTCCACATCTTCTATGGAAGTTATTTCCCTGATCATCTTCTTCCGTGATGGTAAGATTTAGGGGAAATGTGGCCACCCAGCTGGACCCCACATTTCCTAGACTCCCTTGCAGGTAACAAGGCTGCAATCCTGGCTAATGACACATTCACAGAAGCAATGCATATCATTTCTTTCTTTCTTTTTTTTTTTTTACTATGCATCATTTAATACAGTATTTGCACTCATAAAGCAGAAACTATGGGATCTGCATAAATAAAAACGAACAGCAATATATTAACAACAGATTTTAAGAAACTATTTTATGTCCAAGACATGTCAGTGAATTAAAAAATAAGTGAAGCTGTAGAAACCCTAAACAACATGGGTGATACACTGTACTTGTTTTTTTAAATTTTTTTAATAAATTTATTTTTTATTGGTGTTCAATTTGCCAACATATAGAATAACACCCAGTGCTCATCCTGTCAAGTGCCCCCCTCAGTGCCCGTCACCCATTCACCCCCACCCCCCGCCCACCTCCCCTTCCACCACCCCCAGCTCGTTTCCCAGAGTTAGGAGCCTTTCATGTTCTGTCTCCCTTTCTGATATTTCCCACTCATTTTTTCTCCTTTCCTCTTTATTCCCTTTCACTATTTTTTATATTCCCCAAATGAATGAGACCGTATAATGTTTGTCCTTCTCTGATTGACTTGCATATCATTTCTTAATCAAGTTAGATTCTAAGGAATGGGCACAGATTCTCTTCTCTCCACACATCCTCTTCCACCAGCTGTAAGCCAGGGCTTGTGTAGACAAATTAAACTGTCACAAGGTTTATGCTTAAATACGCTCTATCTCAACAGCTGTCCCATCCCATCACACGAGTCCAGTATAGACTTTACTCTCCTGTGAGCACTTAGAGTTAATGACGGTAGTCGCTCCACATCCTTATGAAAGAGAGGATGATGGCACTACTGTCTGTGTGAACAAAACTGACACCTGGGATGGCAGAGCTTCAAGAGAGAGGGTGCCTGAGTTTTCAACACTGTGATAATGACAAATCAACCGTGAAAATGAGACAAACTTCTCTCTTGTTTAAGCCACTGGGTCTAGTTCAGCACTCAACCATACACCCTAACTAATTCAGCCCAGGTGGACTGGACTTTGTTCAAAGACCAAACCAACTGAGTAGAAGCCATTATGGCTGAGACAAAGAGGGAGTGGCTGGGGAAAATATGAAGCATTCCAAAATAACAAATGGAGAGACTGGAAGAGTAATTATTTTTAATGCAAAGTTGTCCCCCAATCAAATGCGATGTGGAAAATACAAGGGAAAGACACATTTGAACCAATACCAGCAAAACCCCTTTCCATGAATCCATCTAAGTTATGTTCCATTTTTTATGCTTCCAAGAGAAAAAAAAAAAAAAAACTCCTGTTGCAAGTTTATTCACAGCATCAGCAGTTATTTGATTTGATTTGATTTGATGTTGGGACAACAGAAACAATATAAGCCTCTTTATCCCATTTTGCACTTTTGCAAATAATATTAAATCAATTTCTTGAGTAAAACCACCCCTTGTTGGCTCTTTAATATTTGGGTCACTATAATGTCACTTGACATGTTGTGGCAACATTTTCGGGCTAAGCCCGAGACATGACGCATACCCCCAAACGCCTCAAATGCCTGCTATTAACTGAGGGAACCAAGAGGTCTACAGTCTATGTTCTCTCTTTATAGAAGGATTTTAAAGAGTTTTATAAAGAGGGAATATGCTCAGGGTTCAGCCTAAGGAGGCTTATCCTATACTACTACCAATGGGATGACTTAGCTGAGATGGACTTGTTTAGCTGGTTTCTTCAGCCCTGGAAACCTCTCCCCATTTGCCACCCCACGCCCATGACTGTGTCTGCATTTTGAGCCCTGCTTTTCTCCCTAGTTCCTCTTTTAGAACATCTTCTTACTCCCCTCTTCTTAAATTCTCACACTATCCGTGAAGCCTTCCACTGTTAATTAAAGCTTCCTATTCTCCACTGGGATTTCTGGAAGCCCGTAACTTCTCTGTGCTTGGCGTCCGTACCTCAGGCACATCATGGCCTGTATTGATCAAGGGTGTTTCAGGTGTATGCTTTTCTCTCCCCACCGAGATTCCTTTTTTTTTTTTTTTTAAGATTTTATTTATTTATTCTTTAGAGACACAGAGAGAGGGAGAGAGAGGCAGAGACACAGGCAGAAGGAGAAGCAGGCTCCATGCAGGGAACCCGATGTGGGACTCGATCCCAGAACTCCAGGATCATGTCCCAGGCTGAAGGCAGGCACTAAGCCACTGAGCCACCTGGGCTGCCCCCCTCCCCCCACCAAGATTCTTTTTTTTTTCTTTTTTTTTATTTATGGTAGGCATGCAGTGTGTGAGAGAGAGAGAGGCAGAGACACAGGCAGAGGGAGAAGCAGGCTCCATGCACCGGGAGCCCGACGTGGGATTCAATCCCGGGTCTCCAGGATCAGCGCCCTGGGCCAAAGGCAGGCGCCAAACCACTGCGCCACCCAGGGATCCCCTCACCGAGATTCTTAAAGCCAGAAATCACACTCACTCAGCACCTCTATTTCCTGAGGATCTGGATGCATATGAGATGTTCAATAGAGAACAGTAGGTATTCACTTAAATTGATGGATTGGTTATTAAAATTCCCCAGTATGTATCCTCAATTCAGGGGCAGGAGCTGACTTGAGCAGAAGAGGCAGGATGGAGATGTGTTGTGCTCAAGGGAGGAGGGAGGTATCCTGGTGGCACCTGGAAAGGTGATTCTAGGAGCGCAGTGGGTGACTGGGGATGGATATGGATCTTTGGGAGACATTTGTCTGTAGATGACAGTTGGACACATGGATCTAGTTTAATTGTCTAGAGGGACAGAATAAAAAGAAAGTCCTGAGTAGACAACAGTATTCTATGACAAGTAAAACATGTGGGAGGAAGACCATGGAGGTTTAGAAGGGGACCTAAAAATCTTATTTAATTTGGAAACACATCGGTAGCAGCAGCTTGGAGAAATGGGGGCAGTTCTGGGGCTATTGAGAGGAATTTCCTGCCCCTCATTTGTCTGAATGCTTTGAACCCCAATCTTATGATGGTTGGCCTTGCTGGCAGATAGGCTGAAAGAGGGAGGAGGATGTATGCTCCGGCCCAACTCTACCACAAGAAGCAGACAAATAATAAGAGTCTAAGGATGGTGGACTCCCATGTATCTGGGGATCAGAATGAAGGTTTCACACATTTTCCTCTTCCCTTGAGGTGGTGCTGAGTGGGCAGTCTGGTCCTAGTTTTGCTATAAAGTTAACACTATTACCTTGGGCAGCCATAACCTCTTTGGGCCTTAGTGTCTATCTGTAAGAAGCATGAGTAAAATCATCTTTTGGTCCCCTAGACAGTCCATCCGTAAAAGAAACAACCAGAAATCTTGCCTCTATAGAGCTGCGAACCAGGAAATTATGGGCACCCACGTCTGTGCATGCCTTGGGGTCTAAGCGATAACCCTCTTGCCACCCAAATTGATACTTGATCGCATCATTAGAAAGGTGGGGGTTTTGTTGTTGTTGTTTTTTAGATCTCTGTTTCATGACTTGGACCCCTAGGTGGGGAGGCTGTATACCAGGTGGTATGGGACATTGTAAGAAAAGGCTGTGAATCACCTCACTGCATCAACTTAACTGAAAAATTTAAGAGAAAAAGTAATTTCAAATTAACATAAGCACCACTTTCTATAAAAGTAGAATACAAACTTTGCATTTGTCCTAAAGACTGCACAAGGGGTGTAATTAAAGTTGGCATCTTCTGGTTGCACTGGGTTACCTGATACTTTCACAAGGACCAAAACCTTTCTCGTTCTGTTAGGAAGGCCTCACAGTGTTGCCAGGCACTCTTTGCTCAATGGATTTACCAGGTATTTATCACTCTCAAGTACCCAAGAATTTCTACTTGAGCTAGAACAGTTCATGTTTTTCATTTTTGCTTTTGCTGTTGTTCCTTTGCTTGCCCTTAGGAAATGCAAGGGCTCAAATCTGGGGGATTTTGGCTGGCACTATGTTGACAATTTCTGTCTTTACCAGAACATTCTCTTGTGGAGGAGTTGTGGCAATTTAGCATTGAAGGATCTGGTTCCATTAATTATATAACGTGCTCATAAAAGAGAAGCCCGATATGGACTTAGAAGACCTAAAATTCCCTTCAGGTCATGATTTGATCATCGTCTAGAAAACGCGAAGTATCTAATTATTTGGACTCAGATAGTTGGTTTTGCTCTTGTAAACTCCTGACCGAAAGCAATTATTTCCCAAATTTTTGAGACAAATGAACCATAGAAGAGCAGCTGTAGAACTTGTTGTAAGAAAATATGATAATTACCAAGTTTGACATGTGCTTTGACAACAGTCCTTTGCTAATCAACAGCTTCACTCCTAAAACAGACACTGAAAACATGTTGGACAGCCAGTCCTCAATTCTACATGCCAGTGGGAGGGAGTGGTAGTGCAGAAAACCCTATGCAACAGATAATCCCCAAAGCATTGTTGTTTGGCCTGAGGAGGTATCATATTTTTAATTTTTAAAAATTTTTGGCAGCAGATTCAGGTCCCTTAATTAGATCCTACACAAGTTATTGTTAATATTAGCTTCACTCTCTGAACAGACACACTTATGGCTGGCAGGAAAAGCCACCCTGGGCAGCAGGAAAAATTCATCTGGGGCTTACAAATTAGCAGAAGCCAATTCTGACATGGCTAATCCACAAGCGGATAATTGAGTGTTGACTGGCATTTAGGGAAACGTGTTTACGGCAAAGGACAGTGTGGGATGCTGTTGTATAGTCAGGTCGATAGAGGGGAAAGTCTTCACTTTTTACCAGCAAAGAGCTGCTCCATAAATGCAAAACAAAACTCAACTGAAAACCAGCAGCCTGAAGGCCAACATTTCAAATTGTACACTGAAGCAGCAATTCGAGAACATCTCTACCCAAGGTGGGGGTGGGGGGCTCCAAGGGCTTGGGGTTGGAGGGAGGAGTTGGTGATCCTTAAATGTTAATCCAACCATGGATCTTTTCTGAGGTCCCTCCCTTGTCTCAGGCTCTTCTGGGTTCCTCTTTTTATCTCTAGCTAAGGCTTTACAGAAAGCTTGTGTTTGTTTGGTTAAACTTGAAGTGACTGAAGTGACTGTGGGGCAATTTAGTGAGGAAAAAAATGGATGGTGGAGGAAGTTCCTGAGAACTTTCTCCTACTCTGTACAATGGGATCAATGATATCTATTGCAGGAGTTATAAGGATTAGGGGTTATAAGTGCATGGAAAGCACTTGATACTGCTACATAGTGAGCAAAACTCTGGAATAGATAGGTCTTACTCTTATTAATAATTGGAATTTAAAATATCTTATTCTTGTCAATGACAGTAATATCCCAACAGTACATCACCTTCTATTGATGTGCTGCAAAGAGTAAAATAAGTAATCTAGAGGACGATCTCTTTGACTACACCTAGCATTACTCCATAGAATTTACTTTTCCTCAAGGAGGCTCAATGGTAAAAGTAAGATGTTGGACTACTTTGCTGAAGAGAGTTTAGGTATTTAGACTCTAGACTGAAGATTACAGAAGATCCTCTGCAAATTTCTTTTAAATGTTTTTAAAATTTATTTATGATAGAGAGAGAGAGAGAGAGAGAGAGAGAGGCAGAGACATAGGCAGACGGAGAAGCAGGCTCCATGCACCAGGAGCCCAACATGGGACTCGATCCCGGGTCTCCAGGATCGCGCCCTGGGCCAAAGGCAGGCGCCAAACCGCTGAGCCACCCAGGGATCCCCCTCTGCAAATTTCTTAAAGGAAACAATAAATACCCACCCATAAGGGATAGCCCAAGAATAGTTGTGACTTCTAGGTGCCTCCTTATCATCTATTGTCTATCTTTTCCCCCCGGCTACTGCTAAGAAGGCATCCGCTGGAACTCGAGTCCACTTGCATATGGGAAATACACCAAACCCAGTATGTTCAAATTGGTTGTTTACAATTCATTCATGTAGAGTTGTAAAGCATAGTTCCTGCCACATAACATATCCTCATAAATATCTATTGAATAAATGTGGGAAATGCAGAAAACTCATTCTAGAGAATCTTAACGCTGAAAGAAATCTTAGAAATCATCAATTTCAAGTAAAAAAACCCAGAGAGACAATTGCTTTAGTCTAACTGGGCTGCTGTGACAAAATACCACAGATTGGGTGGTTTATACACAATAGAGATTTGTTTCTCATAGTTCTGAAGGTTGGAAGTCCAGGATCACAATGCCAGCATGGTTGAGGGAGGAGCTTTTCTGGGTCACAGACTTCTCACTGGACTCCTTGTACCCTCACATACTAGCTGTCTGAGGCCTTTAAAAAAAAAAAAAAGAAAAAAAAAAAAGCATGGCTCCCCTTCATGGGGATTCCTTTATGAGCTAATCACCGCCCAAAGGCCTCATCTCCTCATACTATCACCTTGGGCACTCAGGTTTTCAACGTAAGACTTTGGTGGGATGGGTAGACACAGGCATTCAGATCATAGCAACAATTGAGATATTTTCAATATAGAAGGTAAGTTAAATAAATCATACACAGCCATTTAATGGAACACTAGATAGCTGTTAAAAAGGTGTGCCCACGTGTATCGTCAAGACAAAGGGTTCATCAAATTTCGTTTTAAAAAAGTCAAATGATACAATATGATTTCATTTGCATTTTAAAGTATAATATAAAATGTTTGAATAAGGCCAGAAATGTTTGGAATGATAAAAAAAATTTTTTCAACAGTGGTTACCTCTGGGGCACAGGATGGGGAGCGCGATAAAATATGGGAAATGAGGGGAAATGGTATCATTTTATTTCATGAAATATTGTGCAGTTTGAGTTTTTAAAACAAGCACATATTACTTCATAATTAAAAAAAAATACAAAACTCCCCACATAGTTCAACTTCCTTCTTCAAAGACATTAAAAAGTATATATTTAGTTTAATTGACATCTGAGTGCCAAAATTGTAAGATGTTTAAAGTGCACATCATAACGATTGGATATAGGTATTCACCGTGGGAGGATTTCCCGCATCTATCCATCAGTCTTCTAGCCCTTCTAGTACAACACGGTGCTATCAACTCTAGTTGCCATGTTTTACATTAAATCCTTAGAACCTATTCATCGTGTAGCCAGAAGTTTGTAACCTTTTACCAACCTCTCCCTACTTCCCCCACCTCCCGGCCTCTAGAAACCACTTTTTTACTCCCTGTTTTTGTAAGCTTCACTTTTTTTTTTTTCCAGATTCTACAGGTAACTGATACCATACGGTATTTGTCCATTTAAGAGGAAAGAATAAAGAAGATATGGTAAACGCACACACACACACACACACACACAAACACAACCCACAGGAATATTATTCAGCCGTGAGAAAGGAGGAAATATTGCCATTTGTGACAACATGGATGGACCTGGAGGGTATTATGCTAAATGAGGTAAGCCAGACAGAGAAAGACAAATACTCCGTGGTATCACTTACATGTGGGATCAACCAACCTTTTTCTTTTACAGATGAAGAAACTAAAATTCTGAGAAATTCCTGACCATACGAACTTAGAACTGAAAGATACTTTTAGCATCATTAAATCTACCTTCCCCGTAGGACAGATAGGCTGAGGCGCAGAGAAACGAGGTGAGTTATGGCACTGAACACTGAAGTCTACAGAGAAAAGAAGTCGTGGATATTGGTGTTGAAAAAACTTTTAGGTACTCAGCCCATACTGTAAATCTATTAAAACTGACTCACTCATTTTGGATGAGGTAAGTGTTGACATTAGACAATTTGGTGGGCAGCATTTATTTTCCTATTTATTAAAATGTCAGAAAGAGTACCAATAGCACCTCCTAAAAGGCTTGCAGGTGGTGGTCTTCCAAACATAATCCTCAGTCCTTGAAGAGCAGAAAAACTCTAATATTCTAGCCTCATGATAAAAATCAGGCTGAGATGAGTATATTCAGGATATCAAAGCAGGGATAGTTCATGAAAAAAAATCTATAAAAAGACAGACGTGTGTGTGTGTGTCTACATATGTGTGTGTATAAACATATACATTTATAAAATACATTTATAGAATAAATTTATAAAATATATGGAAAGTCACATTTAAAAGCCACAGAATATTAAACTAGAAAAAGACTTCAAAGAAATTCGCTCTTTGAACAAATTCACCAATGCTCACTCGGTAATTTACTTCTTCTCAAGCCACATTTTGTATATGTCCCAGTGGAAGACAATATTGCCTCTGAGATTTTAAAGGGAGCACGCAGAAATCCAGATGTATTTACACGCTTTTGGTTCACGGTCATATTAACGCAAGAACATAGTGACCGTTATTTTGACGCAGTAAGACTCTTGTCTCTCATTACAAACCACAAACCGATCTTGCAAGCTCCGGCCTGGCACGCCGGGTCGGCTCAGTCGGTTCTGGTCTCACTGGCTGTGCACACGCTTTTGTCTGTGTTCCTCACACACAGGGAAGTGGAAAATTGAGACCGGCCCCCGAATAGCTCAAGCCTCAAATTAACATTTGCCCAGTGATCTGGATATTTGGATTGTAATAGAATAATTCCCAATTTGCCCCAATTCTCCACCTCGCCCTGGCCCACGGAGAACATAAAACAAACGGATTTTACGTAGGGGCCTTTATCAGAAGAAAGGGTTCTGGGACGTGATTGTATCTACGTCATAGTTCAGCCCAAGGCAGGGAAGCAGTACCTGCATTTAAATCACTCCTCAGGGTGACGTCTCAGCAGATGAGCTGCGTCCTCCACTCTGGCTCTCCGTGAAATCTCCCAAATGACATGTTGGCATTTTCACGTGGCAGGAAAATAGGAGCTGAAGTCAAGAAAACCGCAACATCTGGAACGGGAGAAAAAGATTTCACTGGAAAGAACTTGACAAACTCTGAAAACAAAGTTCTAGACTTTACTAATTTATTTTGGCTGCAAAGCCGAGCTCAATGCAAAGCTCAAAGAGGATTTGTCCGAGGCTCCTTTCAAAGAAGTAAAAAGCCAACCCGCACTAAAATTAATGCGTCGACTGCATAAACAGTCAAGATAGTTATCTGATACCGAGGGAATAGAGCCACACTAGGCCTTTTTGTTATTTATGGGATTATTATTGGAGGAAACAGAAGCAATTAGATATCCCCCTGCCTTCAGAGCAGGGGAAGGAAAAAAGGTGTCAAACATAGTTTTTCAATTTGGTCTCTTGATCATTTCGTTCTCGCTACATCTTAAAATCCAAATATACATACGCCCCCAGTGCCCCACTCACTGGCCTCTCAGCTGTTCCTCTGACTATTTCTCCTCGATCCTTTGAAAACGCCGTGCATTTTGAATGATGTATGGAAAGACTTAAAAATACCTTAAGAAATGCAAGCTGCATCCTTAAAAACAAAATGCATTTTTAAAAATTGTATGTCTACGTATCTGCGCGTATGTGTTGCAGAAAACAGGAACAGAAGCTTCCAGATCATTTGTACCGTAGAAAACACTTGCCCTTCTTGGGTCTGCCCAGCCTTTGAAGCCATTGTCTGGAAGATTCCCCACAGTGTGAGGCTCTTCAGGAGTCAGGACGTGCGTGTCCCTTGGTGCTGGCGACACACGTCCCAGTCAGGTGTCCGGATGGGCCCGAGGGACGCAGAATCGGGCCCGGCAGGGAGGTCCTCAGCGTGGGGGGCGCAGCCGGGAGTGCGGGTGGGCGGCCAGGGCCCAGGCTGTGACTTCGCCCGCCTGTTTCCCAGGCCGGTTCCCCAGATGCCCCATGGCCTCCCGGGGGCTCCCCAGTTCAGTACATTCTCCTCTGCTCAGATCAAGCACAGAAGGCTTTTGTCGCTTGCTTAGGGTCCAGACGGACACCTTTACAATTCCTTTACTGAGAAGTAACCCCCCAAAATACTTAACACATGATGCTCCAGCCTTTCTTCTGTGGATGATGCTCCATTTGCCAGGTGAGTGCCGAGCTGTTGACAGGCCGTTCCGAGAGCAGCAAGACAGGCTGCCTTGCCCTCGCTGTGCACACAGGGAGCTGGCTCCCCACTTTTTCCAGAGGTGCACGGGCGTACTCGTGACTTTCCTTAGCTTTTAGCTAAGGCGACCGACCGATGGTACGAAAATCTGCAGAGTAAGCCCTAGGGCCCCTGAGGTGTGTGATCTGGATTTCAGTAATCATGTGAATCGTTAGGATTTCTTTTTTTTTTTTTTAAGATTTTTATTTATTTATTCATGAGAAACACAGAGAGAGAGAGAGAGAGAGCACAGCAGAGACACAGGCAGAGGGAGAAGCAGGCTCCGTGCAGGGAGCCCCACGTGGGACTCGATCCCGGGTCTCCAGGATCACGCCCTGGGCCAAAGGCAGGTGCTCAACCGCTGAGCCACCCGGACTGCCCTTGTTAGGATTTCTTTTCTAAGTGCTTGCGAGGTATCAGGGTCTTTACCGAGTGCCCCTCACCCCCCCGAGCTTGGCACCCGTGTTCCTCCTGAAACCCTTACGTGACAGTTACCAGTTCCCTGAATCCTCACAATGTTCCACGGGGTGGACGTTGTCATCACTCCCGTTTCACGGATGAGTAGACCAAGGCTCAGAACTAGCCAATGAGCAGAAAGGGCCAGCCCCAGATCTTACACCCGTGTTGGCTGACCCCAGACGCTTCTGTCCTAGCCGGATCACACCTCTGCCCCGGGCGTGGCTGGTCGGGCCGTGGTCATTCCTACGCTGGCTCGGTCCCGCTGCCCGCGATTGGCTAGTCAGGAGCGGGGTATTTAGGGCAGGCTGCACGGTGCAGGGCACTGTTTCAACGCGAATAGGTGATGAAGGCACGACTCCTTTCATTCCAGGCTCGACCATAAAAGTAATATGCCTTTAGAGAGTGTATGATCGTGTACACAGCATTTTAATACGGATCATCTCACTTAATGTCATGAAGAGACTAGAGAGTAATTACAAGGAATAATGCCAAAATATGCAAAGTAACCCGGGGCTTAGAGAAAAAGTGAAGACGGAGGCGGTGAGGTTAATGAGGGTGAGCTTCTTCTAAGGGCAGATGGGTGTCTAGAAATTTCCTGGAGGTAATCCTGGTGCTCGATGGCGAAGGAGAGGTAGCGGGAGTTTCCCCACTGGCAGGTCTGTATCGAGTTCGGCGGGGAACAGTTTTGAATCTGAGACGACGGTGGCCTTGGCTTTCCCTGGTTCTGTTCAGTTGGCATCACGTGCGAGGACCGGTTCCGCAGGAGCGCGGAGTCGATGCTCCTAACACCCACCCCCTGAATCTACAAAACGGCCCTTATGCGAAGTCCTATTACCGGCTGATGGTGAGCCCACGACGGACACAACGGTGCTGTCCTTGTCCCCAAGGGGTCTTCTGTTGGGGGACAAAGAGATAAGCTTGAAAGAACCGGGGGGAGCCGAGGTACTTGGGCGGTTCTGGCTCCGAAGCAGGCTTCGTGGGGGAAGGGTGATAAAGAACCCTTTCTGGGGCCCAGAGTAACAAGACCTCCTTGGAAGGACACATGTTCTAGCAAACTTGGGGCTCTCAGGTCAGTTATGATAAGGTTTCCTTGGATGTACGTAAACAGAATGTCAGACGAGGTTGAAAATCATTGCCAGAGAGCCTAACGCGTCCATAATTTTAAAAAGTACAATCCGAGTGTAATTGGCTTGCATCAGAATGAAGGAATTTCATCCTCAAACGGAGAAGGCAAAATGCTGGCCTTGTCCTTTGTCTTCCCACCCCCCCCCCCCCCAGATTGCTTTCTTTCCTTCCACACAATTAACCCCGAGGGACTGAGAGCAATCAGGTGGCTGTAAGAGTAACCAGACTTCCCTCCCTCCTCGCCTCAATGAGCTCGTATTTTCTTCATAAATATATTTGAAGGTTAGGCTTTTTTTTTTTTTTTTTTTTGAGATTTGAGCCAAGATGAAAGGACACCAGGGTGGCAGAAGGTGCCTCTGGGGAGGTGGGCAGGTGTTGGCTGCAAAGGGCCGCCCTCCAGAGGGCGACTCGCCGTGCTCTTCTCTTGCCCCGCCAGCGGTCTCCTCCTCCGGTGACCAAGCAGCCAGGAAGCACAGGACCCTTTGGAGGATTGAGCCAGGGGCCAAATCTGAGTATCCCGTTTGAGTTGGACACAGGCTAAGATGCTCTCCGGGGAAACACTTGGCCATAATGATGGTTTTGTCAGGAACTTGCTGGTGCTGGGCGAACCAAATACCGGGACGCTGGCTCTGAAGCCTTGGAGCACCTGGTGGAAGGGGCATCATGCTGAGGCCAAGTCCCTGGTGAGTGGCTCCACGTGGCAAAAGCGTGTCTTTCCCAATCACGGTCTCCCCCTGCAGCTCCGGGCCCCAGAGTTAGCCAACTAGGAGGTGCTGCTCATTAGAGGGAATTGGCTTCGTCCCCCTTGTTACGGTGCCATGTCTGTCCTATGTCCCTTGCAGAGGCAGGCGGGTGAAGGCTCCACATACCTCCCTGTCCAAAGGGGGGACACCCTGGGGAGAAAGTGCTGCCCTGGGGCCCCGGCTCCAGAACACAGAAGGTGGGACACGTGATAACCAGACTCCAGATATTCGGTGAGAAGCAGAAATGAGCTGCTGGTGTTGTCCGTGTCCTCTGGGAGCCTGCTCGATGCAGCCCTGAGAGCTGACTATAAGGCCTGGTCCTAGGTCCACCTAACATCCAACCTGAGGGCCAGTAAGGAGATGCTTCCTCTGTGGCGGCTGCTGCTCTGTGTCCCTGCCCAACCTTTGAGGACCGACCCCTGTCACCCACCACGCTCTGTAAGATTCTTCTCCTCCTCTGAGATCACAGAGCACTTGTCTGATCACTCAGATAACAAGCATCTTGTGTGGCAATATATTGTCTCTCCATCTCCCCAGCCCTTCAAAACCGAAGTCACTTTCTCAGGCACAGCAAGATCTAGCAACGAGGTTACCACAGTTCCATCACTGTGATTTTTGTAATATCCAATTACTGCCCAGAGTATCGATTGGTTGATACTTTTATTTTAGTTTTCTTTACTATAGATTTGTTGTTTTTTTTTAAAGATTTTTTATTTATTAGAGGGAGAGAGTGCACGCACAAACATGAGCAGGGGTAAGGGCAGAGGGAGCGGCAGAGTCCCCACTGAGCAGGGAGCCCAATGTGGGACTTGATGCCAGGATCCCGGGATCATGGCCTGAGCCAGACGCTCAACCACTGAGCCACCCGGTGCCCCATATTTAAATATTTTTTTTAAAAAAGAGAACTTGATATCTCCACTAACAATATTTTCAAAAGTATGCTATTGAAACTTTCTCTAGCACACATTCAAGTAAATTACTGTAAATTATAAATGTTTCTGTTTCATCTAAAACCATCCCCTATAGCGCTGTTACTGTATCATTCCCTTACCCATCCATTTGGTGTTTATTGAATATCTGCTATGTGTAAGGGATGGTTCTAGGTATGGGGGAGTCAAGGATTACAACAGTGAATAAAAGAGATCGAAATCCCAGTTCCCGTTGAGTTCCAGTTGGGGAGAGTGATGGAGAACAAAAGGAATTAAGTAAAAATATATAGTGCGTCGGACAGTGACAAGATTTTGGAGCAGAACAAGGCAAGAGAAGGGGACAGGGAGCACTGGGCTTAGCTGGGGGAAGTGGCTTTGAAATTTTAACTAAGGTGGTCAGATGAGGCCTAGGATTTGAGCAAAGACTTGAAGATAGAGGGGGAAAGCCATTCTAGGAAAGGAGATTTCCAGCAAGTACCCAGAGGTGCTACAATGCTGGGATGTTTGAGAAACAGCAAGGAGACTAGTGCTCTGGCCTTGGAAGCACCAGAGTGGCTAAAGTAGGGCCATAGCCATTTGGCACACACGGGTTCTTACCGTGTCTCTACTATCCTCTTGAGTGTCTTTGGACAAGTTAGTTAATCTCTCAATAATGCAGCATCTTAAATTGGAATAAGAAAGAAAATGCATGTAAAGTGACTAGTTTAGTATCCTCTATGTAGTAGGGGTTTGGTAAATTATGGTTGTTACTGTACACAGTAAGCACTTAATAAACACACAATGACTGATATGGTGGCTATAGTGCTTTGATCTTCAAAATTATCATGACTCTTGCTTTTTATTCAGACTGTAAGAGTTAATGAATAATATGTGTAGCATTGTGCTACACAGATTTCAAGTGAAATATGACTTGGTCTCTGGCTTTCAGAAAACTCTATTCAGTTGGGGAGAAGAAGGAGGAGAAGAAGGAGGAGGAGGAGGAGAAAAGAAGAAGAAGGAGGAGAAGGAGAAGGAGAAGAAAAAGGAGGAGGAGGAGGAGGAGAAGAGGAAGAAGAAGAAGAAGAAGAAGAAGAAGAAGAAGAAGAAGAAGAAGTAGAAGAAAACCATGGAGGAGGAGAAGGAGAAGAAAAAGAAGAAGGAGGAGGAGGAGGAGAAGGGGAAGAAGGAGGAAAGAGGAAGAAGAAAAAGAAGAAGAAGACGACGACAATGATGGAGGAGGAGGAGGAGGAGAAGAAAAATAAGAAGAAGGAGGAGGAGACGAAGGAGGAGGAGGAGAAGGAGAAGAAAAAGGAGGAGGAGGAGGAGGAGAAGGGGAAGGGAAAGAAGAAGAAGACAATGATGGATGAGGAGAAGAAAAATGAGGAGGAGGAGAAGAAAGAGGAGGGGGAAGAGGAGGAAGAGAAGGAGAAGAAAAAGAAGAAGGAGGAGGAGAAGAAGAAAAAGAAGAAGAAGGAGGAGGAGGAGAAGGGGAAGAAGGAGGAAAGGGGAAGAAAGAAGAAGAAGAAGAAGAAGAAGAAGAAGAAGAAGAAGAAGAAGAAGAAGACAACGATGGAGGAGGAGAAGGAGAAGGAGGAGGAGGAAAAGGAGAAGGAGGAGGAGGAGGAAAAGAAAAAGGAGGAGAAGGAAGAGAAGAAGGAGGAGGAAGAGAGGAAGAAAGGATAGATATTAATACTGTTCACAAATTACCCAGTTTTCCTTTCAGGTAAAGGAAGGGGTTTCATTTCCCTGGCCCTTTGGAGTTAGGTGTTCACGTGACTCGCTCTGCCCATGACATGTCCACGCCAGTCATGTGTATGAGGGCCTGGGAGAGGCCTAAAGCACCAGTGCATAATTTGCCCCAAAGTTGAGATGGGGTCTCATCACCCCGGGTCTTCGGGTGATTATAAGAAGCTAAGCTTCCTTACCAACCCATGCTGGACGTGCGGCATGAGCGAGAAATAAACTTGTGTCAACCACTGAGACTGGCAGTCCTTTGTTACTCTAGTTGAAGGTACCCTATCCTGACTGAGACCGTACGTGGATCAATCAGAGATCCCAGTCCAGGGCTGACGCCATTATCACTGTACCAGTGGCAACGTGGTGACATCAGGGTAACACGTGAGGGAGGGTAAGAGTGATGGAAAGGGATACATAGATCCTCACTGTGTCCAGGAAACGTTGAAAAGTGCCAAATATATTGTGGTTTGATGGAAAAATGTTTTTCAACCAACACGTACATTTACTGAACTGCCGTTTATGTTTGATGTTTGACCAACTGAAAGTCTGTGGAAATTTTCCGGATAATTACAAGTGGATCCAAAAACATTTCTATTACTCTAGCATACATCGTTTCTATTTCTTGAGCTTCACCAGCATGCGCCTTCATTGATTTTGTAAATTAGTACTTGTGTCTCCGTTGCAGTCCAAAAAAGGATTAGAGTGGTTTAAGGCTGAAAACACTGATACAGGAAGACTAGAAACTGCGACCTAAGAGAATATAGACATGCTGTGTATTACTAATGGGAAAAAAAAAGGTTTTGAGGTATGTCTGTCTAAAATGGAAAGTTTGTTTGCTTTCAAATGTTTGTGCTAGCCAAATTCAGGATCCAAGGGTCACACTTTCTCAAAATAGGAATTTTTTTAAAAAATTATCTATTTATTTTAGAGACTTGAGGGGCGGTGGCGGGGGGGGGGGGGCAGTGGGACAGAAGAAGGAGAGAGAATCCCAAGCAGACTCCATGCTGGGCATGGAGCCCGACATGGGACTTGATCCCAAGGACCCTGAGATCATGACCTGAACCAAAGCCAAGAGCCAGAAACTTAACTGTCTATGCCACCCAGGCACCCCGATGAATAGGAATTTTAGGAACCATCCATGGACCACGGGTTCATGGCCCAATGAGAATCCATTTGTCCCTCGATTACTGAGCCCTTCATTATCAGTAAATTTTTTGTGTCACTCTAACACTCAATTTAAATGCCCTTCTTTTCCCGACTCAACCTGTCATCACACACTGTGGGAGAGGGACGCAATGTTCCCATTAACCACCCACGGGACTAATGATGTCCCTGTAGAGAATTTTCATTTTGCGGCATTCGTTTCAAACAGGGACATGAAGACACTTTTCTCATGGTGCCTCTATTCTTTCAGACCTGAATAAAACTGCCCAAATCTGTGTTTCCCTAAACACATTGAATAGCTCTTAAAAGAGGAGGTAGGTGGGGATCCCACTTTACAAAGACAAAACAATGTTAAGGCATTTATTTTCAATTTCACCAAAACATAAAACAAAACAAAACAAAACAAAAAAGCAAAACAAAAGCGTAATTCCCTTCAGAAGCCAAACTTGATTTTTTTAAAAAGATTTATTTATTTATTTGAGAGAGAGCGAGCATGAGCAAAACATGAGCGAGAGGAGGGGCAGAGGGAGAAGCAGACTCCCTGCTAAGTAGGGCTGGATCCCAGGACCCCGGGATCACTACCCAAGTTGAAGGCAGTCGATTAACCCATTGGGCCACCCAGGTGCCCCTCTGAACTTGATTTCTGAAAATGTGAAGTTTTTATAGAATGTTACTTTATTTTAAAAAATTAAAAGATTTTATTAATTTGAGAGTATGTGTGCACAAGAGAGAGACAGAGAGAAAGAATAAGCATGGGGAGGGGCAGAGGAAGAGGGAGAAGCAGGCTCCCCACTGAGCAGGGAGCCCGACTGTGGGACTCAATCCCAGGACCCTGGGATCACTACCTGAGTTTAACCCACTGAACCCCCAGGCACCCCTAGAAAGTCACTTTATTTATTTTTTTTAAGATTTTATTTATTTATTCATGAGACACACACACACACACAGAGAGAGAGGGGCAGAGACACAGGCAGAGGGAGAAGCAAGCTCCATACAGGGAGCCTGATGCGGGACTCGATCCCGGGACTCCAGGATCACACACCCTGGGCCAAAGGCAAGTGCTAAACCTCTGAGCCACCCAGGGATCCCCTAGAAAGTCACTTTAAATTCAGCATGGCCAAAATAGTCTAAACATGGTACCAAATTCATCTTAAAGCACATTGCAACCTATTTCCCTATTAACCTTCAGTAATATTCCTATGTTTGTTTGGATTCAGCCAAGTGAGTGTTGATGTCTTTCCTTTTTCAAATAATCTTTTTTTTTTTTTTCCATTGAATTGCCAGCAGGTGAGAGAATCAATCACGGACAGCCTTTTTACATCCTCTCATCTTTCCTCTTTTCACACTGTCCCCATCTGCCATCCTTTAACCTCTCTGAAGCTCCATACCAAAATCTTTTTGATCCTACAGGTGAAATCTGCTTTTGATTATAGGACGCTAGTGGAGAAGATGGCCACGATGAGGTTCCCCAAACTGGAAAAGTCAAGGAAAAGAGGGTGGGGGTGAACCGTGCAGCCTAAATGGGGATTGTCCTCTCCGTGGTGGCCCTACCTGGACGCAGCCCGGCTCGGGGAGCAATCCTGCTATTTCCCCAGAGCGCTTCTGGGCCTGCTGTTCGGACACAGTTGCCCTGCCTTTCCCGGCCAAGGGAGGCTGCTACTGTGCCCGCGGGGCTCCCAGACTCCTCTGCTTCTCTCTACCCACTGGCTCATCTAACCCCTGGGGATCCAGATCTCTCCGCCACGCCTCGGGCTTCTCAGGTGCCACCGACCACAGCCTAGCTTCGGCCTGGGCTCAGCATCGGGGAGAGCAGCCCTGGCCTGTCTGCGTCAACTTGTCTAAGCCTCTTCTGGTATTGGGCACTGCTGCCTCTGGGAAGGGCCCTGGGGGCCCATCGGAGAAGCTGGATGATTCACCCTGAAGTATCAGTGGACTTGGGTGACTCCTCAGGAGGCCTCGGTGCTGGTGGCACAGCAGAGAAGGCAGTGAGAGGACCGGAGGGCCTTGGCTGCAGCGGTGGGCCTCAGACCTGCTCGGCCCCGCTCCTGTCCACCCCGTGCATCGCCTTCAGCTCTCTTTTCTTCCCTCTGGACCATTAAAGAGTCTTCTAGTGGAGTTCCATTGTTCAGAATCATCATGCCCAAGTGGCTACAGAGGAACAAGAAAAAGAGCAAACCAACAAAACAAGTTCCTGTATTTCCTGAAATTTTCCCCCAAGCTTATGAAATGACTGAAATGTGGGAAAAAAAAAATCTATTTGATCTGAAAATCAGAAATGTCTCTGTCATCTTGTATTTTAACATTGAAATTGCTTGGTATGCCCTTCACACCTTTCTTTGTTGTTTGTTGTTTGTTTTGTTTCCGTAGTAGCAAAATCATAGCTCAACCGGGGCCTGGCTCAGCTATGAAACGGCCGAGCACCGTGCTCTTCTGGTGGCCCATGTAGCCATGTGGAGGGCCCAGGTTAACTGAAGTTGGGGAAAATGGAAATGTTGACATTTCTTTAAACAATAAAAATTACAAGTGATTGCCAAAGTGCCATGAGCTGACATTTACGGAGATTGTTCGCCGATTATATATATGAAATATCATAAGTAATTAGCTCGTGGCAATTACCTGCCCCTCATTATTTTGCTTTTAGAATATTTTTAAAGCTTAGGTTACTAAAATTTCAAATAATCCTGGGTTGTGCTGTCATGGGTCTTTATCCAAATGAATCGTGGTCTCTTGTAAACAGTCCTATGATCTGATTTCCATTGGGACAGGAGTTGTAAAAGGCCAGGGATTTTCGATGGATTTACACATATACTGTTTCAGTGAAGTTACCAAGGTTGACTTTACAGCCCTTTTCCTTGGAGTCTCAAATACACTTGCCACCCAGTCTCTTTCTACCACATTCGAGGGAATGGGTGATGAAAGGGGCTCGAGGTGGGGGTGGGAGAGGTCTGCCTCCATGAAATGTCCAACTGGAATTCCTTCTGCAGACGGTGGTCTCAGTTAACTAGCTCGGTGGCATTTATTGCTGGAAAGCTGACTCTGAAAGATACTTCAACATGGAGCCAGGCGTTGGAGGAGTTTTCTTTCGGAAAGCCTCATTCTGCTGATACTTTCATGCGAGGAAGAGATGCCTGGGAGGAAAGCCGGCGACTGGAATTTGGACTTTCCAAGAGGCCACTGGAGGAGATCAGGCTGGATCCTCCGACTTGCTTTCTCCCCACTTCCCGAACACAAGGAGAGGTGGACTGGCTTTCCCAAGATTTGCTCAGCTCAGGCTGGAATCATTACAAACAAATATTAACGGTACTCCATTACTGGCTACGTTTTCAATGAAGTTTAAATAGTCTGAGTTATGATGATTAGCGAGAAATGTATGGATAATAAAGGTAAATGAGATTCATATTTAATCCCCAATTCTGAACGACTGGTTTGATTGTCTCGTTCACTTGGCAAACAATTTCATTCCTAAATGTTATTTAAGCCACAGACAGAATTTCTTTAACATGGCAGAAAGGAAGGGATTAAAATATGAGATAGAGGCAGCACTTACCTTGGACTGATTAATAGACTCAGGCTGGTCCCCTGCTGCCATGCTTAAAAGCATCAAGACCTGCTCTGCAATCCCAGCCTATATATATTGATACTCACTGGGTGCCAGGAAAACCACTCTGATTAGTCATACTAAACCACCACTTAAGTCGTGTGCATGCCGTGGACCTACACTCTCCTTAATCAAGCCATAAATTTGGGGACTCTCCAAAGCAGGACCCCCTCCCCGAAGGAGGGATGGGGGCATTTGGTTCACCGGAGGGGCTCTCTCTCTCTCATCCTTAACTTGCCATTCTCTCCCAAACCCATTGGCTGTCTGGCTCGAATCATAGAGCAATTGGAATAAAAAATCTGTAATTTCATGCATATGGTCTGATGAGGCCAATGACTCGGACTAAATAAATTACCTTTGCGTCGGTAGCAGAAAGGGAGAGGAAGGCTGGGGGCTTCCCCATTTATCTGAAGCTTTCCTTAAGTTCTGTTGAAGTCACAGACTAGTGGGACCACTACTTATTACTCAGAGCCAGAAAGGTTGACCGTGGTTTTCTAGAAAACCGTATGAGTGCTATGAGGTCTAATTCCTATCTTAAGGGAACTTCCAAATAATCTCATTTGTATTTACTGAGGCATAGCCTTCAAAGGGCTATCGGAAGAAAATGCCTTTTGAAAAATTTCCTTGGAGCTTGCCTTTCCATTTAGCCTCTAATCTTTAAAGGAGAACAAGTAAGCGAGCTAGCTTTTTCAACCTCCCCACCCCCTCTCCTGTTTCTTGCCATGAAATTTTCCCATCGAGCGTCTTTCTCTCCCACTTGGCATCTCTGAGAACAAAACATCAACTCTGAGTAACTGTGACGCGCAGAGAGAGCTTTGAACTCGCTCCTAGTATGGGAAACTGGGAGGACTATAAAGTGTTCCCTAACTCCATGGTCGAAAATGACAACATTCTTTAAAACTCCGCATGAAATTCAATCTAATTCTTCCTTTCTCCGATTACAGGATCCTTGGTGTAAAATATTACATTTTTTAGCAACGGTGCAAAGTTAATCTATCATAGTGCACCTCCAGGTGAGATTTATTACAGATTGCTTTCCGAAAATGGTGAGCTCTCTCTCCCTGCATATGTGGGACGTATTCATCTCGTTATTATCCAGTTGAAAAATTCCCAGTGTACGCAACGCCTGAGAAGTACGAGTGGGCAAGCCTACAGAATATGACACTTATGCTAATCTGCGCCCTGCTGTGGAAAAACATACACAAGGATTCCATTACCACATTCATTAGGCTGCCGCACACTCCATCCTGAATAGGGATTATGAACCACAATAGACTGAAAGCGGTGGATTGAGCCCACTTAGCCAAATTGCTCTGACATTGGCCAAATATGTTGGCACCGGGAAGATCATCAGCTCAGACTTTGCAGAGGATGTTACTCGTTGAGAGTTTGTCCTTCCCTGTGACTGTCACATCACTCAGCCCATGGCGTATGTCGTTAGCTCAGATGGTGAAAGCTGGCGCCCACAATGTATTTATGATTGGAATCTGGAAGGACTGTTTGCAAGGTGCTACCCAGCTCTTTTCATGCACCTGTTGTGCGGTGCCTCTGACCCTCCCCATCCACACTTCTTTCCTGATTACATTCAGAGAATGAGTTGTGTGGTGATAAAATTGTAGAGCTGGAAGAGAAATTAGAATCAGACGAAAATGCCAGTTTGGCACTCAGCTTGCCTGCGTCTCCTCTCTGGTTTCCTGGGCTACTGGATGGACTTGCCACCTATCAGCCTGACCTTTTTATTTTATTTATTTATTTTATTTTAATTCTTTTTGCGGGGGCAGGAATATTTGCCACTGGTGTTGCTAAAAATATTTTAAATAATGTCCGAAGCAATAAAGAAAGGAAGACAAGCTGCTGCTCAGGAGATGTTCGGGAATCTGGCTACGCAGGCAGAGGGGAAGGGGGTGAATCACGCCCGTGGATACCACCTAGAAGACGGTAGTAAAAACCCCCTGTGTGAAACGGGTTGTCAGCCCGAGGTTCTAGGAAACCGTGGTCTAGGCTTTTCCTCTTCGGTTCGGGAGTTCAGCAGGAAGTTGTGAGTTGTTATACCCAACACTTTGATTTACATCATTGATGCGTCTCTGAAAAGCTGCAGATAAATCAAATTTTGTTTTTGCAAACTGAATCTCAGACATGCTCCAGGGAGCTTCTTTGGGCCGAAGTAACCCTGCACTTGGTCCTGACGTGTGTGTAAAAGTGAAGGACAGGATCTCACGCTTGAAAGGCAAATAATAACTGTGGAGTTTATCATCTGTCTGTTAGGTTCACCTTATTGGGCTAAGAGTGGAGTTCCAGGAAGAATAAAATAGGAATGAGGCGGACACTTGAACAGAGGATTGTTGAACTGACATGACCACAGCTTTCTATTTTTTCCCCTCTTGAGAAAATGGAAATGTCAGAGAATCGCAAGCCTCATTTTTCTTTGCATGCTGAGGTTGCGTCATGTGTTTTGGGAAGGCATAACTAACCTCTGGAGTTTTCCAAACACAGACCCCATCAATACTGGCTTATGATGCCCATAAATCCGGGGCAGGGAACACGGAAGGCACCCGGGCGCCCTGCCTGCTTCCGCAGCGGGAAGATGCTCTCGGAGAGGCTCTGGATTTTTCTCCCCCACGTCATGCTCCTCAGCCCCACTTCTCGGGACCATCGTCTCCGGGCAGTCCCGCCCTGGGCCTGCCAGCTCCCGGAGACACCAGGACGCATCAAACAGGTTGAGGAGGCCCTGTTTTCTTGCCAGGGGAACACGGCCCTTTGCACCGCGATTGTAATACAATCTTTCCTCTCTGGGGCTGCGAATGCTACAGTGCAAAACCGTGTTTGAAAACCTCTTTTATCATTCATCGTCTCCAGACTGAAATCATTTTTGACAACCTCTGCAGAAAACAAGCAGCTTTCTGGCTACTGGCGAGTCGATTAAAGGGAGGAAACACATGTTCACTGTCAGACGAAGCCCCTGGAGAAAGCACTGACAACCTTTTAACCCCCTTTCCCAGGGAAAGGGCCCAAATGTTTCTCTGGAACAAAATCACCACATTGTCTTATGCATCTTTTCATTTCATGTGTCTTTTCATTTCTTCCTTAGGCAAGACACGTAAAAATAATAATCCTCGGCACCTCCGTTTTTATTTTGGATGTTAACAGATCTGTTTTACACCCTACTCGGGAAGACGGGGAAGACAGTATCATTAATGAATGTCTTTTATGAACTAAGCCTTCCTTTTTTTTTTGGCCCTCTGACCACAGTTTAAAATACCAACACACCAATGAGTTCACTCACCTCATATAGTGATTCCCCAAACCCAGCCAAGAAGCCACAGGAGTGAAATCGTCTGAACAGTAGGAAGGCCCGACTAGCTGACATTACTAACAAGCTGAGCGGCAAGACTGGGCTGTGGGAACTTCGGCGCCTCTCAAGATCCCGAGCCCAACGTTACTTATGCATATGTTGTCAAGCAGACACATTTCCACAGTACGGAACGAGGAGCAAGGGCGGGAGAGGGAAGGTTCTACACACAACGGAACGAGAACGTCAGGTGTGTGGGCTTGCTTCGTAGGAAAAAAAGAAAGGTAATAACTTTTAAAACGCCAGCTGTAATCATCACAATTACAGAACCATCTAGCTCTCAGTTCCTTAACCTATAACCTCAGTATGTTTTACCTCAGTATTGCTGGCCCAAGTGGTTTGGTCTATTATGAGAAAATGATCCTCCTCACCCCCTCCCTCCTCAAGACTGCATATTTGCTTTTAAGACCCAAAAGGCAGGGTGGGAGATGGGGGTGGAGGGACGAGCTTTAAAGTTATTGTCTGTCTGGCTGGGAGAGGTGGCCTTGTGTGGACTGCCTAGAGCAGAGGAGATCTCAAATGAAAAGAGGCGAGAGGAACAGCTCCACCCACGTGAACTGGTACGTGGCAGCTTGTGTTCCCCATATTCTACTGGTGCTCTTTGGTTTTTTGTTTGTTTTTTATTGCTTATAAGTTGATTTTTATTTTTTTTATTAAAGTGAAATTTGCATAACATTAATGTTCTGTTTATTTTTATTTATTTTTAAAATTGACGTTTTAGGGTGAAGAATTAACAGTGTTGCGTAACCACCACCTCTATCTGGTTCCAAAACATTGTCATTACCCCAAAATAAAACTTTGTACCCATTTAGCAGTTAATCCTCATTTCCTCTTCTCCCCAGCCTTTGGCAATCACCAATCCACTATTTCTATGGATATTTCATGTATATAAAATCATACAAAGGCTAAAAAAATTAAAAATAAATAAATAAATAAATAAATATCTATGTATATTTCTGGATATTTCATGTATATAAAATCATACAAAGGCTAAAAAAATTAAAAATAAATAAATAAATAAATAAATAAATAAATAAATAAAATCATACAAGAGTGCCTGGGTGGCTCAGTCAGTTGAGCATCCCATTCTTGATTTTGGCTCAGATCATGATCTTGGGGGCCTGGGATCCAGCCCCGAGTCAGGCTCTGCTCTCAGCGGGGAGGAGGAGTCTGCTTGAGATTCTCCCTCTCGCTCTGCTCTTCCCTCTGCACAGCGCTCTCTCTCTCTCTCTCTCTCTCTCAAATCAATAAATCAATCTTTAAAAATAAATAAATAAAATCATACATCATGTAACAACAGTCTGTGCCTGGCTTTTAAAATTTACTATAATGGTTTTTGAGGTTCATCCACCTTGTAGCTTGTATCAGTGCTTCATTTCTTTTTATAGCTGAATTAATATTCCATTGTATGTATATACCCATAATCCATTTATCCCTTCATCTTTTAGGAACATTTGAGTTGGCAATTGTTGGCTGCTATGAAAATTCACGTACAAGTATTTGTTTGAGAACAAATTGAAAACAGGCGTATTCAGTTCTTTGGGTGACACACCTAAGTGTATGTAGAATTGCTATGCCAATATGGTAATTCCATGTTTTCTTTCTGATGAACTGCCCACCTGTTTTCCACAACAGCTGAACCATTTTACATTCCCACCAGCAATGCACAATTTCCCTATATTCTCACCAACACTTATTTTTTTCTTTTCTCTTTCTTTATTACAGGTATCCTAGAGGGTGTGAATCTCACAGGGTTTTGACTTGCATTTTCCTAATGACTAATGATGTTGAGCATCTTTTCATATGTGTTGGCCATTGGTATATCTTCTTTACAGAAAGGTTCCAGTGCTTTGCCTATTTTTGAATAGAGTTGTTTGTCTTTTTTATTGTTGAGTTGTAAGAGTTATATGTACTTACATATTCTGGATATTAGACCCTTATCAGATACTTGATTTGTCTATATTTTCTTGCATACTGTGGTTTTCTTTCCACTTTCTTGATAGTCTTTTGATGCACAACATTCTTAATTTTAAGTAAGTCCAATTTATTTATTTTTGCTACCACTTTGGAAAAGTCATATTTAAGGATCCACTGACATACCCAAGGTCATGAAAATTTACTTCTATGATTTCTTCTAAGGATTTGACAGTGTTTAGCTCTTCTATTTAGATCTTTGATCCCTTTTGAGTTGAATTTTGTGTATGATCTGACAAATCAGGGGTCCACCTTTATCTTATTGCATGTGGATATCTAGCTGTCTCAACATTTGTAGCTGAAAAATATATTTCCCTATTAAATGGTTTGGCACTTTTGTTGAAAAATCAACTGGCCACAGACATACAGCCTCAATTCTATTCCATCAGTCTATATCTCTATCCTTATGCCAGTGCCACACTTTTTTGACCACCATCACTTTGTGATAGGTTTTGAATTGGGGAAATAGGAGTCCTCAAACTCCTACTCACTCCCTTGATGAGCCCACCATAATGAGCCTATAATTCAGGCCCAGACCTTTTACTGTTTTTCTACTTCCCGGCAGGGTCTTTAGACCTAAAACTTGGACATATCTCCAAATATGTTGCCTTTATTATATCATTTAAAAAATGTCCTTGGCCCTTTAAATTTTACAACCAGCCAAAACTTCCTCATTAGAGATATTTTTCTGTTCTAATTCTAAAGTGATATTTGTCAAGGAGTAGCTTTAAAGCAGTTGACTTTCTGTTATTTGAAAAATATACACCCTGATCTTTTTCTATCACTACATTCAGGTTGCTTTCCTGAATAGCTTCAAAGAAACACTAGAGCCTGCAAAAATATTGATGGCTGTTTGGAGAATGAACTATGTTGTAATATTTTTACCATATTACTATTTTCCACTCTCCCTACTGTCAGACAAATTGGGTAAATCTCAGTTTCTATGCTGAGCTCAATAAAAACTTCACACCAAATCCTGTAGGAAATGTGACATACATACGCTTCTGTGTTCTGGGTTTCCAAGTGACTTTGCATGGACATACCTGAAGCGGATCTTGTTTTTGTTTCTGTCAGGTCATTTGTGTCTCCAGGCTTCCCATATTCCCACCTAGAGAGGCAATGAGGACCAACATTTCATCTCTCATATGTTGATGATGTATGAAATTACTCATAAAGGGTAAAGCATCTTCCATAGTAAAAAAAAAAATCAGCCTTAAAATACAAGTATAAAACACTACCTGAGTGAAGTAGTGTGTTGGCTTTCAGAGAAAAAAAGAATACCTTAGACCACCACACAGAATATTCCAGGAGGAATATTTTATAGGAGGGAGTAACATTACATCATCCAATCCTTAGTTTTATTTGTGAAAAGGGGCCCAGAGAACTGGTCTATCCTGTGCCCTTCCATAACTGCTGTTATCTGGTTAGCAGACAACGTTCTCAATGAGAGACAGATCAAACACAAAGATAAGTTCAGAGGGGGCACTGAAGAATTCAAATCCCTACAGGTAGTTCAAATCCCTGCAGAGGGATGGCTGATTTAAACCCTAGTAGAAGTTTGCCTGGGAACAGCTGTGCATGGTGAAGGGGGGACTCCCCAGCTGTGAGCACAGGGTCAGCACATGGGAGGATTTGGACCCAGTTTCCAAACTCGGTGATTTTGAGTGAGGGACAGGTGGCTGACGCTTCTTTTGATTCTTTTCAGAAACACCATCTCAGGGAGTAAAAGTTTGATAAGGTGGCAAACGTTGGAAGGAAAACTAAAGTGATAAGGAAGGCCTTCCTAATGGCACGCTTGGTCTTCTGCTGAACTTGTTTCTTCTCCCTAGCTTCTTAAAATATAAAATGTCATTTTTATGCTAGTATAACAATGGCCATTTGTTAAGTACTTACTCTGTGCTTAAAATTGTGATTGGAAAAACAAAACAAAACAAAAACAAAAACAAAAATAAAAATAAAAAAATAAAATTGTGATTGGCTCTTTATAACTATTATAAAAAACTATGATGGTATATTAATGCCCATCCTACAGCTGAGAAAACTAAGGCACAAAAGGTTAAGACTGTTGCTTGAGAAAGCACAGCTGAAACATGGCAGAGCCATTTGTGGACTAATATAAGACATGTTCATGGTAGAAAAAAATGGAAAGCAGAGAAAAAATATAAAGATGAAAATAAAAATCAACTACAATCCCACCATCCTTAGATAACCCAGATTATCTCCTTCGACCAAGGTACACATGCTTTGAGCTCCAAAAGGTCTAAGTGGCAGCAAGCCATTGCATGTGGCGGTCCCACTGTAATGCCTGTGAGTCTGTGTTGTTTGGTTCCTTTTTGACCCTTCTCATCTTTTTCTGTTCCCCAAATTTCTTTCTTCCTTCTGCATTTCCTACCCCTCACTCGCAGTTGTGCTTCTCTGTGTCTTGCCTCTTTAAAGCGGAACGTGGAAGGAGGGTTTCCAGTGGGTGGCAGGAGAGGCGTTCGCTCCTTCCCTCCAGAGTGCCCCAGAGCTCTCCAACAACCCCAGCCACAGTCCCCGTGCTCCCCGCCTGGGCTCGTCTCTCCGCAAAGGACGTGGAGGCTGCACGAGCTGCACTGACAGGGCTGTGCATGCATGTTTACGAGCAACAGGCGGTGGAAGTAAACACAGCCAAACCATCTTTCATCCATAGCACATATTATTGATTTTTCTCTAATTAAAACAGTCACAACAGTCATTGTTGTCATGCCTACGTTTCTCATCTTTTATATTTTAAATAGGAACCAGCTTGCTTGGTAAAAACCCAGCAATTCTCTTTCTTTCATCCATCTCCCTTCCTCCCAGGCGAAGGCCACCTCCTCTTAAAGGGTCTTTTTGGGTCTTTAGTACTTTTATGATATGAAGAGCTCCACTCTTGTCAATCCCCATTAAATCTTTAGGCCGTAGGCTTCCTCAACAAAGCAAAGGGTGAACTGTGGGCCCTGGCACGGAAGCCCCTTCCCAGTCACCGGAACTGGGCGCTCGAGGCATCTGTTTCTGTGATTCCTCCTGGTTGACTGTCATTCGTGTTAACAGCTGGACTTGCAATCTAGGAGATTTCTTCATCAGCAGGACTGCCACAGGCTTTGCCCCATCATCCCCCTGTCCTCTGGTGGCTCAAAGAGAGCCAGAGGCAATGAGGGAGGATGGGCAGGGGAGCAGTTGGTCTCCAGCTCCTTTGGGGGAATAAATGGCCCTGGGTGGGGACTCCGGAAAGGCATGTGACCTCAGATCTTTATAGGAGACTGGAAATGATGGACATCTGGAGCTCTGGGTCGGGCACCAAAGACAAGAATGTTAAAAAGAAACGAATTTCCTGTTTGATGCATAAACAAATAGGGAGAGTCCCTGAGGAATGGATTTATCTGCTTGTAAAGGCTTCTTGGTGGTTTGGCAGAGTGGAGAGCACACCAGGAGCAGAGCACCACCCTCCCTGCATCTGCCACTGACTTTGTGGCCTTAGACAGATACTGAACACTTATGGTTTTCCGTTTTCTGCTCTGTGAGAGAACAAGATGCACCTGTGGGCAGTTCCCAGTATTCCATGGAGTACTTAGACGATGGAGGAAAGGAAGCAAGGAGACAGAGGGTCCTGGATCCTATAATCCGCAACCTTTTTATGTATAATTTCTAGGCCAGGGCTATGTACTGGTGAATAAGGGAGATAACATCCAAATTTAAGGAGTTTACAGCCTAGTGACGGAGATACACAATAGACAGATAAATATGTCCTGTGATGTCAGGAAGTAGTAAGTGATACGCAGAAAGAGAGAACTGTTTTAAGACTGGTTGTCCCTAAGAGCTGGGTATTTGGAGCTATCTCTGGGGGATGCAGAGCTCACAGTAAGTCCTATTACATGTCCTCTATTTTCATACTAGCACCCGGCATTCTTACACATTAAAGACAGACTTGAGAGCAAAACTGCAGCGTATGAAGATCACACGCAGGATGGTCACATATAATTAGAGGAGGGGACCTGGCCCATCCGCTTTGCCTTGGGGATCAGAGGAAAAGGAGAGAGAATGATCTCAGGCGGAATGTACAAGAGCTTCGGGTGTCAGCATATAGATGGCTCTCCTTTTTATTAAGGACTGTCTTTCCGAGCCACGGCCTCATATGGGGTCCCTAGGCAACTGCCCATATTCTACGACTGTCTATCATGAAAGGATTATATAAACAGAGTTTAATAAGCTCAGATCAAATCCATGAATTTGAGTAGAAATATTCAGGAGACAAACTACGTTGAAGACTGAAAGTGACTTTAATCCCTTCCAATCTTCATTTCTCAGCTGACGACCCCGAAGATGCAGAGTTGGAGGAGCAAAGCCACGACCGTAGAGTTGCGTGGCCATGTCAGAGCTGGGCCACTCCGGGCCTGGGCTGCTGAGATTATCCACACCGCTTGGCTATGGTCCTGGCTACTGGCTTACAAACCCGTTACACAAATACTTAGAATCAAAGTGTTTTCCTCGGTGACTGGTCTGCTTAATTATCCAACAAAAATCAGTGACTGTTCACCCAGGCTTGGATCTCTAATACTCTCTTAATTTAATTCTCTTCTGGTTATTCTCATCTGGACTGTTTGTTCCTCTTTACGATAGAATCTAAATTATACATTCAGACCCATCTCATGAGTCGGACTGGGATCTGAGGCATCGAAGAATGACTTGGCACTCACCTGGTAAAACTGGACTACAAAGATTATCCATTTAAACAATGCAGATTTAAAAAATGCCTCTGGATGAATCACCCACAGCAGATAGCCATGATTTCAACTCTTCAGTTTATGGAGTCGAACCTTTTAAATATGCAAAACAAGCCCTGTTGAGCTAATCTGTGCTTGGAAGTTTCCCAATTCTCTCTCCAACTGAAAAGGAGGGATATGGATCTGCAGGAGGAAGTGAAGACCTACTGTAAGAGATTACACGGACTGCTGGGTTTAAATTCAGAAAACAATCCCTTCTGTGTTGATGGTGCTTTATGCTTTAGAAATACTGTATGGTCTCTTCAGTCTTCAGAAGACCGTAAGGATATTTCTACGGTATAAGCAGTACGCAGAAATGCAAGAAATGTGATCATATATGCAAGAGACACAAGAGACTGAAGCCTACAAATATAAGATTTTTACTTTTGGAAATGACCTCATAACCTGTTTAATTAAACCATTCCAACCTCAGCAGTAACCGTGCTTGTTTTACGGTATCTTTGAGAGCTGTAGATCCCTCATTTGTACATGAGTGTCTTCAAGATGGTTGTTCAGGATCCCACAAAGCTGTTTATTTCATTTAAAAAATTGTTCAAGTTGTTAGATTAAAAAAATTGAGTTCAAATGCACCCCTTTATGGCTTTTATCCATTGGTCCTGACTCAGAGATCGGGTGTTATGCACGGTAATAATACTAGCCACCGCACAGGAAGTGTTTTCGGTGTGTCAAGTCTTGCAAGCATTACTTCCAGTCTTTGGGACCTCTTTCAAGACAAAGATTATCTTCCAGTTTAAAAAAAAAAAAAAAACAAAGAAACAAATAACTGGAGAGAAA
This sequence comes from Canis lupus baileyi, assembly GCF_048164855.1. Classification (NCBI taxonomy): domain Eukaryota; kingdom Metazoa; phylum Chordata; class Mammalia; order Carnivora; family Canidae; genus Canis; species Canis lupus. The sequence goes on along the minus strand of NC_132848.1, from coordinate 68,514,370 downwards.
ATTAAGTGTGAAAAGACCCAGGATTAGCTAGCATCTGAACTGAGGTCTGTTTTCCTCTGCTAGAACACATTACCCAAATTAAGTCTAGTATTTGAAGATAATTTGGGAAATCCTGTCAACATCTCTGTCCCAAGTTGGACAAACTACCCCTTTGGTATACATTTTTGGTGGGTAATCAGAAAAATGCACACATGTGCGTAGCTCTAAAATACGCACCTTAGTTCATGTCTGCGTATTCTAGGTTAATAGCCCATGACTATCCCTCCAATCATTCTTCACCAATGTGAGTTGCTGTCATGGTCAATGGTGCTCCAGAGCTGTCCTACTTTGTCACTGTCCCTCATTTCACGTGGCACCCAGAACCGAGCACATTGCACGTCAGCCCACTGGATGGGAAAGAATTCCGAATCAGCACAACCACTCCTGCTGTTCCACACCCTGCTCTCATGAGCTCACCAATGCTAAATGGCTTGAGCAAGGTCATCTGCAATTCATGGTTCCTGTGAGACTCAGCCTTTGATATCAGTTCTAGGGCTTTTCCCTCTAAGGAGACAAAGTTCACACCTGGCTAATAAGGTTCCTTCTCAAGTCACACCCAGAGTTGTGCAGACATTTTTTTTTTGAACACAGTAGAAACTGTTTTGCTTTATATGCTTCCCTGGTACTGCAGGAGACAGAAGCCTATAGTAAACAAGCCCCCATGGGATCTCTGGCTAGCAAGGAGGTCCACATGCTTATGGAAGCATGTTTCCACTTAGTCTCACCACTTTCGTTCTCTCAAGAAAGACCTTGTCGGTCTCTGTACTTTTTCACATCACGTACAGGAGAGCCAGGCTTAAGAGAGTAGGGGTAGACTTAACAGACAGTAATACCTCCCCACACAACTTACCTGTTTTTTGATTTCCATAAAATGAATCCAAAATTTTGCAATAAATTCTGAAGGCTGGGATCCTATCTCTCTTGTGTGGCCAAATTTTCTCGGGTTGGCTAGAGTCTTAACTTGAGATGGATCCCACTGAGATGGTTTTGCTCAGCTCTGTGCTGCTTACCTGTATAGGGGAAAAGAAAGGATCAGTAAGGAGATGGAGGCCATGGGTGATACACAGAGACAACAGCGCCGTTGGTCTCATGCAAGAGTTCAGTTGAGGCAGATGTCACTTCCTCTTCCTTGAAACTCCCTTCGGGGACACCTGGGTGGCTCAGCGGTTGGCACAGGGCGTGATCCCAGATCAGGTGATCGAGTCCTACATCAGGCTCCCTGTGAGGAGCCTGCTTTTCTCTCTGCCTGTGTCTCTGACTCTCTTTCTTGCTCTCAAATAAATAAATCTTAAAAAAAAAAAAAACTCTCTTTGCTTGGCTCTCAATAAAACACTCTTGATTTTCCCTCTATTTCACTGGATTTCCTTTCTTGCTTTCCATAATTAGTTTCTCCTGTTACTCCCAACCTTTCCCTGTTTGGAGTGCCCCAGGGTTTAGTCCTTGGTCCTCTCCTCTCCTCTTCTCTTCTCTCTCTCTCTCTCTCTCTCTCTCTCTCTCTCCTTACTCCCTTGGGAATTTCTTCCAGTCTCATGGTTTTAAATACTATGTATGTGCAGGTGACTTCCAGAATTCTATCTCAAGTCCAGACCTCTCAAACTCCAGACATGTACACCCGACTGCCGACTTCCCATTTCCTCCGGGATGTCTAACAGACGTCTTGAACTCAACATGTTCAAACTTGAACTCCTCATCTACCCGTAGCACATGTGCCTTCCCCATTTCAGCTGCTCTTCCAGTTGCTCAGGACAAAAAATGTGAAGTCATCTTCGACTTCTCTCTCTCTCTAAGCCAACGTGAAATTTGTAAGCAAATCTTATGTGACGTACCTTCATATATATCCCCTTTGACCCCTTTCCACCATCCTGCTCTATGCTACCATTATTTCCTGCTTGGAATATCTCAATACACTCCTGACAAGATTTCCTGCTCCTGCTTATATCTTCTTTGACGCAGCAGCCAGTATGGTCTTCCTGAAATGTTAAATCAGATCGTGTTGCTCTTCTGCTCAAAACCTCACAACAGCTTCTTATTTCACTCAGTCTGACTTCTAGTGAAAGTCTTTACACTGATTTACATGGTTTGGTCCCAAATATCTTTGGATTCCTCCTCTTTTCTCTCACTCAATTCTCCTTCAGTACCTTCAAAATTTGTTCAAATGTCACTGAACTCTATCTTCCACCACCCCCCCACCCAAGCAGGGCACATATGTCCTGATCTCCTCACTCCACTCTTTTCTTTTTATTTCTACTCTTCCTAACTTTTGTTTATTATGTGTATTGCTAATTGTCTTTCTCCACTAGAATGTACACTCCACAAGGGGAGGGATTTTTTAAAAATCTGATTAGTTCATTTACATATATATCTTGGCAATGACAGCAATGCTTGGTCCAGAGGAGACAATAAATATTTGTTGAATAAAGTAATTAATGAATAAGTTATGTAAGCAAAAAGCAAGAGGGTCCAGTTTTGCAATTCATAGTCAAATGACTGCAGTGACATATTTGGATAAAAAATAGATATATTCATATTATAGTTCTGTTTATGTTGTGTAGCAGCATTCTGTGCTTCCCAAAGTGTGGTACAAGTGTCTTCAGGTGGATATGGCAGTGTGTTTGGGATGTTAAAAACCTAATATAAGCATGACATTTCTCCCTTTGGGTTCCAATTTTCTCAAAGATTTGGGCGAAAATATTTCTTTCACATTAATACAAACATGAAAAAAAATGGAATACAAACTTTGCACGAATCCTAAGGCTGGAACCGAAGATTTCATGGAAAAAGCTCTGCTCTAGATTCCTCTATCATACATTTGTTTTCCTCCGCCCTAAGTGGTAATTTATGGAAAAATGCTGAACACTATTTTAATATTAAGCCAAACTCTCAACTGAGTCATTTTCCCTATGTTCAAGTCATCCCGTGTTCACCAAATACTTTGCAAAGCATCTTATTCTTATTCCTAAGAATCACAGAGCCTCCTATCATCACCATTAGCTTAATATCCTCTTGGGGATCCGCCTACTGTTGGAAACCAAGGTCACACCAAGGGCTGAACACCATTCAGCAAATCAGTGAAGGAGAAAACAAGCTGCTCTACTGCAATTGGCCAAATGTTCAGTGTTCTGAGTCTCATACAGATTTCGTGTCTGGTTCTTTAACTTTTTCCCCCCATCTGAAAAAACAAAAACAAAAACAAAAACCCCAAAGGCCTTTTAAATCTTTATTACATAAGGAATCCACGTAAATTGTGACTTAAAGCATAGTGTTCCCAAAATGTAAATGGACAATGGATATAAACCATTAGGAATCCCAAAGGAATAAAAAATATATATACTTCGTTAATTTACATGTAGGAAAAAGTCCAACTTCACCAAAATAGAAGAAAGTGTGGCATTATTTCTCTGCAATCAAATCAGCAAAGATTGTTGAAGATGGTGACCTTGGCTGCAGGGGTAGGTACAGCGAAAGAGTCATTTTCACACATTGCTAGTGGCAGTGCCAGCTGATGCTCCTACAGCTACTTTTATTGCAAAACAATCACTCCGCAACCACAATCATTTTATCATCTCTTATGGTTTTTGTGGGTCACAGATTTGGACAGAACAAAGCAAGAGTTTGCCTTTGCTGCATGAAGGCTGAAGCCTGGAATCATCTAGAGACCTTTCTACTCATGTGTCTGGCAGTTGAGTCCTCAGCTGAGCCGTGGGCTCTGTATGTGGCTTCTCTGCCTCGGCTCGTTGTCTACAGAGGGTATTTCCTCTTTAATTTTTTAATTTAAGTATAATATGTGTAACTTAAGTGCACAAACCTCGAGTGCACAGTTATATGAGGTTTTACAAAGTGAACATCACTGTGCATCTAGTTCAAAATCTTGATTTATCAAGATCAAGCTTTAGAACATTAGCAGCAAACACCAAAGTCCCCCCTCATGCCTCCATTCGTCATTATCCCCCAAAAATAGTTGCTTTCGTGAAGTCTATCATAATTTCATTTTGCTTTTTTTCAACTTTATATAAAAAGATTTAGGTACATACACTCTTTAGTGTCTGACTTCTATACTATAATCTTGTATTTCTTGCTGAGACACGTGGCAGGAATTTTATTCTTTTTATTAGTTGTGTAGTATTCCATTGTATGAATACCATATTTGTTCATTTTCCTATTGTTTTTTCATTTTAGGTCGTTTACTTTGGTCTTTTTAAATTGTTTTCAGCAATGTTTAAGGCTTTCAAAATAAATGGCTTGCACTGTTTTTGTTAAATTTATTCCTAAATAATATCATATTTTTAAAATTTCAATTGATTATGGCATTGTTCTTTAAATTTCATTTTCCATCTATTTTTTTTTTTGCTAGTAAATAAAAATACAATTGATTTTTACATACTGTCCTTGTGGCATCGCTAAATTCAATTCTTACTCCTAACAGTTTTTATTTTTTTAATTTCTTTGGATTCTCTTCATAAATAATCTCATAATCTCTGAAAAAAGATTTTACTTTTTACTTCTCAATTTTAGTATCTTATTTTTAAAATTAATTAACTAATTAGTTTGCAGTAATGAGAACAGCCTTTCTTACCTTGTTCTCTCTTACGGAAAACATATTCAATGTTTTATCACTAATCATAATGCTAGCTGTAGCTTTTAAAATATGTGTATATGTTTATGTGTGCACGTACACCAACATAGAAATATCCCAGTTTTTATCGTATAGAAGAAGGTTCCTTCTAGTCATTGTTTCTAGGAGGTATTATTATGAATAGATGTTGAATCTTCTCAAATATTTTTTCTACATATATTGAAATTAACGTTTTTCTCCTTTATGCTATTAAATGATAAATTACAGTGACTGGTTTCTTAATGTTAGGCCAAACTTGCATTCTTGAAGTAAATCTCCTTGGTTATAACATATTATGCTTTTTATATATTATGCTGTTCATTTTGCTAAAATTTAAAAAATATTTTTGCTCCTATGTCCCTGAGAAATGTTACCCTAATTTTTTTCTTGTACTGTTCTCATCATCCTTTGGTATCAGGTTTATTCTGGGTTCATAAGATAAATTTAGAATTGTTTCTTTCCTCCTTTTTTTCTGAGGAAGTTTGATATTACTTCTTATTTACATGTTTGATAGAACTTAATTAAGCTGCATAGGCTCAGGTTTTTGCTTTGTTGTTGGTGGTGGTGGTGGTGGCGAGTTTTTAATTTCAAATGCAATTTTTAGAAACAGAAATGGGACAATCATGGCTATTCTTGAGCCAATTGTCATAAATTGTGTTTTTAAGGAATTTGGCCATGTCTTCTAAGTTGGCTCTATTCATTGGCAAACATTTTTCATAAAATTTCCTGGTTATTTTTTTAATGTCTGTAAGATCTGTGGCAATGTTTTTTTTCTTCATTCTTGAAATTGAAAACTTGTGTTTTCTCTATTTTTTAATTTTATTCTATTTCTTATTTTATTTTGACTAGAGATATATCAGTTTTGTTGATCCTTTAAGGAGCTAATATTTGGTTTTGTTGATCTTTGCTATTCTTTGTCTGATTTCTATGTTATTATTTTCTTCTGTTATTTATATTATCTTTTTTTTAATGCTTACACTTGGCTTAATTTGCTCTTCTTACATGGGAAGCTTGGGTCAGTGATATAGACATTATTTTTCTTTTCTAAAATAAGCATTTAAAGCTATGACTTTCCCTCAGTATTCCTCCAGAGAGTAATAAGTTATATTATATTATTCAGGTTAAAATATGTCACAATTTTTACTGTGGCTTCTTATCTATGGCTTATCTGGAAGTTTATTGATTTGTAAATATGTAGGAATATTTTAGATTTCTACATTTAACTGAATTACATTATAGTCCGAGAACACATTTCTTGTGATGCTAATTCTTTGAAATTCATTGAGACTTATTTTTTAGCCAATGAAACTGTGGATGGTTCTATTTATACTTGAAAAAAATGTGGATTCTGCAATTATTGGTTCTAGTGTTCTATCGATATCAGTTATGTCAGATTGGTTCATGTTATTGTACAGGGCTTATATCTTTACAGATTACTTTTCTACTTGCTCTATCAAGTATTGAAAGAGGAGTGTTAAAATCCCCAACTCAGTTGTGGATTTATTTATTTGTCATTTATTTTCTGTCAATTTCTGACTTTCATAATTTGAAGCTTTGTTATTAGGAACATACTTATCTATAGCTTCCTGATGAATTAACCCATTTGTCATTAAATATACCTCTTTGTATTTGGTAATACCTTTTTTTCCCCTGAAATCTATTTTGTCTGATAATGATAGTCATCGTAACTTTTTTTGTGATGAGCATTTCTATGATAGACCTGTCCGACCCTTTTATTTTAAAAAGTCCATATGGTTGTATTTAAAACGCATTTCTTTCAAACAGTGTATGGTTGAAGTTTGCATTTTTATAAGTCTAAAAATTTCGACTTATTAATTGCAATGTTTTGCAATGCAGTGCATTTATTACAATTGTTGGTGTGGTTGAGTCTATCATGTTGTGATATTTCCCTATTCTATCAGTTCCTTATTTTTATGTTCCTTGTTTTAGGTTTTCTTTTGACTATACATCTTTGTTTCAATTTTTAAAATGATTTCTCTAAGAATTAAATATACATTCTTAAATTATCAGTTTTACCTTATCAAGTCTTATCTTGAATTAATGTTGTATTACTTCAAGTATTATAACTTTGTATCAGCATACATCTATTTACCACCTTCCCATTTTTCAGGCTACTGCTTTATTATATTTTGCTTTTATACATAAGTCCCCCAAATAATAAGAATAAATAATTATTAACACAATTGTTAATATATTAATAATAAATCTCCTTATTACTATTATTATTGCTTTAAACAATTGCCTTTTATTAGGAAGAAAGAATATGTTTTGATTTACCCACAACTTTACCACCTCTGCTGTTCTTCATCCCTTCCTGTAGATTTAATTCTCTATTTAGTATTTCATTTAGCCTGAGGTCTTTCTGTAACACATTTTTTTGTAGCATGGATTTTCAGGTGATAAATTCTCTGTTTTTATTTATCTGGCAATTGCTTTATTCCACTTCTCTGTTTCTGAAAAAAATATTTTCACTGGATATATAATTCTAGTTTGGTATGTTTTTGCTTTGTTTTTTAGTATTTTGGAGATGTCTTCTGGTTTGTGTCATTTCTTATATGAAGTCAATCATTTTTCTTTTAATTCATCTTCTTTTCCTCTAGCTGACTTTGCAACTTGTTATTTATCTTTGGTTTTCAGCAATTTGATAATGGGATCTGTAGATATGGTTTTTGTTTGTTTTTATTCATCCTGCTTAGAGTTCATTGAAATTCTTGGATCTGGAAGCTTTTTTTTTTTTTTTTTCCTTTTCCTTCTTATTTTTTTTTTAACTTTTATTTATTTATGATAGGCACACAGAGAGAGAGAGAGAGAGGCAGAGACGCAGGCAGAGGGAGAAGCAGGCTCCATGCACCGGGAGCCCGACGTGGGATTCGATCCTGGATATCCAGGACCGCGCCCTGGGCCAAAGGCAGGCGCCAAACCGCTGCGCCACCCAGGGATCCCGCCTTTTTTTTTTTTATTAAACTTGAAAAACTTTGGCAATTATTTCTTCAAATACATTTTTCTTCCTTATTCTTTCTTTCCTCTTCTTCCAGGTCATCTACTATATGTACACTAGACCACTTGATAACATCTCAAAGATTACTGGTGCTCTGTCCCTTTCTTTTTTTAATCCTTTATCCTGTCCTTCTTTAGTATAATTTTACTGACCTGCCTTTAAACTCATTGTACCTACATTATACAGTGTCCAATCTGTTATGAACATATTCAATATAACCCAGAAATTGTATTTTTCAGTTAAAACGTTTACATTTCTTTTTTATAATGCTTTCCTGAAATACTTTCTCTCTTCACCCATTATATCTACCTTTCCTGTTAAATTCCTTAACATATATATGTTTAAAAGTTTTTGTCTACTAATTTCAGTAATTGTCATCCATGGTTCTGCTTTTATTGGCTATGTTTTCTTTTAATTATTGTTACATTCTCCTGCTTTTGGAAAATTTTACACTTTTAGAATTTTATTCCAGATATGTGAACCAAAGAATAGTGGAGACAAAAGCATAATATTATTTTGTTTTGTTTTGTTTATTTATCAGAGACTGAAATCCCTTTCCCTTGTTTGGTAGTTAGGGTTAAGGGCTGATCATCTGGATTTCTCCTAGAACTGAACTGAATAACAGTTTTAATTATATTGAGTTCACCTGTGAAAAGCTCAACCCCTAATTTCCTTTGTAGGTATCTTCATGATCTTTTCAGTATTGGAACTGAGAGGGATTTATGCTGCCATTCAAGATAGATTTGATTTGCCTTTGAATTCAAGGATCTAAGAATCCAATCATTGTGGAAATGAGTGATATTAGCTTTCCAAACCCCTTCCACTGTTGCTTTCTTGGTAAAAACTCAGAAATATGGTAAGAGGAATTATTTGTCAGATTTAACAAATTTGTTTTTGCATTTGGCAGTTTTCTGGATTCCAATATGTTTTGCCAAGTTAAACAGTACTCCAAGGTTCATCTGATTTTTCCTCATCCATGCAAAATCTCTCTGATTATGGGAGGCCAGTTCTTCCATCCATTTGTCCCCAGAATGGTCATAATTGAAGTATGGGAACTGCCATGGATTTTGCTCAGTTATGAAGAAATAATTTCCCATTAAAACTCAGCTTATCAAAGATTTCTTATTTGTAGTATTATTTGCTAACTGGTTAAAATAACATGGGATGCCTGGGTGGCTCAGCAGTTGAGCTCCTGCCTTTGGCTCCGGGCATGATCCTGGAGTCCTGGGATCAAGTCCCACATGGGGCTCTCTGCTTCTCCCTCTGCCTACATCTCTGCCTCTCTCTGTGTCTCTCATGAATAAATAAAATCTTTAAATAAGATTAAAAAAATAAAATAACAAGAACATGATTTTCATTGTTATTATTCTTACTGTTACTGTGGTAATAACAATCTTTGAATCCTTCTAGATCCGAACCAAAATTTTAAAAGTATCTTGTATTTATTTTTGAAAAATATTTTATATGGATATAGATTCCAGGTCTCCAGCTATTTTCACACTTAAATATGTCATTCCATTATCTTCTATTTTCCAGATTTTTTGTTTCAGAGTCAATCATAAATCTTATTGTTGTCCTTTTAAAGATCAATCCTTTTTCCTGCCTCCAGTTCCTTTCCAGGTTTTTCCTTTTGGCTTTAATTTTAAGCAGTTTTACTAAGATAAGCCCTCATATGGTACTATTATAATAATCCTAGGTGAGAATTTGTGGTGGTATTACCATTGAATCGCCTCTGTAGCTTTTTCAAAAATAAATCGGCCACATATGTAGGGTTATATTTCTGGATTCTCTATTCTAGTCTATTAATCTATGTGTCTATGCTTTTACCAATACTACCCTGTATTTTGACTACATTACTATTTTATACTTTTATACATTGCTCCTATTTTTTTAGACAGTTAATTTTAGAGCATTTAAAGATTAGAAAAAAATAAATTTTACTGTTACTTTCATTTTGACCATTTCCATCACTCTGTAATTCTTTTTGAAGATCAAAGTTTTGTTTTTACTTCATAGGAAAGTTGAAAGTTTTTTTCCATAATGGAGAGAGTTTGGGCAGGGCCTGGTGCCTATCTCACAGTAAATTCTGTTCCTCACCACCAGACTTGCACCAGAATGGAGGCTCTCTTTGCTCTCAACAAATCAACAAACATTTCTTGAGCACCCACTTCATGCTGAGCTCTATACCAACTGATAGAAATATAACAGTAACTGTGCCACAACATTTGCCCTCAGGGAGCTCTCAGTCTTCAGGTATGTTCTTGTCTGTATAAGTGAGTTGACTATGATGGTGATGGTGGTGATGATGGAAATGATGGTGATCACAGCTAAGCTTCCCTGAGGATTTACTATGTGCCAGGAACTCCTTGTAATGTTTTGTTATATTTATAAACTCTTTTATTCATCACAACAACCTAGAAGATAGTTATTATTTTTATCCTGATTTTGTAATGGAGAAATTAAGGCATAGAGAATGAATGAGTGGATGACTGAATAAATAAATAAATTAATTAATTAATAAATTAATTAATTAATTAATTTTGCTTCCTGAGACACTCAGTCATTATATAAGTCACTGACATGCTCTTTGAATCTGAACTATTTCTTCTTTCCTGATACCTCTGTGTTGATAACACTAAAGAGAGAATATGTATTTGCTCAAGCATTTGGTATTGTTCTCCTTTTTCTAAATTTACATTCTCCTACAGTCTCCTTTAAACTCTCTGAAATCTTTGAGTAAGAAAAGGGACAAAAAAGATGGTGAAGGAAAGGCATATAGCCTCCCCTCCCAACCACATGGTCACTTCAGTTAAGTTCTCTGTTGAAACCATAGTTCCAAGTCCGCTCTAGCTACAGATCTGCACAACTCTAAGAAGCAGGCAGGGTGCCAATCATCAGTGTTTGGTCAGATCATAATATTAGAGAAATAATATTGGAGTGGCCAATAAAGGAAGAGAACATTCTGGATATTTACTCATTTTTTCCCCATAAATATTTATTGAATGATTACTATGTGTTTGGCCTTATGCAGGGAGCCTGGCAAACAAATAGACATAGTCTCTGACCTCATAGTATTTAGAACCTAGAGAATAATCTGAAATTAGGTCCTTGCACAATTGAGAAAAAAAATTGATTGCAATTATCTTAGGCCCTGAATTCTTCATATATCTCAGTAGCGATCTACAGACTTTCAAGTTGTAGTCGTTCAGCCAACCAGACTGACCTAAGACACTAGTGCTTCAAACCACAGTAGAACTAGTCTCCAGTCCTAAGCGCGGAGTCCTGAGTGGAACTAGGGACAATCTCAGTCCTCTTGTGCCTTCTTCCCTCTGTCCCCAGTCCCCATGATCTATACTCCAGCCATTCTGTTGTGACTAGCCTTCCCTGAACCCTCAGCTCCTTTGGCTCCAAGATGGACATCTTGCCTTGTTCCTCATTATTGTACCCAACGTATGCTAGAGACAGTTCTAGTTCTCGTAAGCTTCTTCCCCTAAGAGCTGGACCCTGTTTCTGGTAACTCCAGCTGCTGGCTGGGGTCTTATTCCAAAGCAGATGGACCACCCAGAACCATGACATTGTCGGCTTCCTGACTTCAGGCCTCACTGCTGTCTGGATGCTACGGCCGCTATGCCATGTCCTCCGGCTCCAAATCCCCCCCAAATGTTAGCAAATGCCCAGTGGGAGACTGTTTACTACACTTTTTGTGCTGGTGGCCTCCTCCCCATGGGACCAACTCTTCAGATCGAATAAAGCTTCCAACACTAGTCCTGTCTTTTACCACTTCTTCCCAGTCCCCAACAGCCGGTTGCTAAGTCCCAGCATGTCTCTCATCAGAGCCCTCCAGAGATGTGACAAGCTTTTGTTCCTGGTTGTTAATCCTGGTTTTTATTGTCTTGTGATCTCATGTGCCAATGTCTGGCACTTTATCCATTTACCTCTTCTTATTTTCCCACAGCAACACAGAGATTTTCAGGAACTTTCTTAATTCACATTTGTTTCTTTTGACAGAATGCTTTTTTCCAAGGTCGGATAGTGAAGGCAGGAGTCTGTGTGCATCTGCAAGACCTGGGTTTCTTTGCTCTGCCATCATCTGGCTGTGCGGCCTTGGGCAGTCCAATCCTCCTTGCTGTGATTTCCGAGTTGGTAAAATGAAAAGGTTTGGCTATAAGGGTTCTGGTTTTTTCCAGCTCCCAAATTGGTTGACACTAAGATGTCAGAGCAACCTTCAAGCAACTTCCAACATGTTTTCTCTCAAATGTCCACCAAAACCCAATATTCACTCAGCTAACACTTCTTTTCTCCAGCTTTGGATGAGGTATATTCCTAAATAAGACTTATACATCCCTTAATTTTGACTTCCATGTCCATTAAACTTTATACATTAATAATATCTTGAATTTATATATTTTATACTTTCCAAGTCCTTTCATGATTGTTACCCTACTGGATCATCATTATGACCCTATTTATTAGGAAGGAAAAGACTTTCCATTCTCAATCCAACCCCCCCTCCCCACCTCTCTAAGAATCAGGCATCCGATGCACTGAGAAGTAAGATACTTATTTGCCAAGGCATCATAGCTAGTTAGTGGCAGACTCTAAACTAGAATTTAGGTCTCCTGACAACTAGTTTAATAGATCTTTGACATTTCCATGCCCATCTCTCCTTCACATTGAGCTTTCCTATAGCTACTGTATCAATCCCTCCAACACTGCTAATGTTCTATCTTTTTACATGAGCCAGCTGAGTCTGAGTACTGAAAGAATGGAAGAAATGAATTCCTTCCTTCTCCAAGTAGAAGGTCTCTAGCAGTCAGCGTGAATCGTATTTGCAAGGTACCTTTCTCTCTGGGCTGTAAAGACTGTCAATGTGTGGTTCTCTGGTCAGCTATTCTGATGTCTCACCCCATTTAACCAATTCGGCAATTTGATGAAGCTCAAGCTATAGTAAGAGAAGGAGGCAAAGAGGAGTTTTAGGCAACAATAATGACTTAGTTTCACTGTCTGGGCCATAAGCTACCAAGGTTGCATAATTCAGAATTTTCCCAAGAGCTGAAAGAACTGCGTGTGTTCCCTACTTTTGAGTATCAGGAAGGAGGGATTAAGTGAATGTTTTCAGTTTCACAGGAAAAGGTAATAAAAATACAAGTATATTTTGGGTCAGGTTCAATTTCTGCTTGGGTCTTCCAAATCTCTCTGAAGAAAATAGATTGTAGCATAACAGAAACTTTAACACCCAAGCAGATAAGATTCTTTATAGCACAATGCAGGTAGTTATCAGATCCCTGATACAAACCTAATTACATACGAGAAACACAGCAAGCCTAATAAAATGGGAAGAAAGTTAAACATAGTGGGTCAGGTCTGTCAGTCATAGTAAGACCATCATTAGTTACTATTTTAATGGTTCATTTGATTAAATGCTAAGCTATTGTCTTGTAATTATGTGTATTCAAGGGAAAAATACTCAAGTTCAATTAGGAATGTATCTTTTACTGCACTATGTTTAATGAAGTCGCAACATCACCATAATAAGCGAGGAATAATGAAAATCTTCTTTTGAAATTGCAATGGAAGTATTTGCACAGAAGTAGCTGGCATGTGTAATATGATGAGTTCCCTTAAATGGCTCAACTGTTGATCAAAAAAGCAAATTATATAAGTGGATACTGCGAGGCAGAAACATGTGGACACAGCTGGAGTGTCATGTGTCACGGTTCCAGTCATTGCCAGCTGGCGGTCACACAAAGGCAGGCCAAGCCAAACAATTACTGTTATTCATAAGAGCAAATGTGCATTCCAAACACACAGTGCAGGCTTTATGAAATAACTGAGCATTCAGATGCATCCAGACAGCCGAGCTGTTTTTCCATCACATGTCCCCGAGTGCCAGGCCAATATGGCAAACTGACTCTGCTATTCAGAAACCCTTATCTTTACCCAATTAACCAAATCACTGTGACATTTGAGAGTTCTTCATGCACTTTGCTGAGCGCGTCAAACCAGCAGGCTTACCGGGCGGCAGATGCACAGCTTCTGGAAGCAATCTGCTTTCTTTCTTTCTTTCTTCCTTTCTTTTTTTTTTTTTTTTTCCTTGAGCTGTAAATACCCTGTTAGACCACTGCCTGTTACAGACCAGAGCTTGGAGTCATTCTCTAACATCTGAACATCCAGAGGTCCCCCTTGTTCTCAGTTCTGTGTGCCTGTGTGATGGATGTCTTCTAAGATGTTGCCCTAGGAAGGTCAAGGGTGGCTGAGAAGCAGGCAGGAGGTAGGGATTCATACTCTTGTTTAAGGAAAAAAAATAAATAAATGGGAGAATGTTCTAGAAGACTATCTGGTCATGGACTGAGATAAAAATCCTTAGGTTGTTTAAATATAGACACCAGAAGGAGGAGAAAGAATATAGAACTATTGTTTCCATCATTTTCACCTCTTTTCTTCAAATAAAGTGTAGCCATAGCTCCTTGTCTAGTATTTCTTTCAACAGACAAGATCGTAGGCACATGTGAAAACGTGTGCCATCACGTTCCTGCTTACAGTTGTTTCAGAGCAGAAAGCAAGCTTGAGAGGAGGGTGTGCAATTGCTAGGGAAGTTTCCCTGCAATGGAAAGTGAATGGTTATAGCTCGATCCCTCCAAAGAAGAGACGGGGTACTCTGTGTCGATGAGCACTGTTCTTTAGAAATACACGATGAGCCACCTTTGTGACTTTAGAGAGTTTGTAGTAGCCACATTCAATAAAGTAAAAAGAAACAAGTGAAATTAATTTTAGTAATATATTTTATTTAACCTAATGTATCTGAGATATTATCACTTCAACATATAATCAACATAAAAGTATTAATGAGATATTTTACTTTTTTTTTTTTGTACTACGTCTCGAGCTCTGCTGTGTATTTTACATTTCTCACATCTCAGTTTGGGACTAGCCACATTTCAAGTGCTTAGTAGCCACATGTGGCTCCGGGCTACTGTTTTGGACGGTGCGTGCTAGACTTTTGGCAGGGGGAACTTCAAGTGTGCCCAAGCACACTTTGTCCAGCACTATGGATGAACTCTAACACACTGAATGAAGAGTTAAATATTCTGTTTCTGGTCTGAGCGTAACTGTCAAGCCTCTTCCTTGTCAGCTAATTCATCCATAAAATGGAGACGCTAACATCTGCCTTAACACTGCAGTTTAGTTTTTCATAAGAGTTCAAATTCAATAATAGATGTCAATTTTGAGAAACAGCTGTTAGATTAAGTGAACTCCCAAAAACTTGCTGACAATAGCTGGAAGTTCTAAGCAGTGAGGAAAATCAAACTTTTCCTCAATTCCTTGTGCCCTGTTATTCCTCCTTTCATAAGACAGGTTTTAAAATCAGAAATGAAGGCGCCTGGATGGCTCAGTCAGTTAAGCGTCTGCCTTCGTCGTGACCTTGGGGTCTTTGGGATCAAGTCTCACAGTGGGCTCTCTGCCCAGCAGGGGGTCTGCTTCTCCTCTCATTCTCTGTGTGTGCGTTCTCTCTCTCAAAAATAAACAAATAAAATCTTGTAAAAAAAATTAAAATCAGAAATGATTACCTACAAAGGTCTGTGGGGGATTTTTTAAATACCCAAGATTTTTAAAGCCACCAATATAGGGTCACCACTCTTTGGTATTACAGGCTCTTATTCCCGTGGCTGATGCCATATAGGCATGGATTCTAGTTTTTCTCTGAAACCCAAGGCAGTGCTGACACCACATTGTCCACGAGACGCTAGGCCTGCGAGGTGCACCTTTACCATTGTGCTTCGTTCCCGTGACGCTAAGTCTCAGGCAGAGTAGAGTCCTGCCACTACGTCCCTCAGCCATGGCTAGCTCAGAGCCCAGGGCCCTTGTAGCTCCCTTGCCGGCTGGTTTGCAAAGACAAGGAACCATTTGCCTTTGGACTCCTCATGTTGGAGTACACTGGCCAGCAGGAGCACTGGCAGCTCCAGCTCACAGGGTGTCACACCAAAGTCCACCAGCCCAGATCTGCCATACTTAAAATACTTAGCATTAAATGTTTGCCAAGACTAAGACTTCTGGTAACAATGCCAATCATCTTTATACGTACAGGTGCTGATTTCTTAATTAAACTCAAAATCATGATAGTAAGGCTGCCACGAAGGTGCCTTGAGTTTTAAAAGGATTTTCAGATTGTTTAAGTTTATTCCTAGGTATTTTATTCTTTCTGATGCTACTGTAAATGGGACTGATTTCCTAATTTCTCATTCTGATAGCTCACTGTTCGTGTAAAGAAACCCAACTGGTTTTTGTGCATTGATTTTGTGTCCTGAAGTTTTACTGACTTTATTAGTTCTCACAGGTTTTGAGTGGTGTCTTTGGGACTCCCTATATATGATGTATAACAGGGTCATCTGCATATAAAGACAGTTTTACTACTTTCTTTCTAATTTGGATGCCTTTTATTTCTTTTTCTTGCCTAATTGTTCTGGCTAGCATTTCTAGTACCGTGGTGAATGGCAGGCATTCTTGACCCGTTCTTGATCTGAAAGGGAAATCTTTCAGCTTTTCACTGTTGAGTATGAGGTTCACTGTAGGCTTGTCATATATGGACTTTATCATGTTGAGATATGTTCCATCTATGTCTAGTCTGTTGAGATTTTTTATCATGACAGTATATTGATTTTTTTCAACAGGTGCTTTTTCTTCATCTATTGAGATGATTATATGATATTCATCTTCCATTTTTGTTAATGTGTTATATCACATTGATTAATTTGTAGATGTTGAACCGTATTTCCATTCCTAGAATAAATCCCACTTGATCATGGTATATGAATCTTTTAATGTATTGCTGTATTCAGTTTGCTAATATTTTGTTGAGAATTCTGCATTTATGTTCATCAGGGATGTTGGCTTGTAATTTTCTTTTCTTGTAGTGTCCTTGTCTGACTTTGGTATGAGGCTAATATTGGTCTCCTAAAAAGAATTTGGAAATGTTCCCTCCTCTTCTATTTTTTGGAAGAGTTTAAGAAGGATTGGTGTTAATTCCTTAATGTTTGATAAAATTCATCAGTGAAGCCATCTGGTCCTGGACTTTTCTTTGTTGAGAGGTTTTTAATTACTGATTCAATTTCCTAGCTGGCCTGTTCAGATTTTCTATTTCTTCATAATTCAGTCTTGGTAAGGTGTCTGTTTTAGATATTTATCCATTTCTTTCAAGTTGTCCAATTTGTTGACGTAAATTTGTTCTATGTAACCTCTTATGACTCTTTGGGTTTGCGTATAGTCATTTGTAACATCTCCTCTTGCATCTTTAAATTTTATTTGAGTCCTCTTTTTTTTTTTCTTGGAGAGTTTAGCTAAAGATTTGTCTAGTTTGTGCTAAAAAAAAAAAAAAACCCTCAGCTTTGGGACACCTGGTGACTCAGTGGTTGAGCACCTGTCTTCAGCTCAGGGTGTGATCCCAGGGCCCTGGGATCGAGTCCTGCATCGAGCTCCCTGTGGGGAAACCTCCTTCTCCCTCTGCCTGTGTCTCTGCCTCTCTCTGTGTGTCTCTCATGAATAAACAAACAAACAAAAGCTTTTAAAAAATTTTAAAAACCTCAGCTTTTAGTTTCATTGATATTTTCTCTTGTCTTTTTAGTATCTATTTCCATTCTGATCTTTATTAAGTCTTCCTTCAACTAACTTTGGGCTTAGTTTGTGTTTCCTTTTCTAGTTTTTTTTTTTTTTGAGGTGTAAAGCTAGGTTATTTATTTGAGCTATTTCTCTTTCTTAATGCAAGCATTTATTGCAAAGAACTTCTCTCTTAGGGAGCTTTTGCTGCAACCCATAATTTTTAACTTTTAGTATGTTGTGTTTTCATTTTCATCCATCTCACAATTTTTTTTTATTTCTCTCTGAATTTTTCTTTGACTTTTTGTTGTGCAGAAGCACATTGTTTGATCTCCAAATGTTTGTGTATTTTCCAGTTTCTTCTTATAATTGATTTCTAGTTTCATACCACTGTGGTCAGAAAAGATGCTTGATATGATTTCAGTCTTTTAAAATTTATTATGATTTATTTTGTGGCCTAACAAGTGATCTACCCTGGAGACTATTCCATGTGTATTTGAGAATAATGTGTACTATGCTGCTTTTAGATGGAATATTTTGTAAATGTCTGTTAGGTCCAACTGATCTAACAAATAGTTTAAGCCCAATGTTTCCTTATTGATTTTCTGCCTGGATGATCTATCCATTGTCGAAAGTGGAAGTATTGAAGCTCCCCAATACTATCGTATTGCTGTCTATTTTTCCCTTCAGGTCTGTTAATATTTGCTTTACATATATGCATATTCTTATGTTCGGTGTACAAGTATTTACTAATGTTACATCCTTTTGATGAATTGACCTTTTTTTTTTGGTATATTTTTTATTGAAGTTCTATTTGCCAACATATAACACCCAGTGCTCATCCCGCCAAGTGCCCACCTCAGTGCCTGTCACCCAGTCATCCCATCCCCCGTCCACCTCCCCTTCCACTACCCCTTGTTCGCTTGAAATAATACCTTCTTTGTTTCATCTCACAGACTTTGGATTAAAGTCTATCGTGTCTGCTATGAGTGTACCTACTTCTGCTTATTGTTCCCATTTGTATGGAGTATCTTTTCCCATCCCTTCATCTATGTGTGTCCTTAAAGCTGAAGCAAATGAATCTCTTGTAGGCATAATATAGATGGGTCTTGTTTTTTAATCCATTCAGCCACTCTCCATCTTTTGGTTGGAGGATTTAGTCCGTTTACATTTAAAATAATTATTGATAGGGATGGACTTAATATTACTATTTTGTTCATTGTTTTCTGGTTGTTCAGTATTTGTTGAATGAGGGAATGGATAAATAAATGAATTGTTATTGAACTGAATTTTTTCTTTAACATTTGTTTATCTCCAAGTCATCAGTACAACGTTTTAATTGAATAGAATGCTTCCCTCTGCGCCCAAGTAATTACAATACAAAGACATTCATCTTGGAAAAATCATGCCTCAGTTTGCAACAAGGCTTTAAACCTAAAGGCAGACCAACATAAATTGCCACTGGTAGCAAAGCTGGGAGAGTGCATCACTGTAAGCCACATGTGGTATGTGGCCTAAAACATGGGTCACTCATGACTACTGTGGTCTCACTCATCCAATCATTCCACAAATACTACTGCTTGCATATGCTATGTATGTTGAGGCCTCCACCAGGCACTTGGGGGACACTGATGATCAAAACCCCCCAAATGTTCTCTGTCCCATGGAGTTACTATTTGGTTGTTTCAGAGTTTTGGGCACAAGATGTGATGAAATTTCTGGGTTTCTGTCAGTCGCAAAGTGAAGACGAAGCTTCTTTTGTCTTTCTTATTTAGAAAATAAAATCCCACTTTTACCTCTCCCTTCCTGCCCCCTTCCCCATCCCTTGAGTTTAGCAGGTTTAGGAATAATGCTCATCCACGGAACGACTCCAATAGTCACTCCTGATGCACGTCCAAGTTCATTAGAAATAAGTTTCCCCTTCCCTGCCAAGGACACTGAGGGGGAGGTTCACACTTAAACTGCTGTGGAAGGACCCCAAACCCACATCAGACATCCTGACTCCCACGACTGTGCACATGCTGTGCACCATCTCTGGCTAAAATCTGAGCTGCTTTAGCCACCTCTCAGGATGCCCAGGGATCAGTCAGAAACTTGAGCTAAGTGAGGACAGCCTACCTCCAAGCGCTCCTTGTCTTCCTTTCACATTTTTTCCATGGCTTCTGACACATTTTGGCCACCCATCATTTTCCATTTAGTTATGGGCAGCCTTCTTATCTTCAAAGTGTTTTCCTTTGCCTTGCAGAGGGAAGCCTACCCCCAAATAAAGTTCTTGGTTTTCTGCGTGTGCCAAGAACCTCTGCCAGGAGCCCAGCTGCTTTCGGACCATTGCCACCCAGCCTCGGCCTGCATTTCCGAGTTTCCACTACGGGAATAGATTCCTTGGAAGGAGACTTGCTTCTTTTGGGCCATGAGGCCCCGTTTCTGAGAGAGGAGTCAGAGTGAGAAAGCCCAGGGGATAGCTGGCTCAGAGGTGCCATGAAAAAGGTTCTTCAGGGCTGGCTTGAACAGTGGTTTTGTGTGACAGAAGAATCCCTCAGTCTTTCTGGTTTTGGCCAAGGCTCCCCGCTTCTTTGTGGGATGTTGATGAATTTGTGCCTGGTTCCTCTCTTTCGATTACCTCTGTGTTTACACTGCTCTGCCTCAGAGTCACTGCTGTATCTTGAATGCTCATTCAAGGAGAGTAACTCAAGGGCTGACAGCTGGTGAGGTCATTCCTCAGTCTAGCCAAGGCCCGTGTGCCATTACAATGAAGTAATAATGTATTTATAACACACCTAACCGCTGATGGCTTCTATTGCTGTGGCTTTTCCCTCTGCATTTGCACAGATGTTTTTTGAGAACTCAAGAATTGGCCTCCAGAAACAACCTCCTAGCAAACAAACTCTGTCTGTTGACTCTGGCGGGTGCTCATAACGAGAGTTGTTAGCACGCTGGATTTATGTTTCAAATATCATTTTAATTTCTCAGGCAGCATTTTTACCACAAGATGTTAATTCACTGGTGCACTTGAATCTCATAGCCTTTCTCTCTCACTCGTGTGTTCTCTCTCTCTTTCTCTCTCTCTTCTTTTTTAATGAAAATACGGACTCGGTTTCTAAGGAAATATTCTCAGTGCCTGATTCATCAAAACACAGTGCGTGCATTTTCCATGGAATTTACTCTGAAACGTCAAAGTCTTTTTCCTCGAAAAATGATGTACCTTTGTGGGATACATTCAGCCCCTCTCCTCGGCCCCTAGCAGCGCCCTTTGTCATGCACAAGTCCTCTGCTCTTAGTCCCAACGGGGCAGCTGGTCTTCGCAGGAGACACAAGCTGCTTTTAACATTTATCAGAAACTGATGGGAAAGCATTTAAAGATAGAGGGTGCACACGCTAGGTTGACATCTAGCGTGGATTCCTCTGAGAAATGGTAAGTCAACCTCGCAAATCTTACTCTTCCCGATAGCGGTGGGTTCAAGGTAATACCTCTACTTGATACCACAATTAGCATTCCAGACATTTAAAAGGGCAAAAACAACTGGAGACTTTCGTTCTGACGATTTTGTGTTGTCCTTTCTCTTCTCTCTCCTACGATCCACGATGCCTTTCATTTCTGCTTCTGCGGAAGGCACATCCCCTTGGAACACAAGCCCTGTCCCGACCCCCCAGAGCAAGCATAACAAGCATAAATATTGCTGAATTCAAACACATCTTTCCTGCTTTTTCATCAGCTGTGAAACAGGTGACATCAGCTCTGGGACTTGAGACCAGGGAGCGAAAGCCTTCCTTCCCTGCTCGTGCCGGTGCTCTCTGTAGTCCGCGTAGTTGGCTTGGGACCCCCGGTCCGTCCACTGCTGCCTACTGGACAACTCCAAGGCCTGCTTCATCCCGACCTTTGACCTCTGTGAAATCCTGGAGTCCAGGGCACCCGTCCTAGGGCTCGCCCGCGTTCCTTTCTGGCCCACTCCCCTGGCCGGGCCTCTACCGACTTCTCTCCCACCCGCCCTCCTCTTTGCGACCCGGACAATCCTGGCTGCCTGGGGCTCTGCCTCTGCACACTCGGGGCGATCTTCTCCGACACCCCCAGGCCATGGCTTCAACCGTCCTTGGGTTTCCAGCTCTGACCTCCCTTGTCTGTGACCACTGAACAGCGCAGCCCTGGGTGTCGGGGGGCCAGGGGCCACACGGGTCCCCTCCCCTCCTGCGTTGGGTCCCCGGGGCGCTGGTCCCCTTCCTGCACACGGGCCTTGGGGCTGCTGGAGCACCCATGCCAGGCCCGGCTGGGCACACGTGGGTGGCCCCTCCTGCCCCCGGGAGCCCCTACCCTAGGGGGCCTGTCACTGTCACCTGCCCGCCTGGCGCCCCGGCCCTTCCTGGGCTCCACGGACCATCCCAGCGCACCCCAAGCACCGCTGCCTGGGCCTCGGCCATCTGCTTGGTCCCGTCTACACCGGGTGGGGGCCCTTCATCCCCAACCTCCCCCCAGTACCCGAGGGACCGATGGGCCCTAGGCTTCTTGGACACTCCCGCAGTACCAATTGTTCCAAGGTAAGGGACAGGGAGCACTTTCAGGACAAAGAACTTAGAAATAAGTGGTTTCCTCTGTTAGGAACTTTCCCATCTTGGGGCACACTCGGGCACACTCGGGGTGTGGGAACTACTGGTTGTCCGTGGTGGTTCTACATTGATTCCCTGGAGTCACTGGGGCTCCGGAGAAGAGGAGCTCCAGGTGGCCCTGCACCCGGCATTTATCACCTCTGTGTTCTAGCTCCTTCCTCTGCGAATGAGGCTGATCATCCCTACTTGGCAGAGCTGAAATGAGAATGAAATTCAAGAGCCTATAATAGGGAAGCACCTGCCTTACCCAGGACACCTGACAAGCCACACGTTCCCTTTCCTCTCCAGGAACCAGAGGTGTGCTCTTGTCAGGTACGTAGGACACCAAAGGACAGCCCTCAACTCTCAAGTCAACCTACCTGCCTTCCTCCCACCTTTCCTGCCTCACCCCTCCCTCCTGCCGGCAGAGTCCTGTGTGTGTGGTGAAGCCATGAAAGGCATGACTCAGACTCGGCCTTTTTAGTTACTGACTGGCCTCAGAGAAACTCCTTATTCTCTGTAGACCTCAGTTCTTCCTTCTGTGAAATGGGATGATCTCATAGTTTTGTCATGGAGATTTCATGATATGATACACATTGAGCATTTAGTACAGTGCCTGTCACAAAAGAGCAAAAGGGGTCAGGATCTAGTAGCTATTGTTATATGGAAGCTGTAAAGTCCTGACTGAGCTGTCAATATTTGGGGGTACCCAAAATAACCAAGAAAAGAAAAGATATTCCCCTCTCACAGATACATCTTTCAGGTTGCCCTCCAAAGCATTGGGGTTTCCCTTTTACCACCTGATGGGAGAGTGGCTTAAACACCTCTATATTCTTTTGGCAAATTTTTTAAATGGATTTTATTTATTTATTCATGAAAGACCCAGAGAGAGGGGCAGACACAGGCAGAGGGAGAAGCATCCTCCCTGTGAAGAGCCCAATGCAAGACTGGATCCCAGGACCCCGAGATCATGCCCTGAGCCAAAGGCAGATGCTCAACCACTGAGCCTCCTAGGCGTCCCTCCTTTGATAAATTTTTATTGTGCTATGCAGTTTCATGCAATTAATTATAGGATTTAATATAATTATACTTATGTAATTAGTTTAATAATCCAGCTCAATCTAAATTACCCCCTTTTTTTTTCTTTACTTCTCTGTCTCTGTCTCTGTCTCTGTCTCTTTTTTTTTTTTTTTTTTATTTACATAGAGTGTATACCTTCTCACCCAAGCCATTGCTTGAGGCTTCTAGGAGAGAACTTGGCTTTCTGCCTGTCTTCAATTCTGGAAAACAGGAGGGGAGAGCCCTCAAGGTGTTATTGGGTCAACTCCCTTCTTGGATAATTCAGAATTGAGGCTGCAAAGAGGCCTGTGTTTCTGACTGTATTCCTTTCTGTTTTTACCTATGGGAAAAAAAACATAGAGCCAAGTTCTAGTAGTCATCCAGGTGAAGCCTGAATGACTGGGTTTGGTGGGAATTCCTATGTAAGCCACAGTAATCCTTTCCTCCCCATTTGGAAAAAGGCCATGTCACTTGGGCCTTTCCCTATGGGATTTGGAATCCTAGAATTTTTTTTTTTCAACTCAAGACAGCCTAATAATGAAGGATTACTCAATAATTGTTAAAAATGAATGACATGGAAGAAAGGTTGGCCAAGACTCATAGAACCATATTATACCACATTACATGCTGTACAACCTCTTTCCATTCCCAAATCCCATCTGGTATCCTTTAAAACCAAGGGTTAGCTTGTACCTTAGATTGGAATGAATTCAAATTTGGAATGTTTTTCTTTCCTGATTCCTCTTTTTCTGAAGGAGTAATCAGGCCTTCATCTACGGCCAACAAGGCCTAAACCTTGTACAACACGGCTCCCTGTGAAAAGAGAATCTTCTCCAGAAGTTGCACAGACTGAGGGAGGCCCCAGAAATTCTGAGGATTGTTTATGGACTCTACCATGGGGAAGGCTATTTTAAATCAATCAATATTTACCATGTTTATATAATTAAACAGTGTTCAGTAAAAAGCACTAACCAGTCAAGTAGCCATATCAGTCATAGACACCCAACAATTAGCATTTATTCTCACTCATGCATCTGTGGATGAGCTCACAACTATGTGATTTATGTTGGCTGTAGCTTGGCTTGGCCTGAAGCTCCTATTAGGATCTAAGTATGCTTCACATGTTTCTAATCTACCTTGGTCCAGTGGTTGCCCCAAAACACACAGTCCAACTGAGAAGCATATTTCATATCTGTGCTTGGAGTCATACCTATTAACACTACCACTTGCCAAGGAAGCACACTGCCAAGCCCAAAGTTAAGTGGATTTAACTCCATTCCTTATAAAGCCAAAGCAAGTCACAGAGTGGGGAACAGGGATAGAGAGATAGGAGGGAGTAATTATTTACTGGGCAATAATATATGCTATCACAGTAGCCTATTTACTCTACCTGTAGGGCAAGGAATTCAAACTTATCTACTACTATTGTTTTAGTTACACTGTATATAAGGATAGAGGTAATTATTTAGTAAATGTTTAATATTTAATAATTTTTTAAATATTTTATTTATTTATTCATGAGAGTACACAAAGAGAGACAGAGGCAGAGACACAGGCAGAGGGAGAGGCAGGCTCCATGCAGGGACTCCATCCCAGGACTCCAGGATCGTGCCCTAGGCCGAAGGCAGGTGCTAAACTTCTGAGCCTAACAGGGATCCCAATAAATTATTTTATATATTATCACATGTATATTTAATAATATTCAATAATTTAATAAATTACGTTCATATGCAATGTATTAAATAATGTGTTAAATAACTTACATTGTGAAACTTTAGTAAGAGTACATAGAAGTTGAAGACAGAAGACCAAATTCTGCCTCTGAGGTTTCCTGAGCAAGTGATTTATGGACAAATAAGTTAACCACCCTGAGTCTTAGGACCCCTACTATAAAATGCAGATGAGCCTTTAGCCTGGTTCTCTGTATTTCCAGGAGGATAAGATGAAGTAAAGATGGTGGAAATACTTTAAAATTTTTTTTTTTTTTTAATGATAGTCACACAGAGAGAGAGAGAGAGGCAGAGACACAGGCAGAGGGAGAAGCAGGCTCCATGCACCGGGAGCCCGATGTGGGATTCGATCCCGGGTCTCCAGGATCGCGCCCTGGGCCAAAGGCAGGCACCAAACCGCTGCACCACCCAGGGATCCCCTGGTGGAAATACTTTAAAGCACCACTGAAATTATACTTTTTGATCTAATTAACAGAACATGAACCCCCTAACCAAAACAGCACTAATGTCTTTTTATATAGGAAAAGGGAAGTTGATCTTGAAATAGGAAACCTGGGTTGGAACCCTGACTCCCCTCAATACTTGCTCTTTATGAATCTCCGTTTCCTTCTCTGTAAAATGTGGATCATAACATCAGTTCTGCCTACTTCTAGCGTTTTGGAGACATTCAATGGAAGAATGGATGAAAAACATTTTCCTAAACTGTTAAATGCCATGTCACATGCACTGGAAGCTCAGAGCTTCATCTTCTGTGACATTAATGTCTGTTTGTCATCTGATGAAGGGTAGTCACAGAGAATTACAGGTTCAAAGTGATTATTCTTTATATGCACACGTCGGTTTGGAAGGAGAAGTGGTTTTTGAGATAAGCTTAAGGAAAACTGTGTCATAAATCTGAAGACAGAGAAAGACATCCTCAAGTGGAGTGGGGAGCTTTTGGAGGAAGTTGAAGACTAAGATTGTCTGCTGGGAAAAGGTCACACAAGTGCCACAGGCCCCGTTGTACGTATCTTATTGTAGGGACTCAGGTTCTATTCCAGCTGGCTCTTTAGATCTTCATAAGTTCTGAGTTTAAAGCAGGGAACTGAACTCAAGGGGGTAGGGGGGAGGTGAGGCTCATGGTTAAGAGTGAGGGAAGACGGTTCTGGATTTATATGCATGCTGTGCTTAGAGTGGAACAGGATGACCTTAGTCTGTCTGCACCTGGGTTTCCTCATCTGTGACATGGGGATAAGCATCAGTGTCTAACTACCAGGACTGTTACCACTGACACGTAATACGACCACGTATCTCTGAAGCCTTAGGGCCGTACATGGTGGGCAGAGCAGAAATAGACTTGTCTTGGAAATCTTTCTTAGGGTAATTTCTTGGACTGACATGATTGATTGGCTGGGGCCCCGGGGTAGATGATCATATAGGACCAGCCTCCATCTTCAGGAACTTCCTCTAGGTTCTCAATTTAGCTCCCCTGGGCAGGCTTTAAATAACAAGATGTTCACACTATATTCCAGACAAATTAAGTAATAATTGCTTGGGGTTTAGTCCAGGCATCATCACCTTCTAACTCCCACTGCCACTTCTAGATGATTCCCATGTGCAGACAGGCTGAGAGCCACTGTTCTGATGCAACAGGCAGCTTCCTCCCATATGGTCACGAGCACAGGACTTTGGAAACAGACACATCTGGGTTTGAATCCCAGCTCTCCTGCCCAGTAGCTGTGGACCTTGGACCTCAATATTTTAATCTGTAAACAGAGACCACAGTCCCAATTTCATGAAGATGCTGCAAACATGAAATGAAGTAACAAATGTGACATGACTGGCATCTAATGAATGTTAAAAAAATGTGAGCTATTGTTGTTAAAAGAGGTCTCCTCTAAGCATTCCCTCCGCTTAGTGTGTCTCTCCTCTGACCCTCTTCTACTGTCTACCATATTACCTGGTTTCATTTCCCATGTAGCATATGAGACAATATGAAATCACTTCTTTCTTTCTTTGTTGGAATATAGGTACTATCATGCCAGGGGGGTTGTCTCACTTGCCCCTGTGTTCCCAGCACTAGAACAGCGCCTGGCACATAGTATAGGCCTACAAGAAATGCTTGATTGAATGAATCAATACATGAATGTTACCCTCCTTTGGAAAGTCCAACCCAAAGAGTCTCCCTTCCCGTTTCATTCGAGAACTTTTAACTATTGAGTTCCCTTTAAAAGAAATAATTGATTGCAACTACAATAAAAAATAAATAAATCTAGAAACTCATGGCTATTGGCATAGCACCATTCTGGAGGGAGTTCTGGGAGAGGGCTGCTCCTAACAGCCCGTCTCCTTTTGCTGCCCTGGAGGCTGGAGAAAGCACACCTGCTTTTCTTTTTCCCTCTGATTGACTACAGACAGACAGATTTGGGAAAGGCTCCGCTTGCCCCAAAATGAACTCCATCCCAGGTCACTTGGCTGGGGGAGGGGGCTGAAAAGCAGGTATTGTTTTCTCTCCCACCCTCCTATCTTCCATCTGTCCCCTCAGGAGCCTGCCTACATCTATCAAACACTCACTCACCTTTTGTTAACCCTTGAGCTCTTCAGAGCAAACAAGCCTTTTAAAGAGGTAGAAAGGCTTGCAGGCAGTTTACGTGAATACTTAAAGGCAAAACCTACAAGTTTGTGCTCGTTGGTAAACTCAGGTGGATTACTTTTATAGCTGATTTAACCCAAAGAGAAGGGTCAGGGGAAGTCAAGGCTGTTAAATAATCACACTTTGAAGGTGGCTTCCATCAGGCCCTCAGATGAGCCCCTCCAGATGGTAGACTCTACACTTGGCCATGACTGAAACTCTGAACAGAGATTTCTTTCTGGGATCTAAGATGACAGACCAGGGAAGGACTTCAAAATTTACCTCGTCAAGAATAACCTTTTCAGCTTTACAGATGTGGAAACTAGGCTCACAGAGTTTAAACCACATGTGCAAACTGTCCTAGCTGGTCACCGCAGACTCGAAACTGGAGTCTCAGTCTCAACTCCTGGTTTGCTCAGGTGTCTATGATCGCCCCCCACCCCCCACCCCCCATCTGTCCTTGTTCACTAAAAAAGAGAAGACAGAGACAGGAGAACATCAACCTCTTCACTGAAACACAGAATAAAGGGGCTGGACCTTCTAAAAGCTGAAGCTGAAAAGCAAGGAGAAAGGACAATGGTTTGAGCCAAGCCAACTGCTCTGAGGAGTATCTGCACCTTGAGGTGATTCTCTAACCAACCCAGTGGCAGAGGTGGTGGGGCTTTCCCCTCCCTAACAAACAGTCTAGCCCATCTGGGAGAACAGTTTATTGTTGTTATTTGTTTCCTTGTTGCCTAGAGCCATACTCGAGGATGGAGAATTTATACTTGTTGGAAATTCAATAGAACCTTTAATATTTCATTGGAGTGATCTCCAGGAAGGTCGGGCCGTGAGCAAGGGTGTGCTGAAGATCAGGTGAGCGGCGCCAGGCAAGCGCTCGCTAGGTTTGCCTTCTTTACCTCATGCTACACGTCTGATTTGCTGGTTTGTCACAACAGTAAATTTTTTCTGGGTAGGAAAATGTACCTTTTCCTTGCTACCCATGCATTTTTTAGGATGAGGCAGTCGTTTAGGGCTGCGCTTACAAAGTGCTCTAGAATCATTTTTGTTAAATGTTCTGTGTTGAGCCTCCAGGAAGAGCCCTGAAACACAGACTCAGAGACAGAGAGAGGAACTTTGCACAGTCACAGAGCAATCTGTCATCCTATCCAAAATGAAGTTCAAACTGATTAAAAAATTTAACGAGTTCCATTGATTTACGTTGTGTTGGAGTCTGTCAGAAAGGAGGATTCTGTTGGTAAATTGTTGTTGTTATTCCTGGGGTGTGATTATCCTGTAATTCCTCTGATTCTTAAAAAAAAATACAAATAACCAAAATGACTCAAGAAGAGGAATAACCAAAATAGAGCAATAAATAAGGAATACATTCAAGATGCTGTCAAAGGATTACTTTTGAAAGAGATTTTAGCCCAAATTATTATTCCAAGTGATTTTTTTTCAAAAATTTAATGAAAATTCCCATTATATATAATCTATTCTAAAGCAAAGGAAGAAAACCATTGCAATTGATTTTTCAAAACTAGAATATTCCTGATACCAAAACCTGACAAAAATGGCATTAAAAAAAAGCCAAAAATCAATGTCGCTCATGAATAGTGAGAATATTTATAAATAAAACACTAGTAAATTGAATTTAGTGGTGTATTAAAGAATGATTCAACATGAACAAATAGAGCTTATTAAGCAAATTAAAAATGTTTTACTACAGGAAATCTAGTATAACAGGTCAAAAATGAAAAAAAAACAATTTCTAAAGGTTATGAAAAGCTAAAATTGAATATTCATTAATGATTATTTGGACTCCTAGATTCCTAAGAATAAAGGGGATTTTCCTTAATTTTAAATGGAAAATCTAACTCAAACTCAAACCAAGAGACAATAAGAACTCTGAAGGTAACATGAGAATGGCATTCTTATTAAAATCAGGAACAAGGACTGAGGCTTACTATCACCATTGATATTTAATATCGTTCTGAAAATTCTGACAAATGAAATTGATGATAAAGAATGAGTGCACTTATTGGAAAGAAGCATAAGAGGTGTCATTATTTGCACATTACAGAAATGTCTACCAAGAATAAATAAGCAAGTTCAAAATATACATTAAGTAAAATTGCCCTTATAATAGAAAATTACTCAGAAAATATGTAGCAAAATAGATTATACTCACAATAATAACAACTAAACTAGGAAGAAACTTACAGAATAATTTAGATCTGTTTAGGAGAAAAAAACCCTACAAAACCTTCACTGAGTGTCATAAAAGGGATGTGACTAAATGGAGTGGTATTAGTTTATCCATATATTTGCTGATTCAATATTATTAAATTTCAATTTCCCTAAATGAACATATGTTTAATGTAATTAGAGAATCCAGATTATAATTCTCATTTTATTTGGGGACAAGAGTTGACAAAATGAACCTAAAATTTATCTGGAATAGCAAACGGATAAAAATCCTCACAAAATTTTGAAAAACAGAAAATAATGATATAAAACATCTTTATTACTGTAAAATTAAAATGTTTTAATACTGTGCAACATAATATCAGTGCACAAATTGAGAAACAAATCTCTGGAAGGAAGCGGAGTCCAAAAATTATATTTTAAGAAAGGCGACATAGAGAAAGAAAATATCTTTTTTGCAGAAGATTTCTTTTAGAGTTGATTATCTATTTGGAAAAGTGTTATAAAATAAATGCTAATGTCATTAAAAACTGAATGTAAATATGACATTACATGGCAGCTAAAGAAAGAGAAGTATCTGAATTGAGATAGAAAAGAATTTTTGTCTATTAAATAATACTGGAAAAGACTGATGGTTTTGACAATAAAAATTTAACAGCCTCTGTATGTAAAAAGTATTGTCAAAATTAACTTTTTCAGAACTTTAGTTGAGATCTATAGTAGCCTTAAGAACCTGCTCAGAAGTAGCTCCGAGTGAACAGCCTTTGCCTTGGGACATTTGTCAAAAACTATCAGCAGAAATTGTTTAACCCTGCAACTTCCTAGGACAGGAATAACTTTTGAATAAAGCAATTTTAAAAGCTGAAATGTAAGGCTAAAAAACTTAAAAGACTGGAGGACAAGATGTCTACGGGGGCTTTGAAAAGCTCCAGCATATTCCTGGGAATCTGGATGGTCACATGCATGAGAAAGGTATGCACATGCCCAAGAAAGACCTCAAGGGATCCTAATCTTTCACCTCCGGCTGACCTTGAGGCTGAAAGTGTCAACTGTCTGAGGCGAAGATGTGCCTCAGCATGCACACAGAGCCCCTTGACAATGACTGGAGGACTTGCTATTTCAAAGCATTTGAAAAATACTTGCCTGATCATTAATTGACCACTACACTAACCAAGCTGAGACTTCACTGGCTACACATAACAAAGAATACAGACTTGACAGGCTTTGTTCATAAGAGCCACTCAACATAGCAACAACAAGCAGCAATGACAACAAATCGAGGATGACGGAATCTAATTTCCAGATTTGCTACATTACATAACCTAAATGTTCACCGCCAACGAAAGTTTATGGGACCTGACTATAAGAGCTAAAATGATAAGACTCTTGGAAGAAAATATAGGTGTAAGCCTTCATGATCTTGGATTAAGTGATGGTTTCTCAGATAGGGCACCAAAAGCAAAAAAAAAAAGCAACAAGAGAAAAACATAAACTGGACTTCTCAAAATTAAAAACTTCTGAGCTTCAAAGGACAGCATCCCATAGAATGGGAGAGTGACTGCTAATGTATACAGGGTTTCTTTTTGAGGGGGATGAAATGTTCTGAAATTAGGCCATGAGGGTGGACTGCACAATGTATGATTATATTAAAGACCACTGAATGGAGTTACAGATTATAGGAGGAATTGTTGGGATTAATTTTATTTTATTATAGTTGTGTCTCTCATTTCACCTAACCACCCACTCAATTGGTCTTTTTAATCTGTTCACATCGTTATTGGCTATAGCATACATAAGGAAGGGCCCTTGGGTGGCTCAGTCGATTGAGTGTCTGACTCTCAACCTAGGCTCAGGTCATGGTCTCAGGGTTGTGAGATCAAGCCCTGTGTCAGGCTCTGTGCTCAGCAGAGAGTCTGCTTGTCCTCTCCCTCATGTCCTCCCCCAACTAGTTCTCTCTCAGATAAAATAAATAAATAAACAAACAAATTTAAAAACTAAAACATAAAGAAAAAATATTTTTCAAAAATAAAATTGCCAGCAGTTAATACAATAAATAGATAAACCTAAATCAACTCCTGATTAGTGTATATGCACTGAGGTATCATAATCCAAGTGGCAAGTTATCTCTAAAAGATTTATATTCCATTTCAATGCAGAAACACAAGAGAAGGAGAAGGCTAGCACATCTGGAATGATGAAGTCAGTGTCTCCTTTTGCAGAGACGAAATAGGGAGCAATTGCTCTTAAATGGACACAGAGCTCTGTGCAAGTATTATATCAGGTCTAATACTTAGAAGTGAGTCACTTCTAGTCAATCCACTCAGGTTGGAAAGCCCACTTGGACCGAAAAGGATTAAGGAAAGCAGAAGTGAGACAGAAGAGGAATTGCCCAGGACCACTGATCCCTATGCTCCATTAATAGCTTGGTTAGGAGAGAAACGGAATTAGTTCTAGAACTAACCTACTGTAAACCATAGTTATAATTGTGTATTCGTAGTTGAATCATATTAGCTAAAGATTTGTTAGTTTTATCAAGTTCATTCTATAGTGTACACTCAGCTCTTCTCAATTATTTACTTTATCTTTATGAAATTCCCTCTCAACCTTTTTGTCCACCACGCTAATCTGACTGGTATTTTTCCATTTACTCTTTCTCTCTTCCTGATGACTAAATGCTCTTTTTTCTTATCTATGGCGTCTTTCTGAGTAACGTCATCCAATTTTGTTGCTTTGAATACAAGTCTATATCTTGAGTCTCAAGTGTATATTCTAGCCTGGTCATCCAGCAATTGCCTCTTAAAACAGTCACAGTTGATATTCAATAGATAGTCAACCCTTAACGTGTCTAAAACGGAATTATTAATTCCTATCCCACCAAATGTATTTCCCCTCCCCTTCTCTATTTCTGTAAAAGGCACTATGAGGCACCCAGTTTCTCATATCAAAGATCTAAGAGTAAACCTTTATTTCTCTCTCTTCTCGCACCTGCATCAGTAAATCCTAACGACCGTGCCTTTGCTGTGACCCTTTTCTCCCTATCTGCACTGCTACACCTCTAACGTAACTGCCACTGCTGCTTATTCTGATAACTATAAAATATCAACTGGTACAATCTCTTTTGAAAATTGTTTATCAGCATCTCCTAAAGCTGTGTGTATCATACCCTAGGACCTAGTATTTCAACTCCTATATGTAAACACAGCAGAAATGCATACATGCATTCACCAAACAACATGAACTAGAATGTCATTACTCATAATAGCCCCACATTGGAAACCATCCAAATGTCCATCTATAGTAGAATGAACAAATTAATTTATGGTGTAATCACAGAGTTGTATACTACATGGCAATGAAAATAAATAATTCATGACTACGTACAACAATATGGATAAATCCCATGAACATAAGGTCAAACTAAAGAAAATTGACAGTAATGAGAATATACAATATGACTACATTCACATAGAGTGTAAAAATATGAAAAACTAAGCTATGCTTTTAGAAGTCAGGATTCCCTTGAAAATAGCATGTGTGTGGGAAGGTGACTGTAAGTGAGAAGAAACAATTCTGGGCTCTGGTGATGTTTCTTGATTTGGGTGCTGGTTACATGAGAATGCTGTTTGTGAAAATTTACCAACTTGAATATTTGTGTGCATTTTCTGTGTATTTCACAGAAAAATTTATGTGTATTTCAATGAAAAATGTTTAAATGTAAATCAAAACCACAATGAGCACCTTACATCTGTCAGAATGGCTAAAATAAGAAAGATAAGAAATTATAAGCATTGATGAGAAATTGGAGAAAAAGGAGCCCTCATACTCTGTTGATGGAATGTACACTGGGACAACCACTGTGGAAAATAGTATGGAGGTTTCTCAAAAAATTAAAAATAGATATACCATATCCAATAATTTCATTTTGGGTATTAACCAATAATTTCCAATAATTTCATTTTGGGTATTAACCCTCCCCCCAAAGAAAAAACTAATTTGGAAAGATATATGTACCCCTCCATCTACTGCAATATTATTTAGAATAGCCAAGATATGTAAGCAACCTAAGCGTCCATCAATAGACGAATGGATGTCGAAGATGTGGTATAAACACACACACACACACAAACACACACACACACACACACACGAAAAAGGGTGAGATTTTTCCATTTGCAAGAACATGGATAGACCTAGAGGGTATTATGATAAGTGAAATAAGTCAGACTGAGAGAGACAAATACCATATGATTTCACTTATATGGAATCTAAAAAACAAAATAAATGAATAAACAAACAAAAAGCACAATCAGACCTATAAATAAAGAGAACAAACTAATGGTTGCCAGAGGGAGGGGGGTTGTAGGGATGGGCAAAATGAGTGAAGGGGATTGGGAATTACAGTTTTCTGGCTGTGGAATGAATGAGTCACAGCAAATAAAAGGCACATTATAGGGAATAGAGTCAATGATGTTGTAACAGTATTGTAGGATGTTATGATGACAGATAGTAGATACACTTGTGGTGAGCACAGCATAATATACAGAGAAGTTGAATCATGATGTTGTACACCTGAAACTAATGTAACATTGTGCATCAAGTATAGACAAATTTTAAAACATGGCCTTCAAAAAAGTCATTCACAGACATAAATATAAGAGATAAAACTATAAGACTCTTATAAGAAAACATAAGCATATACTTCATGACCTTGGATTACTCAACAGTTTTTGAAATACGACACCCAAAGTGTAGGCATACAAAAGAAAAATAAATTAGATTTCATAAAAACTTTGAAAATTTTTGTGCTTTAAAGTACACAATCATAAAGTGAGAAGACAATCCACAGAATGGGAGAAAATATTTGCAAATCACATACCTGATCAGAGATTTATATCAAGAATAAATAAAGGATTCATACAACTCAATGATAAAAACAACAATCCAATTAAAAATGGTCAAGTGTTTGAATAGATCTTTCTCAAGGAATATATACAAATGGCCAATAAGCACATAAAAGATGCTCAATATGATTTGTTAGGGAAAAGTCAATCAAAACCACAATGAGATATCACTTCATACCCACTAGGATGGTTACAGAGTAAAAGACAGAATATTGAATAGAGATGAACAATAACAAGTATTGGTGAAGATGTGGATGAATTTGAACACTGCTGGTGAGAATGTGTAACAATGCTCTTAGGAAAATAGTTCGGCAGCTCCTCAGAGAGGCAGACAGTTCCACTCCTGAGTATATGCCCAAGATAACTGAAAACATGTGCTCACACAAAATCTCGTGCAAAGATGTCCGTAGTAGCATTATCCACAATAACTCAAAATGCAAACAACCCAAATGTCCACCCAGTGAGGAGTGGATAAACAAAATATCATATATCCATTCAGTGAAATATATTCATCCATAAAAAGAAATGAAGTGCTGATACATGTAACAGCATGGATGAGTCTTGAAAACATGATGCTAAGTAAAAGAAGCAAAACACAAGAACAAACATTTTATAATTCCATTTATAGGAACTATCCCCAAAAGGAAAATTTATAGAGGTAGAAAGTAGTTTGGTGGCTTTCAGGGGGTAGAGAGAAAAGAGTTTGGGGAGTGACCCTTAATGGCTCAGGATTTATTTTCAGGGGAGGAGGGATAATGAAAATGTTCTGAAATTAGACAGTGGTAATGGCTGCACAATTCTGAATATCAAAAACGACTTGGGCAGCCCAGGTGGCCCAGTGGTTTAACACCACCTTTAGCCCAGGCCCTGATCCTGGAGACCCAGGATCAAGTCCTGCTCCTCCCTGTGCCTGTGTCTCTGCCTCTGTCTCTCTATCTCTCTCATGAAAAAATAAATAAAAATCTTAAAAAAATAAAAACCCACTACTTTGAGTGAATAAAACTAACAATTAAAAAAAGAAAGATAATAGCCAGTGTTGACAAAGATACACTCAAACAGTGATTCTTACACGTTGCTTCTCAGAGTTTTGGAAACTATTTTCCACATGGATCAATAACCATAAAAATATTTATACCTTCTCACCTAGGATCTGTATATGATATTCCATGTAAATGATCAAATGGTTAAACCCCCTTATCTTACATTTTATATAAGTGTGTTCCTTGAAAAATTGTGAATAATCTTTTTTTTTAATGAGTGTATGCTTTAAAGCAAAGTAATTGTGTGTATAGCTCTATGTAGCAACTCCATGTGATCATTAAAATTGTATCATCAAAGACTATTTAATGACTTGCTAAAATGCTTGTGGTATAATGTAAAGCAGAAAATCATATGGAAATTTCGGATTCTTATTTGTAAGAGACTAGAGGTAGAGATGTGGAGGAGACAGAGAGAGACAGAGAGAGAGAGAGAGAGAAAGGGGAACTCATACAAAGTATTCAAAGTAGACTCCTAGTCACCCCAGAATTGATCAAAGCATATCTTAAAAAAATGGGCAAAATAAAGCATTCCAGGCATAGTCTATAAGACACAATAAAGAGGTACTGTTAGATGCTGTTCTTTATAGTTGGTATTTCACTTGCTGTGCCTATTATTGGATTTCTTTTTCCCAACTTCATTCAATTTAGTTCAATTAAACAAATATTTACCGAGTACCTATTAAACGGAAGACCTTACTCTATGCGCCATAGCAAAAGAAAAGATGGATATGTAATTAAGACAGAAGCCTTGACCACTGGGTTTATGCTGAGTAAGAGGACAGGTAAGAAAAGAAGGATGAAGTGAGAGTAAAAAATGACATTGAAGTGTAGATGCAGTTGGGAGAGGAGAAGAAAGAAAAGATGGTTAGTGCTTTAGTCCTTTGCAATATTTCTGGGGGTCAACGAGACGGTGGTTATGGCCTACCCATTTCCTAAACAGAGAAATGACTAATAGAGCAGAGGAGAAAGGCACTTTTAGAGCCTTGCACTTGGATGCTGAAGTCATGGGGATGAAAATAGGAGATAAACTGGGAAGGAAGGGTGAACACCTGCTGCTGAAATCTATGCACCTGCCATGTAGTGGGGTATGTAATAAATACATGCTGAATGAATGAATAAACTTCAAGTATGAAAAATTACAGATAAAATTGGGAAGATATTATAAATAGATCATGCGGATCTTGTGGAGCAAGTTTTGTTGAGGGATGGTCGAATTCAAAAGGTCTGGAAGCTAAGCTAAGCAGCAGGGAGCTAAGTGTATCCCAACTCCTGTCCTCAGCCTGAGGGTCTGAAGGAGGAGGAGAAAAGCGTTTCCCACTGGAAAGGTTTGTCCAGGAACTGGTACGGTCAGCGGTCACGTAAGGTAAGGAAGAGGGGAGGAACCTCAGGGGAAAAACTGAAGATGGATGGCAAGGCCTGCATAGACGGGCAGTGAGAGGGCAGGTAGAGGAGGGGAGGGACTGGGAAAACTAGCACAAAAGAAACAAATCTGGAAGCAGGGAGAGCCAAATAAGAGGAACCGAAATCAGTTCTCACTTCTCTTGAGAGCTTGTTCGATTAGACAAAACCTCATGGCATTTCCACTGGGAATGGA
The DNA here is from genome assembly GCF_048164855.1 of Canis lupus baileyi. Lineage (NCBI taxonomy): Eukaryota > Metazoa > Chordata > Mammalia > Carnivora > Canidae > Canis > Canis lupus. The sequence goes on along the minus strand of NC_132848.1, from coordinate 68,477,409 downwards.
ATGGAATGGAGTGGAATAGAATGACCAAACATAATGTGTTTTTTTGTTTGTTTTTCATGAGAAGCTGGGCTTTGGAACAATAACTACTATAAACTATTATAAAAGTATAGTTTACCTTTTGGTCCTCTTCACCCATTTCACTCAGCACCCTCCCTTCTGGCAATCACCAATCTGTTCTCTGTAGCTATGAGTTTTGTTTGTTCATCTATTTTATTTTTTAGATTCTACATAGAAGTGCATCACATAGCAATTCTCTTTCTCTGACTTATTTCACTTAGCATAATACCCACAGGATCCATCCATATTGTCACAAATGGCAAGATTTCATTCTTTTTGTTTTTTATGGGTGAGTAGTATTCATTGTGTATTTATTTCCTATCTTCTTTATCCGTTCATCCACTAATGGACATTTAGGTTGTTTCCATATGGTGACCATAGTCAATATGGTATTGGATATTTGAAAGCTGCCAAGAGTATAAAAGTTCTCATCACAAGAAAAATAATTTTGTAACTTTGTAACTTTTGTAACTTTGTATGGTGATGGATGGTAACTAGACTTATAATGGTGATCACTTCACAGTGTATGTAAATACCAAATTATATGTCGTACACCCTGAAACTAATATAATGTTAAATGTTAATTATACCTCAATTTTAAAAAGTATAGCTTATACTTGCAAAACATTTATTCAGGGCTAGGCACTCTTCCTGAGACCATCATAGGGTTTATTTCTTTGTCATGGACAAAATTTGAATTGATTCACCTAGTAAGTGTTTCTTTCCAATATTAGCTTAGAATCAGAAAATAAGAGGGTAAGTCAGAGATGAATGGAGGAGGCAAGCACCAAGTCCACAGCAAGAAATCATGGTTAAAGCCAAAATAGAAGACATGAAAAATAAAGAATGAAAATACAGAAACAAAGACGTCCTCAATAAATTAAGTTACATGAAATGCAAATTGAGATCTTGATGGGTAGAAGACGAAGAACACAACTCGTTACTCTGTAAGAAATGAATAAGCATTTGCAAGTGGGTTCGACAGCGAAAGAAGGCCCAGGAAAGAGCTTGGAACAATGTGGACCAGGACAGGGAGGCACAAAGATTTCTTAAGAACAGAGATGTCTAACATCCAATTCTACTTGCTATGCTTTCCGTAATGTAAAGCCCCTCTGTGGACTGAGATCTTCAGTGAAGTGTAATATACTCACTACAGCCTATGCAATTCCACTTTGAGGGGAATTCAAAGGGCTGAGGCTAGACTGGATGATTTGGAGAACATCCAAGGGAAGACAGACCCAAATGAGATCAAGAATTCAGTGTAAGTAGAAGGTTGGCACCAAGAATGGGTGAACATGAGGATTGGCAGATCCTAACAATGTCACAGAAATCTTAGGGCATTTGTCCTCCATAGAACATGGGATATGGGGCATAAGTTAATTTTACAGAGATCTGAAAGGATGGGGAGAACTTATCTCCATCTGATTTGTCCTCCTCTGTCTTTATGAGATTAGTTTTTGGACTGTGGTTATCATCAGTGCTGGTGAGCTGAAGTGCAGTGAGTAACAGGAAGGGTAAATAAGATTAGGTAGGAGAAATCATCACACAACACATCCTGTAAAATCTTGGCATTGACAAAGGGCTTGGGATTCTCCCCCCGCCCCAAATACAAGGGTGAACTAATGCAGAGTTTTTTTTTTGCAAAGGAGGGACATGACTTGTGCTGTTTTAAGAGGATCACTGGAGGTGTCCAGAAGTGGAATCAGGGAAGACTAGTTAGGAAGTTATCATAGTTAAGCAGGTGAGAAAAGATGGAGACATGGAATAAGGAACTGGCAGAGAAGGTCGTCTGACTCATGGCATATTTTGGATTTAGAATCAATGGGATCCACCGATGGACTAGAAATTGTGGATAAGAAAGAGGTGAAGCCTAGATTTTTTACTTCAGCAAGTGGGTGGACAGGGGCTGCATTTACTGCAAATGGAAAAATGAGAAGAGAGAGAAGAGAAGAGAAGAGAAGAGAAGAGAAGAGAAGAGAGGAGAGGAGAGGAGAGGAGAGGAGAGGAGAGGAGAGGAGAGGAGAGGAGAAGAGAGAGAAGAGAAGAGAAGAGGAGAGGAGAGGAGAGGAGAGGAGAGGAGAGGAGAGGAGAGGAGAGGAGAGGAGAGGAGAGGAGAGGGGAGGGGAGGGGAGGGGAGGGGAGGGGAGGGGAGGGGAGGGGAGGGGAAGGGAAGGGAAGGGAAGGGAAGGGAAGGGAAGGGAAGGGAAGGGAAGGGAAGGGAAGAGAAGAGAAGAGAAGAGAAGAGAAGAGAAGAGAAGAGAAGAGAAGAGAAGAGAAGAGAAGAGAAGAGAAGAGAAGAGAAGGCTTCTAGGAGGAGGACGAGGAGAAATAAGTTTCATTCATGTTGGGATAGCAGGCTACTTTTCAAACCTGGGTGTCAGCTACAGGTTTGGTAATGGGAGTGGAGACCAGAAGGAGAGCAGAAGAAGGAGCAGAAACACCTCCTTGAAGGAAAGAATGGAAGGGGCTAGAGAGTGAGGGAGGTAAAGGCCGTGCAAAGAAGGGAGTCAAACTCAACTAATCCTAGTGACTGCATAGGTCAAACTATTTTACCTGATGAAGGATCTTGGCTTAAAGAGGTTAAAGGATTTATCTAAGGCTAGCCAGTCAGGGGCAGACTTGACATTGGGACTCAAGTGTCCTGACTCCTGATATTGGGCGGCCAAGATTGACATCTCCTGAAGAAGGTTCACTGGAGCTGGGCACTGGCTTCACAGGCTTTATCTAATTCAATAGTTGTTAACAACTCTAGGCCCTGAGAGTATTATCATATTTTTGGATATGGAAACGGAGTCTTAGAGAGTTAAGTAACTTGCTTTTTACACAAAAACAAGCAGCATGTGAAATTCTTAGGTGAAGAGTTAAATAATTTCAGATCTTAGGGATGACCAACTCTCATATTACAGATCAGAAATATAGCACCCAGAGAGATAAAGTAACTTGCCTATGACTCCTCAGTGTAGAGCTAAGCTTTGGACCTAGGCCTCATAACTCTTTTGCTCAATGTATAAAATAACAGGATTTCTAAATATAATTTTTTCCAAGTAATTGTTTAAAATATCATGTTGGAGAGAATCATACATATTAGTAAAACCAATATGGACTGTATTTCTTAATTTCCTTCAGTTCACTGTATTTTATAACATCCTAGGAGATTTTAACAGTCTTTATAATATCATAGTGCTTATTACCTAATCCTCTGTTCTAGTCTATGTATTGAAAAATTGATTTTGTGATGACTCTTTCCTGTGTCTAATCAGTTCAATAAATTAAACTTATAGGTCTATTATTCCAGGTCATTTTTCCCCCCTACAAAGAGCTTTAGCTATTGCCCCTTTCCATATATTATTCTCAAGCTTTCATTTGCCTATTTTGAGTCTAACATCTGAAGCTCTTGGCTACACACTGATGACTTCCTTTCCACACCCCTGGTTGCTATTATTGCCTTTGTTGTTTCCAAAGACAATGTGCCATGATAACTATTTTCTTTTATTCCGTGGAAAGAGCTGCTGCTTCTGATCTCTGACGGACAAAACACGGTATCTGAGAATACCAAAATATCCTATAAGATTCCTAATCCTGGGCCACATTCCCAGTTTGGGGAACCATATTATATATGCCAGAAAATCACATTCTCCCAATGATTTCCAAATTTACTCCAGAGTTTTCTGCAATAATGTTTCCAGACCATGCACATTCAAAATGAAACACTACTATTTAGAACACGTATTTGGTTCTTTAAAAGGAATAAATTGGGGCGATTTGAATACAAATCCTGCTACCATAATTTCCTATTTAAATTAAGCAGATTAGCTCTTTTTTTAAACATATCCAATTTTAGCCCTGCCCTGATCACAGGAAATGGGGAAAGAAGTATCTACCTTTAAAAAAAAATGTACCAATCATATCCTTGGCTGTTCAGAATGTTGTTTCCAAATACTGTTACTTCAACTTTGGGCTGTTATCAGCATCAGCAATTAATGAATGGATTATTAACTAAAGTTAGTTTCTTTTCTTCTCTCCTCCTGAAAAAGATGCAGGAGACAAGTGAAGAAAAGCCAGACATGTGTATTCCATTTGAAATCCATGATTAAAAAGCTTAAAAATTCAAACCAACATAAAAAACTGTTTTATTTTAATACTCTGGAAGGTTTCAGTGAACTCCATTATTTTCACTCACTATTTGCTTGAATAATTTAGGCAAGAAAGCTAAATTATACATAAAGTGTACAGTTAGAAGAAAAAGTTCATGCACAGCCCTAGGCTATAGCCTCCCCTAATGATGTCTGAAGTCAGTGAAAAGAACTCGTTAGACTGAGAGTAATTTCTCAGGGTTTAATTTTTTTTTTCTTAAAGCAATAATGTTCTTATAAAAATCTGACAAATAATACACTAAAAGAAAAGCCACAAAAGAGAGTCTCCGGTTAAGGCCTCAGCCCCTGTAAACTTTCATTTAATTTCATGTAGACGTTGGCTTTCCACACACCACAATAGCTGGTGTTGGCAGCCTTGAGTGATATGATTCAACAGGGAAAATACACGTCTTGATTGTACAGCCTTGCTATTTGGCCTCATTAGAATTCTGAAGTTACGGAGTTAAAAGGGGATGCTTGGGGCTTAGAGACAAACTGGAGGTCTACTGTGTAAAGGGGATGGGTGGCCACTGGGTGTACCATCACTGGAGCGAAGTCACGGGCACCGGCTAGGGTATCGCGCTTCAGGAGCAGCCCAAACCATTACACATTTATGGATTCACTCAAATGCTCACATTCCCTTTCAGTTTAACAACAGAGAATCCAACGGCTGTAAGATGACAGGAATATCAAAATGGTACTGTAGTCACCTTTGATTTCTGAGCCGCCTTTGTTCTTTTTTTTTAAAGTCACACGATTGGAGAATTTGAAGAATGCAGTTCAGCCTCTTCATTTTACAGACGAGGAAATTGAGACCCAGAGAGATGTGAGAAGCTCAAGGCTACGCAGCTAATGTCCTTGTTAACTCATTCCCAAATGTTTGTACATCTAGAGACAGAGGAATTCCAACTGGAACGACCAGCCATATGCAAAAGTACAAAGGGGGGGGACCCAGCTTGATGCCTTGGAGAACGAGAGGCACCAATTATTACCTGGTCACCTCTCATCATATCTCCACCTCTAAAGGAACCTTATGAAATCTATGCCATATATGGTATAAACTTGCAGGTAAGAGCACAGAGAGTCTGGAGCCAGATTGCCTGAGACTAAATCCTGACTCTACCTTGTAATAGCCGTGATCTTAGGTCACTTCCTTCTCTTTATTTTTCCCAAAAGAAAAATGATGGGTAATAATAGAACCCACTTCTTAGACTTGTTTGGACTGGATATTAATGCATACAAAGTGCTGGCAGATAATGTGTAGCACCTGAATTACATTAGTTATTGTTAATATCAATAGAACATAAACCCTTCCATATGAATTAGGCCTTCTGGCCATAGATGATCAGATAAGGGTTGGTGGGCAGTTGACTCAGGTGAGCATTTCTCAAGCAGTCAATGTCCTATGATTTGAGGGGATAAATTGGTCCATCAAAGTAGGGCCATTGAAGAATTATGAAACAGACAACCAAGGATCAGGGCTAGTTAACCAACAGACCGAGAGGAAAACTGGTTGAGAAGAACCAGGGGTAGCACAGGCATTACGGTCTCAAGAGAAATGAAGTTATGAAGTTTTGGGGAAGCCCAATGTTTAGAGAGGAGCATCGAACACACACACACACACACACACACACACAGAACCTCACTTCCCGAACACTTTATATGTCTAGTCCAATTCTATGGGTAAACAACTCACTAATCCCTCTTTTCTTAGACATAACTCCTCATGGAGTGAGCCTCAGGTCCTTGCAATCAGAAGAAACTATCAAACACAGACAGTTCTGCAACATATGTGCATGCCAATGGGATAGAGACAGAGGTGAATTGCGAAAGGCTAGGTGTGCCAAAGTGAGTTTAAATTGCCTCTTGAAAGCCACTGTAAGTTACTGAAGGACTGAAACAGATGAGTCATGTCTGATCAAATCTGTCATCATCTCTGTAAGATCACCCAGGCAACAAAGCAGAAGGTAAATTTGAGGTACAAAAATGGTGAGAGGAGGAAAGCTGGTTAAGAGGCTTTGGGTATAATGTAGGCTAGAACTCATCAGGACCTGAATGAAGGTTGAAGAAGCAGAAATAGAAAAATACAGATAAGGAAGGTAGTAAGAACCTGGTGATTTGTGGGGCACAAGGAAGTCCAGCAAAATTTCTGATTTGAGTGTTTAGACAGACGAACTTGGAAACATAGTTTTGGGACTAGAAATTGAGAAGCTCACCTTTGCATAAGCTGAGTTTGAGGTATCTCTGGGAAAGTCAATGTTCCATTGCACTTGGATGTATAGTTATGGAGCTAGCAAAGAATCTGGGGTGACAGACTAAGAGTCTACAGGATATTAATGGTAGTTGAGTCTAGGGGTTTGGCTGGTGTCTTTTGAGGTAAGTGTAGATGATGAGAAGAGATTACCAAGGTTATGGTCTGGGGAATACCAATATGTCTGTGGTGACTGAGCACAGGGGCCTCTGGAAGAGTCCAGGAAAGAATGGAGAAATGAAAGAGATCCAGGAAAAAGTAGGAGAGTGAGCGTTAGGAACCAAGATGGAGGGGAAAACCTCAAGGTGAAGAGAGTGCAGCAATGTCAAGTGCAGCAATGTCAAGTGCAGAAGAAAGTTCACAGAAGGCTAAGGGCACAAAACCATTCCCTGAATATGGAGCATGGAGGTTACTTCAGACCTAAGCTAAAGGGCGAGAACAAAATGAAGATGACAGTGGGTTGAGGCACAAAGAAGGAAAATACAGAAAGGAAGCAAGCATACTCCAGTTATAGAAGAAACAGGGATGAAGAGACTATGGGATCAAACAAGGATTATTTGTTTGTTTAGTTTTGTATAGACTTAACATATTGATGAACTGAGTCAGAGAAAAGAAGTCAGGGCAGCCCGGGTGGCTCAGCGGTTTAGCACCACCTTCAGCCCAGGGCGTGATCCTGGAGACCTGGGATCGAGTCCCACGTAAGGCTTCCTGCATGGAGCCTGCTTCTCCCTCTGCCCGTGTCTCTCCCTCTCTCTCCCTCTCTGTCTGTGTGTGTGTGTGTGTGTGTCTCATGAATAAATAAATAAAATCTTTAAAAAAAAGAAGAAGAAGAAAAAAGAAGTCAGTAAAATAGGACAAAGAAGGCCTGATGGCACAAGATGCCTTCTAAAGAGGGAGGAAAATCCAAAATCCAGGGTACAGGTGGGAGGGCTAGGCTTGGGACAGGATGAGGGAGACAAGACTTCCATGGAAGGAAAAGGGAAGGAGAAAAGGACAGAGGCCGGTAAAGCTAAGTTTGTGGCTCAAGATCAACACGTTGAGGGCGCTTTGCGTTTGAAGGAGTTGTTTTTCTTAGGGAAGTAGGAAGCAAGGCATCTTCTGAGAATAAGGGAAAAAACTATGGTGCAAGGAGTTTGAAGAGAAAAGGGAATGTTTGGGGAAAACTCCTGCAAAGACCAAGAGAAGGGCTGAAGAGGAACTCAAGGAACTGTGGGGCCCAGTTGAGTTTGAAGACCACTGGTGTATGGTGGCACCAATCCACATGGTGATCTGATTTCTCCAGCAGCAGCTCGTGTCCTGGATGTAGGAGGGGAGCATTCACAGACTCCAGGGTGCAGCACGCACACGGTCAAAGGAAAAGCAAGAAGACAAGGAAGTCCAGAGTGATGCTAAAAGAAAGATGGGTTCAGGCTTCAAAGGGATAGAAAAGAGTCAAGAGCAGGGTGTGAGCTTGGGAGGGATGAGAGAGAGGGCCGGACTGGAAGCTTCACGATGGGCAGTCAAAAAGTGGGCATCATGAGAAAAAGAGCGGTGACAAACAGGGCAGGTGTTTGTCGTCAGCGTGTGGGATACCAGAGTTTAAGATTTCAGAAATAAAGCAGTTCGTTGTTGCCCGAACCAAGACCCAAGGCAGGTCTCCTTGTTTAGTCATAGATTTCCTTTTCTTGGAATGCCTCTGGCTCCTCTGAGAAGTCCCAGAGCCAAAACTAGAAGGCTAAATTTGTTATAGACTGGCATGAGCATTTGCCAGGATAATTTATCCTCTTTTGTCACTCAAGTTCCAACTGAGGCTGGGAAAGATTGAGAAAGTTTAATTACGCTGTTCATCGGAGTCCATTGCAAGGCATTAATAACTTGCTGTGATATTAGCAGTTTTACATCTTACGCTGGCATCATTTTGTCACATTAGCTTAATATTGCCATCATGTAGCTTAGTATTAATGTGATACAGGAGTGAAATTACATGTGCACTTTTCATATTGTTATATTGAAATCTAGTGTGTATGTGACACTAATACTATTCAAATTCCATAAAATATACAGTTCCTAATACAAAGACATTTTAATGTTATGTTAGAATAAGAAACGCACATCATTACACTTCCAGAACCGGAGGAGAGAGAACTGAAGGGCTTACCATTTGTGAGCCCTGCGGAAAACAATCAGAGGCTGGTTCCTATGCTTGACAACCCCAGCTTCGCCTTCCCTGGTAAGCAGAGCAGCCCTCATGGCCTTAGAACAAGGGTCAGAAAACTTTCTCTGAGGGATCAGTTAGTAAATATTTTGGCTTCACAGACAAGTCAGTGGCAACTACTGAAGCCTGTCTCGGTGCAAAAGCAACCCAGTGCAAAACGCAGATGAGTGAGTGCGGCTACTTTTTAATAAAACTTTATTTCTAGACATTGAAATTCAACCTTCACTTTGAACACATCATGCAATAACATGATTTTCTTTGGGTTTCGATTTTTTTTAAAAAATTTTATTTATTTATTTGACAGAGAGAGAGAGAGAGAGAGTGTGTGTGTGTGTGTGTGTGTGTGTGTACAAGTAGGCATAGTGGCAGGCAGAGGGAGAGAGAGAAGCAGTGTCCTTGCTGAGCAGAGAGTTTGGTGTAGACTCGATCCCAGGACCTGGGGATCATGACCTGAGGGGAAGGAAGATGCTTAACCAACTGAGCCACCCAGGTGCCCCCGGTTTTGACTTTCTTTTTAACAATTTAAAAATGCAAAAAATGCTCTTAGCTTGGGCACCATACAGAAATAGGTTAGAGGATCAGATTTGGCCTTTGGGCCACAGTTGGCTGACTTCTGTGTAAGAAAAGTATGTATCCATAGGGGCACCAGTCCAGGACCCAGGACTGAATCCGTAGGGGCACCATGAGTGGATTCAAGCTCTCATGCAGAACTTATATATGCTAATAGGTCTATTTCTAAACTGACTTTGAGGGGAAGTAGACATATTTTTTTTCCTTTCTGTATTTTCCATTGCCTCTCCCCCTACCCAGAGAGAGCTGGCTTTTGGCTGAGGTGGCGCTCTTACTATGGCACATGCTCTGAATGCCTGGCCAGAGCACTGAGAGGCCATGACCTTGTTTGTCGAAAATAAAAGGACCTAGTTCTTTAGCTTAGACCAAGCCTTTGGATGCCCTCCCCTTTCTATTTAGTAGCAAAATATTTCTCAAGCAGAGGCCAAAATTATGCTAATACACGTAACACATTATTTTTGAGCTGATATATACATAATTTAAAATTTTTCATTTACTTTTTGTTAGATGTCAGATGAGGTGGTGGGCTTCAGAGCAAAATTGCAAGACCATGTGAATCCATTCTGAAGTCACAGTGTAAAATTTATCGTTTCTAAGCTCTGTTAGAGAACTAAACTTCTTCCCTCACCTTCTTGTTTTCTAACCTAGATCCAATAATGAAGGACAGAGACAATTCTAACAGACAAAGACAATCCTAATCCAAAAGGATCTATGTAAGGCTCGGGTACACTTTGGAAGGAAACCTGGACCTAGACCATTGAGCATTTCCTCAATGGAGAAAAAGAGGAGACTGGGCCTCACGGATGGTGAAGGATGAAGAGCCACGTAGGGAGAGGTGAGGGAACAAGGCGGGAGGAAACAGAGCTTTACCTGGTCACTCTGCATCTCCTTTTCTTGTGCTTCTGCTCCCTCAAGTCCAGTCGTCACAGACCTGGCATCACACCTGTACCACAAAGAGCCTGAGGGGGCAGAGGAGGTGCCTGCAGTACCTCTGTGGGACGGGGCGACAGTGATAGGAAAGCCAATCATAGGACTGCCGTGATTTTAGAATGATGTTCTTCTTCCAGGAGTGGGTCTAGAACCACGTTCTTTTTCCACTTAGGCCTTGACCCAGGGACAAGTATTTACTGCCATTTCATATCCCCTGGCCGTGCAATAGGGAAAGGAGTAGGATCGCTATCAAGAGAGGGAAGCTAAAGTTTAGAGTTTCTGATGGCTTCACAGGAGGGTAGATGGAGCACCTCTACCATCCTGCAGGGAACCCGGACGTTGAATCCCTCTTGTTTATTCTGGGGGAAAAAATACTTCCAGTAGTGGGTTTCTACTTGGGGCCTTATCTTGTTGCCTCAGGCTATCCTGGAGAGTTGGGCATTGAAGCCATTCTCTATGAAGCCATTAGGAAGTGGTCCTGATTCTCATTGAGGGTGGCCACGCCGTGAGAGGGGAGGCTCCCGAGTTACAAAGAATCTACTCATCCTTCGAAAACATAGATCTAAAACAACAGGCTGACCCTAGGAGCCTGTCTGCCTGGGACAATGCCAGGCATTTATATTCTAATTTTTTTAAAAGAATTTATTTAGTCACTCATGAGAGAGAGAGAGAGAGAGAGAGAGAGAGAGAGGCAGAGGGAGAAGCAGGCTCCCTGCAGGGAGCCTGATGCAGAATTTGATCCCCGGACCTGGGATCACGCCCCGAGCTGAAGGCAGATGCTCAACCACTGAGCCCCCCAGGTGTTCCTATTCTGACTAATTATTATGTCGTGCCCCTTTCTTTTAACTGTCAGGTGGGATAATAAATTATCTAATTAACAGTTACCAAATTCCAAATTTAGCTGTGTCATAATCAAATCACAATCGCCCACTTATAAATTGCCCACTTTACACTGAGAGTCTCTGATCTTCAGCTACTTTAGAGAACAGCTGATTTGAGAGTGGCATTTGCTTGGGACAGACAGCTAGCCAGTGTGAGGAGAGCCATACTAGCTAAAGAACAAAGCTGAGTAGAACAACAAAAGCAAAAATGAACTATTGGGACTTCATCAAGATAAGAAGCTTTTGCACAGCAAAGGATACAGTCAACAAAACTACAAGACAACCTACAGAATGGGAGAAGAGATTTGCAAATGACGTATCAGATAAAGGGCTAGTATCCAAGATCTATAAAGAACTTATTAAACTCAGCAGCAAAGAAACAAACAATCCAATCATGAAATGGGCAAAAGACTTGAAGAGAAATCTCACAGAGGAAGACATAGACATGGCCAACATGCATATGAGAAAATGCTCCGCATCACGGGCCATCAGGGAAATACAAATCAAAACCACAATGAGATCCCACCTGACACCAGTGAGAATGGGGCAAATTAACAAGGCAGGAAACCACAAATGTTGGAGAGGATGCGGAGAAAAGGGAACCCTCTTGCACTGTTGGTGGGAATGTGACCTGGTGCAGCCACTCTGGAAAACCGTGTGGAGGTTCCTCAAAAAGTTAAACATAGACCTGCCCTACAACCCAGCAATTGCACTGTTGGGGATTTACCCCAAAGATACAGATGTAGGGAAACGCCGGGACACCTGCACCCCAATGTTTACAGCAGCAATGGGCACAATAGCCAAACTGTGGAAGGAGCCTCGGTGTCCATCGAAAGATGATGGATAAAGAAGATGTGGTTTATGTATACAATGGAATATTCCTCAGCCATTAGAAACGACAAATACTCAGCATTTGCTTCGATGTGGATGGACCTGGAAGGTATGATGCTGAGTGAAGTAAGTCAGTCGGAGAAGGACAAACATTATATGGTCTCATTCATTTGGGGAATATAAATAATAGTGAAAGGGAATAAAGGGGAAAGGAGAAAAAATAAGTGGGAAATATCAGAAAGGGAGACAGAACATGAAAAGACTCCTAACTCTGGGAAACTAACTAGGGGTGGTGGAAGGGGAGGTGGGTGGGGGGGTGGGAGTGACTGGGTGACAGGCACTGAGGGGGGCACTTGATGGGATGAGCACTGGGTGTTATTCTATATGTTGGCAAATTGAACATCAATAAAAAATAAATTTATAAAAAAAAGGAAAAAAAAAGAAATGCAGAGAACAAACTGGTGGTTGCCAGAAGAGAGGTGAGGAGGGTATGGACAACTATGTAAAGGGGATTGAGGTGCAAATTTCCAGAAATAAAATTAAAATCATGGATATAAAAAATATAGCATAGAGAATACAATAAATAATTAAAAAAATTTCATTCTTAAAAAAAAAGTTGAGTAGAACATGAGGAAAGGTCTATTCAATTCTATTTTGGTTGGGGGACAGAAAAGACTTCATAAAGAAAATGTTTAACCAAAAAAAAAATGTTTTGAGTGAAAGGGAAAGGGTGTTGCAGGCAGAGGGGACAGTGGGCAAAAGGCTCAGACATGAGGAGTAGCACTGAGACCCTCGGGGAACTGAAAGGTGATGAGAGTGGCTGAAGTACAGGGAGCAAGCTGCATGCACAAGCCATAAGAAAAGAGACTGGAGGGGGAGGTGGGTTCTAGATCACACAGGGCCCTTGGTATCTTGCTGGAGAGTTTCAACTTTACCTTAGAGATCACTGGAACTCCTACCTGGCCAATCTCCTGAAAACTCTGAAAGAATTTTGGATGCGGATTTATTCTAGGCCAAACACACATTTTTTTTTTAAATGTAACTAAGGAAACGTAAATATGGACTGAGTATAGATTACGTTAAAAGGAACTATCATTATATTTATAATTCTGCAGATAAAAGTCCTAAATTTTTCTTTTCTGAGAGGTACACTCAAGTACGGAGGGATCAAATGATAGAATGTTGGGATTTGCCTCGAAATACTCCAACACAATAAAAGGAGAGAGTAGGGATGAAAAGAGGATGAGAGTGGGTATAGGGAAATGCTGATGGTTGTTGAAGTTGAGGGATGATTTCTTGTATTTGCCCCCTTTGAGTATTCGGAAATTTTCTTAACAGTAAATTAAAAAAATAAAATAAAATGCATATACTCTGGGTCTTACCTCTACTGAATTAGGATTACTGGGTAATAGGATCAGATGTAGAAACTGAATTAAGGGGTGGTGGAAGATGGGCAAGAAGCAGGGGAACCACCTGGAAAGCCAAAGCAGTTGTCCAAAAGAGAGACAATGAAGGGTTGACGTTCAGCAGTGGAGGTGGGGAGAGGAGGTAGGCTGGAGATGCATCTTTTTTCAGTTTATTAGACACACTCTACGTCTGATTAGATGGTGAAGGTGAAATTGAAGGTGACTCTTGAGAGACTGACTGACTGACTGAATGAATGAATGGTGCCGTTCCTGAGATGGGAAACACAGAAGGAGCAGACACGAACAATGAGAACCAGAGGATTTGCAGCTTCAGCTATTCCGAATAGTAAGAGTATTTGAGTCTCCTCTGTTAGTATCACTCCAATATTTCCACCACATTTCTTACTACTCAAAATCAGCACAAGACTTGAATTCTATGCAAATAATATAATGAAAATCTCTGTTCCATCTTCCAGAAATAGATCTATATCCAGAGTTTCCAGCAGGTCTGCCTATGAATTAATTTGACCTGATTCACTATTTACAAAGGCACAGACCCTCGACCTCCTAGCAGCCCCTGATTCTTTCGTGACTCCCCTGTCTAGAAAATAAGCAACAGGCCGAGGCTTTTCAGTTCACAAAGTGCAGCGTCCCTGCTTGTCTCTAATGCTCCCGAATGTGTGGATGCAAACACACCCAGAGGTTCTGAGACCCCAAGATCAGCTGCATGTGTGCTCTTAGCATTTTTGGTTTTTTTCCCAGTCATTTCCTTTTTGAGTTAAAAGAACCTGAGCCTGAGACATGTCATCTTTTTTAGGAAATCCAGCTAAAGCCCAAGCTTTCCAAAAACTAGGTTTAGATTTGCTCAAGGGACATAAAGAAGTGGCCTGTGCGTTCCCTCTGCGTTGGGAACCTCTCTGGAGACCCAGGTCCTTCCCGTAATCTCCATGGGCTCTTTGCAGAAAGCTATATTTCTTCCAAGTCTTTCTTTTCATCCCCGTCTGAACCTGCCTTCATCTTCCTAATGGCTAATTAAAAAATTACAGCCAAGAGCATTAAATAGTAAACCCCTTCCCTGCTGTTCTCTGTTTTAATTTCTGAGGCCCCCAAGCAAAATGTCTTAAAAAGAATTAGAAGAGCCACCTTTCTGCTTGCAAACTGCATGATGGACAGCATTCTGGAGGGGGCAGAGGGCTTTACTCTAACGGGTAACCCTTCAATGCAAGGTATGCTTGGGCGTTATTTACATCTTATTCCAGAAAGATGAAGTTTTGGGGGGGACGGTTCACATCCTCTCCAACATTATGGCTTCACTTGTACAAATTAAAGAATAGTGTGTGTGTGTGTGTGTGTGTGTGTGTGTGTGTGTGTTTCCTCTTCCCTCGGTGCCTACTGATTCCATCCCACACTTGAAGCAACGGTGAGTTTTAAAACTCACATTTCTTTTTCATTTAAGTTAGAGGTCTGAGCTTGATGAAAACTCATCCCAATTCATGATGTGCACACTTAAGCGGCTGCTTGATTTCATTTGCAAAGAGAGATCTTGGAAGGCAGCGTCTAAATAATAATCAACATAGTGCTCTACTTGCATTTGTTTATACATTATCTTAACACTTTATTACATATTTTAATAGGACAACAGTTTAAAAGCCGGAATCAGACATAGCCGGCTCGCTCTATTTTAGATGGTTCCTCATCAATTGTTTTTTTTTCTTGTGATTATACAGTTTTACTTTATCATCCCTTTGATAACAATTTCTGCATGAAAATTGACTTTATATTTCATTTTTCCCGTCTGTTATCTTAGCGGCATTCATACGCAAACACCCTTTGTGCTGTGCTGGTAATATAACTGATCAGGCGAAGCTGTGCCATAAGAAATCAAAACCATAATAATGTCTTTGGGTTTTGCATTTTAAATACTGCGTTCATTGTTGCACTGAGGTTTCTGATCCCTTTCCAGACATTACAGAGATTACCTTTGGTAATGCCTATTTCATTGTACTTTGATATAAAATAATGTGTGTCATAAATCATCTGAGTGACTGTCATTAAACAGAAAAGCACCTACTTAGGATATGTAACAATTTGCTTTTCTAATTTGAAGAAGATTGAAGCATTTTAATTATAGAAGGTCTTTATAAATGAGACTGGAATTCAATATGAAACTGCACTCTTTAAAGAATTGCAGGTTAGAAATAATAAAATCCGTATTCATTAATTTTACATTATTTTTTTGCAAGGAAGTGGTAAATAAAAACACTCTTAGGAGGGTTTCCTAAATAAAGCCCTATACTTTTGTCATCATTAAGCTCAGAAAAAGTTATGTTTACATATTCGAGAAAAAGGCGCAAAGAATCACTTTCATGCAGGCAAATTCACAGTTGTAAATTTAAAAACTTTTTAAATGGAAAGCTGGGAACATCATTATCTAAAAAGTTGAGAAAAAACAAAGAAGGGGCATCAAGTGACAAGGGGTGGGAGGAGAGAGCTATTTAAAATTATCGGTGTGCTTCATAGTTTCAAGATTGCTTCCATTTGGAACAGGATGGAGGTTTGGAGCCCTTCTCAGTGAAAAACAATTTAAAATTATTGGAGCCCTCCTCTTTAGAGGTGATCAGGGTTCCGCACACAGACATTGTAGCGAGATTTAAAATTATGAGAGCTCTTCCCATTGTTTAAAACATTGATTTTTTATAAAATGGATTTCCACGTTTTATTTCTTCAGTGACTAGGTAATTATAGCAGCCTGGAGACCGAGGTACTTTATTCTGAAACTAGTTTTTCTCTTTGGCTCCTTCTCTTTTCTTTCCTTCTGCCTTTTTTTTTTTTTTTTTCCTTAATAAGTTTTCTAGTTTCCCTTGCTGCTGGGATAGACACATCATTCTTTGTTCTTGCTCATAAATCACTCTGTGACCAAGGAACCAGGAAGTTATTAGGGGTGAGGGGAAGGTCAGGTCGAAAATTCAGATTGATCTAACCTGTTCTCGCAAAATAGCACTTTACCTACCCCAAACCTAAAGAGAAGCACCAAGGCAGGGATCTTCCAATATGACTTTTACTCTTGCTTCATGAGGGAAGAGGCTTGTGCAGCTTTTACAGCGAGTGGTACAAAAAGCCATGGGAACCACCAAGTTGTCACAGGTAAGTATTTAGTTACACTTCCATGTGCCCCACACATCACTCCAAGCACACTTTTCCCCTTCTCCCATCTGTCCTCTCTCCCTTTCCTTCTCCCGTTGTCTCTCATTAATATGGACAGCTAAGACAGAAATCCTAAAGATTTGGCGCGGAGGCTGATTAAATTGTAAGGGGTCCTTTAATTGGGAATTGTTAACTGTCACTTCTTTCCTTGGGTTAGAGATTGAGTCTATTGTGAACACACACGTATACACCCCCCACCCCGACCCACACCCACACACAGAGTCCTGGATGGACTATAGGGATGTGATAAGGGATCATTCACTTAAGGTCTTTACGTGGGATAACAAATCGGTATTTTTTTTCCTAGTGTTTCTCTCCCCTCCAAAAAAGAAAATTCCTTCCCTTGCTTGGTCTTCCCTCTTGGTGAAGTTTTTAGGGAAAAGGTGGGAGCAGTGTTCCATGTGTTTTGTAAAAAGCTATATCAAAGTGAATTGAACATGGTATTAAGTTTTTGTCAGCTTGAACTCACACCTGCCACACACAAGGTTTTTGGCCTTTCGTGCAAATCATAACTTGAGTCTAAATCTAAAGGAACAGGGAAAGCGATAGAGCAAAGCTCTCCAGATGTTGCTCGGTCTGTGCGATTGTAAATTTCAAAGTACCAGCTTTCCATCCAGATTTTAGTGCATTGGGAACTATATGAAAATTCCAAGACATACTGGCTTATTGAAATGTCTGGCCATTTCTATATGAATTTTGCAACAGATGTACTGAGGTAAGCAATAAAACTGTGATAATAAGGAACATTTCCACATCAACTCACTAATCTATAATGAGGACCAAAACTCAGTGGTAGACGAGGGTGATTTTCACTATTATTATTTTTTAACTTAGTGTCGATTACTCAAATTTTCCCTAGATTTCACTTCTGGTCGCAATTTCAGGCTGATAAATACATAAAATGTATCTTGATAAATGATATATGGTGTATGGGTATCTTGCTTTATTCCAAATAAGTTGAAAATTTAACTTCAGTTGGACTTTTTTTTAATCAATAAAAATAATACAGGAACATGTTATAGGCCTTTGAATTTACCGTAACAAAAATTTGTTATCATTTTATCATTCTATGTAAGATCCAAGAAGCCCAAGTCTGTTGTTTGGAGTCCCTTTGGAATCTAAAGTTTGGGTCTAATTCTCAGTCTATGCTGGGAGTGCAGCCTAGGGGCTTGGCCGGGGCGTGTCTCTGGTGGTGACCATTGACTACACAGCTCATACCTCTGCATGAAGAAGGTGCACCATCTTGATAGACTTTTCTTGCTGCTTTCTCATTCTTAGCCACTTCCCAGCTGGCTCTTCTATTTGAGGATGAACAGAACATTCCAGGATGTAGTCCCAGGAATGGGACCCCTGGGGTTGATACTAAACCGTGTGTATCCCTTTCAGGGATTTGTAAAGCTGTGCGATTAGAGTTCGGGGATGAATGGGTCTACCCTGAATTCCTCCCATTCCTCCTAGCGCGACTGACTATTGATCAAATAGTTCTTGAAGTGGAAGGCAAAATTAAACTGTTAAACAAAACCCAAAATGCAATTACATCACTTATTTGATAATATGTGGAATTTTCTATTTTTTCTTTCTCAACCTCTTTTCTTCGAACGTGTGGTCATTGGAAATCAGATTTGTTTTTTAATGACTAATTTTAGCAGGAAGACCACAAGAGACTTTGGAAGTACAGGAGACAGTCAATGGGAAAAGGAAGGGAGTAAAGGCAGGTCCCTAACACAGGATGCGGCGACATGAGCGCCACACATGGAGAGCAGTTATGGAGGCATCCCCCTTCTTAAGCTCTGTTTTTTGGTCACATTTTGGAAATATTAGAGTTATGAAGATTCATATGATCTCTTGGATTTTGAAAACTTCTTTCCTGGCATCATTCAATTTTCCCAAAGTAGGTTCTGTTTATTTCTTTTCCTTTAAATTTTTTTTTATTTTATTTTTTACCATAACATGGTCCTCACTGGTCACTTCATATATTTTCCTGTTACTTATTTTGGAAGAGTCCTGCAGCCCTAGGAAAACAAACAAACAAAAATGACAAGGAGGAGGAGGAGGAAGAAGATATAAAAAGAAGAAAACGTCGGTGACCTCCATTTACTGAGACAGTCCGCTCTGTTTTCCCTGAGCAGGGTCACAGAGGTTGAGTGGGGCCTGGGCCACTTCCTTTTTTGTTGTTTTTGTTTGTTTGTTTCTTTGATTTTTTTTTCTTGGGAAACTCTTAGTATGTTAAAAAGCAAGCACGGTCAAAACATGGATGAAAAACTGTAGTAAACTTCAAATATCGACATTTAACAATTAGTAGTTGTGAAACCCAGAAATACAATGACCGCATATTTAAGTTAACTTGAAGATGGAAAGTCCAGATCTGAAGCTTTCGTGAATGTGAGCCGGGGGACGCGTTCCCGGCCTGCTTCTCCCTGCCCAGCTCTAAGCCAGACATAGGCCTGTCCCTGAGTCCCCCGGACACCGTGTGCCAGCTACCTCACTGAGGGCCTGGCCAGTGGTTGAGCTCAAAGATAGACTCGTTTCCTTCCCCTTACTCCTGCCATTTTTCCCATTTTATTTAGACCTACACTTGGAAGACGATCTTGAGGCGATGTCTGTCAATGATGAATAAGCTCAAGCAAAATTCTTCTTGCCTTGCAAATGCTGGTCAAGGCGAAGGCGAAGGGAAGCTGTGGTGGGGTGAGGAAAGGTGGAGCCTTTGCATCCACGACGACGCGATGCTGCTCGCTCCCAAGGAAAGGAGAGAAGGATGCAGTGGTTTTGAGATACCTGGGGAACTACAGGCTTTGTTCTGGCGTCCTGCTCTCTTCTGTCGTCCCGATGAGATACTTCTACCTGGGAACCTAAAGCAGCTTTGATGCACTTTTGTCAGCTTTGTTCTTTTTTGAAATTTAATTTTGACTACGAAGAATTTCAGACATGCACAAAAATAGAATAATAACGAAGAACCCCCATTTACCCATCACCAACCTTGAGTGATGATCAGTGATGCACCTTAAAGTACATATCTGTGGAAATGGCTGCGGGAAGACGGAGGCGGGGGTTTTTGCTTCCACAACAGTCTCTGTTTACACCTGTGGGTTCATGGAACCAAACCTCGTACACCTGCATCCACGGAAAGCTGCATAATTGCTTTTGAACCAGGAAGACTGTGTCATTGCCATGGAGAGGGGGAGTCAAAGGGAGGAAGGTTAGAATGGCTTACTCCTAAATGGATGCTTTCCTCATTCTTAATTTCAGGCCCACAGGCAGCTTAAAGATGTTTATTAACAACCAGGGGCAAAGGGGGAAAAACCACTGGCTGCACACTGAAGTTATGTCTCTGCTTTGCTGCTCGCTTTGAGAGAAGCCAGTTTGTGTGTCTCTCTCTGTGTGTAGAGAAATGGGAAGGGGGAAATAAAAAGAAACGGGAAGAAACACCAAGATAGAGAAATAGAAATAGCTCAAGGAAAGTGAAATTGTAGCTGTGCTAATCCCTAGACGAGGCTGTTACAGAGCGCACCTGGCTTCTGGAAGGGCGGCTTTTCTGACTGTCAGTGGTGATGTCAACAGAGGGAAGAACAAAGGGTACTGCACGGGGTCACCGACGTACCCCGTCGTGTAAAGGGAAGGCATACAGCTCCGTATCCAGATTTTCCTTTGATGTTATCATCATACGATGACATGGTTTTAGTGAAAAACTGTGCCAACGACGAAGCAGAACTGACTTGGCGCTAAGGGTGTTTGTTTACGTGCTGCTAACACGTGCCATGGTTTACGAAATCGAAGGACATTGTTGCAGGCAGCTTTGGTGGCAACTGGGAATTGTGATATCCACTTTAGGGTTTTACGCCCTGTAGCTGAAGGATCTAGCACTGGAGAAGTTACTTAATCCCGGCGTGCTTCAGCTTACCCACCGGTGAGAGCCTGAAGACAACACTCGCCTTCTAGAGGGATGGGTGCCAAGGAAGTTCAAAGGGTGATGGGTGGCTGTGAACATAAAATGCCATGGCATCCTAAAAAAAAAAAAAAAAAAAAGATAGTCTCCCCAGCCCATATGGTCCATATGGTCCCATCCCACTGAAGGCTCCAGAGTCTGGGCTGGCTTCAATGGCTGTGCCACCTATGCAAGCACAAGGGCCCCACGCTTGTTTAACGCGACATCACCATCCTGAAATTCTTAATTGTTGCACAAAGGGCACCCCATATTCATTTTGCACTGGGCCCTATAATCCTGCAGTCAGTCCTGTCCAGAGGCTCACAGAAGCAAAGCTAAGATTCTAAAATACTCTGAGAGGAAAACATGAGGTCAAGTGGACCTCAGAGAAGCTCGTTGAGAACTAGCTACCCTGGGAAAATGAAAGCAGATCCCCTGGAGATCGTCATTGCTTGGCGCCACGCTGACATTTCCAGGGCTCACCTTCTGCCTTCTGCTCTCTCGTGTCTCTACGTCAAGCATTATTCAGAAAGTTCGGCAGTTTTTCTAACGTTTGAAACACTCCGTTCTTTAACATCGGTTACATCCTGTTGGTTAAAATTTGAACACATCTTGCTTTCAGTGAAAGCACACTCTTTTTATTTTGTGATTTCTTCTAAAATGTGGGTTTTCACTCAATTTTCAAATTGCCTCTGTTTATATTTGCCTGCTAAGAGTTTGTAGGACCAGGGGTGGTAATGAAACATTTTAGATTACGTGGAGGTTGGCGAACCTCGGTATTTGTTGCTACTTCTGAAGAGGGCTAAGGAAGGAATCCCACCCGTCTTTAAGAGTTTTTTTTTTTTTTTTTTTAACAAAAAACTTTACATCCTCAGGAAAACAGCTGCTGAAGCTCCTGGGGCCTGGGTTGGCGAGATGGGGCGAGAACCTACCTGGTGGGTGATGGGATGTGTGAGTGGTGAGTGGGCCTGACCAGAACCCAGGGCTTCTATGGAATCTGCGATTTCGTGAAGTCTGCGAGGATGCTACTGCTCCTAGTCGGCACCGGAGCCTGCTAGTTCTCTGCCCCATTTCCCCAGGCTACAAAAACGACGGCCTCTGTAAATTGCTACAGGGTTTTTATTTATTTCTTGTGTAGGAAGCAATACCCCAAGTAGCATAAAACCTTTCTTTAAGGGTTTCCTCCCTTGAGAACAGACACAGAGCGGGGCTGCCCCCAATCCATAACTTGCATGGGCTGGGTACATGTTACAGTTGGAAGAGCTAAAAGAAGATTCCATTTGTTGTTTCCACTCCCAACTGGGGCTAAACTGGCCCCAGTTTTAGCACCAATTGAGAGAGAGGCAGAGAAGCCAGAAAGGTGGCAAGGGAAACATCAGCTTTGAGAAGGATGCTCAGGGCCGGGGGGCGCAGCGAACTCGAGCACTGGAGCTCCGTCCGGGAGTCGGACTCACCGAGTCAGGCCCCGGGGAGCCGCGGCAGGCGGAGGCCGAGCAGGCCCGCGGCGAGGACAGGGCTCCGAACCGAGGGACAGCGAGGGCCGAGGCTGCTGGGTTCCCGCTGCGGCTCGCCGACCTGCGGGGGCAACAGAGGCCGTAAGAAAGCAGCTCTGCTTGTGCAAAATTACCCCTTATGAAAACACGAGGATTAAGAAACAACTGTTTCCCACCACCACCACCACCACCACCACCACCAAACGGGGACTCCTGTTGAGCTTCACATAGGATATAAAAGTAAAACATCACGGATTCATATGCCAATAGTGGAGAGTTTTTAATGTCAAAAAGCAAATCCTTCGATTGACCAGCCCCCAACATCTTCCATCGTTTCAGGAAGGAAAAAAACTTACTTTCAAGAATTTTTAAACTTACTTTGATAACATAGAAAAACATAATGGCCACATTAATGACATTATTATCTCTCATTTACGAAAATGGCCATTAGAATGCCTACAGGGCTAGGCTGCGACAGACTTGTTCAAGGTTCTACAGGCTCTTGGAGGTAACGCCAGGCATTTCTTTTTTTTTTTTTTTAAGATTTTATTTATTTATTCAGGAGAGACACACACAGAGAGAGGCAGAGACACAGGCAGAGGGAGAAGCTGGCCCCATGCTGGGAGCCCAATGTGAGATTCGATCCCAGGTCTCCAGGATCACGCCCTGGGCTGCAGGCGGTGCTAAACTGCTGGGCCACGCGGGCGGCCCCAGGCATTTCTTTAAGAAAGTCTCTAACTCCTGATTAGCACAGCAGGGAATTCAGCAGGGATGCCCCACCTGCCTGAGTTAGGGATGCTTTATCAGGGTAGCGAATCCAAGCTGGGGACACAGGGGGAGCCACGTGGCCGCCCGGAGACCTTTGATGACTTCTGTCCCTGGGCTGCCTGTCCCCTGGAGACGCCTGCTGCCGCTTCACCCCTGCCTCCTCGGAACTGTTGGCTGGGCGGCGGCGCCAAGGGGCTCCAGGAGGGGAGGCGCGGCCCTTTAAGGCCGGCCTGCAGGGAGCCCCCTCCCCGAAGCTGAGACCCAGCAGCGCCAGCGGTGCAGTCGGCTCTGGTTTGAGTTAAGCTGGGACTGGGAGAGCCCCTGCCTTTGCGCAGAATGTTTGCAAACATTAAAAAGTGAGCTGGGGCTTCTTATTTCAGCATTAAGGCTTTATTTAGGGTGTTATGGGACAAAGAGGAGGACCACTCAGTTAGGGAGCAACACAACCACCTTTGATAAACCGCACTGTTAGGTCGTCCTGGATGCCCAGAGGGTATCGAGGGGGGCAGGGTGGTCTCCTTGACTGATTTACTCCCCAAGTTTGCCAGGTTGGAAAGGAAGGGTGCCTGGCTGGCTGTCAGGTTTTCTCCTGGAACATACCGCCTTGGAGGGGGGATGTTTTGCCTATTTGCGGAGGGCAGCAGCCTCTCTTTCAAGTGATTTGTTACAATGACGATGATTATTGTTGGATTATTATAGTCGCCCACTGGCAGGATTATAGTTAAAAATTTGGCAGTGTTTGCATTATAAATGACTATTTTTACAGCTCAGCCATAAAAGTTTACTTAGGTCTGAAATTTGATATACAAGCTCTCCATCCAGGAGTGCTTTCCTTTCAAATAGAATTTTAAAAAATGGTTAATAAAATTGGTCTGTCTAATTTTCCTGAGTTATATGAGTGTTTTGGAAAAAACAGAAATGTATCATTTGTATAGGCTCCCTACACTTTTCCTCAGTTGGCCTTGAGTTTGAACAAGATGCTATAACATTTAAATTATTCATACTGAGCTTGGATGTATTGAGAAGAAAGGATATCGTGCACAGGGCTAGACTAGAAGAAAGGAGAGGGGCAGACAGTCTCTCTATTTAACTACAAAGACTCTCTTTGTGGCCCACAAGTAGAAGCCGGTTTGGAACAATTATCGCTTTGCATTTTCATTATGCATTTTATACCTCTAAGTACATAATCACCTGCTCATGTCTATCTGATAAATAATGAGATTTTTATTTCCCATTTGCATTGTTAATTACAGTATATTACAGGAGTAAGATACCCGGCATCTGTTATTAATAGAATGTTAATTTTTTTAATAACAAGGGTACTTTAAATAGACAAAGAGAAAGAACCCTTTATTGGGGGCCACCCAGATCTGTTGATAGCTTTTCGTTTCTACTTTAAGGTAGACGAGGCAGGAGTGGAGGAAAATACCACATGAATGGAAGCTCTCAAGATGAAACAGAAACATGACTTACAGGCTGGCAAGAGTTTATGTCCTTACCCTTGAGGAAGGAGTCGGCTTTGTAAAGGCCAATGCAATTAGAATACATTTAATGTTGAAAGAACGAAAAGTCCAACCCATGAATTCCCTCTAAGGGTTTGATAACCTCACAATATGGGGCTCCAGTTGGAAGAGCCAATTCTAGTGGTCTCAGAATCATTATCTTTCCTTTCAAAAGAGGATTCTTCTGAGCAGGGTCACTGATTTCCCCCCAACTCCCATGCCTGGGGTCTTACTGAGAGGCAGTGTGGTGGGAAAGCAACAGACAAGAAAAGTCTAGGAGCCTGGAAATTTTCCATCTGCCCTATTACAGTAACCACCTAGGTGGTGGTTGCCTCTCTGAGTAAACGGGGAGTACTGGCATCGTACTAAGCATCGGAGTGCAATGAATATGCCGTGAAAAGCAGATGGGTGATAAAAATCCAAGTAACTAGGTAATGACTGCCCTTTAGGAAACACTGCACCAGTTGGTTGGTGTTGGATGGGTTCCTTTTGGCAACAGATTTTATCACCTTACCAGCTGCCACAGGGGGATATAGAACTGTTCTAGCACCACAGACTCCCTCAAGTTGCTCCTTAACAATCATACCCTCCACCCGACCCCGACGTGATGTAGTCTCCACCACAATCGTTGCCATTTTGAGAATGTTATAGAAATGGAATCATACAGTATGCTACCCTTTGAGACTGGTTTTCCACTCAGCAGAATGCCTTTGAGGGTCATCTAAATTGTTCGTGTATCAGTAGTTTATCCCTTTATATTGCTGAGCAACTTTCCATTGTATGGATGGAGTGCTGTTTGTTTATCCGTTCATTCATGGAAGGACTGTTGGGTTGCTCCTGGTTTGGGGTTGTTAAACATAAAATTGTTGTAAACATTCGTGTATAGGTTTTGTCTGGCCATTTTAATAGGCGTGTAGAGGTGTATGTCCTTACAGCTTTAATCTGCATGTCTCGATTGGCTGGTGACTCCGAACGTTTCATGTGTTATTTACCATCCATATATCCTCTTTGGTGAAGTGTCTGTTCAAGTTATCTGAAGTATCAAGTCAACCTTTGAAGAAGTTTTGCTCTGTGTTATGACTGCACCCTCCCAAGTGTATCTTCACAAGAGGCTGTAGTAATAAATTGAATTTCTTTCCAACTATTGTAAATGCTGGCCATGCTGTGATGGGACACAAGGCAGCACTCAAAAAAAAAAAAAATCTTGTCATTTTCTTCTAGTATGTCTTTTCTTGGTTTCATATTCCATGTCTGTATGCTAGGAATATTTCTTTTTTGGTTTTTCAGCAGAGGCAGAAAAATCTCACTAAATTCTAAGATGAGAAGGGAAGAGAGAGAGTGGAGCCAGGATGCCACAAGTGAAATTATAGCAGAAATGTAGCTAGATTCGAAGTCTGACTCCTATCAAGAAATCATGTAAGTTATGTGTAAATATTAAATAAAACCCCCACAATAGTTGCTTTAGCGGGTGACTAACCCCATTAAAAAATAGAATGAGAATTCAGAATTGACTTTACAAAAGGAATCTTTCATCCAACTTTAGCATGCATTCAAAATATGAGTTGACTTGAAAACTTTACTTGTCCAGGTCTGAATCTTTTTCTTAAATTAAGATATATCTGAAAATCCCTAGGAAAGTGCACTTTAAAATTTTACATATATAAATATTAAAAAGTATATTAGAGTAATCGAAGTAAAATAAAATCTGAGTCTTACTTTGAAAACCTAATCAAAAAAAAAAGAAAACCTAATCAAAGCACATATTTCCTTTAATAGAGAAGAAAAAGTGTGACTTAAGTTGCAGAAATAATGAAAGACCCTTAATACAAGGAATATTTCTTTTGAGAGTCTTTTATATTGGAATTCCTTTACTTACCTAATTACTTATTTTCTTTCTTTTCTTTCTTTCTTTCTTTCTTTCTTTCTTTCTTTCTTTCTTTCTTTCTTTCTTTCTTTTTCTCTTTCTTTCTCTCTTTCTTTCTCTTTCTCTTTCTCTCTTTCTCTTTCTTTTCTTTCTTCCTCCCTCCCCCCCCTTTTCTCTCTCTCTCTCTCTCTTTCTTTCTTTCTTTAGAAATTCCTTTACTTTAAAGCTACCTCCTGAGACCTGGGCACCCAGGGCCTCTGCTGTGTGTCCTACCTGTTAGAGACCCTGCTTTGGTCCAATACCAGTGCTTCCCTCCCTTCAAGAAGATTCTGAGGAGTCAGTGGAATGCCCACTTGGAGCTCATACTACACGATCCCTCCTTCTGGAACATCTCAGGTTCCAGGGACCAGGAATTCCCTGCCTAGAGGGGTTGCACCTGCTTCCGGGGCCAACACATGCATCTTCCTTAGCACCTCGTTCATCTTCCTCCCTGGGGCTGACGAAGCTTCTGGGGTGCTCACTGGGAGGCCCCAGGGGTGCCAAGAGTGGCTCTTGTGGGATACGGTTGTGGACTGTGAGTCTGCACTGCACGCTGGGGCTCCCCATTCATGTGTGTGAGGCTTCCCCTGACCAGGATGGGGACAGGCCTTTGGCCAGGGTAGGGGACGGGAGGGGAGGAGCATTTGTGATCTAGCTCGAGGCCCCACAAACAGTGCTTGGTTTTAACAATTGACCAGCAAGTTTTCGGAAGAAATACATTTCAAGCTCCATCTCAAAATTCACCTACGCCACCACTGAAGCACTTCCACTTTTTAATTTGTGTGGCGTGTTTCACATCCTCACAGAGATTCTCTGACAACTCCTGTAATGCTGAGTCTGCGCCGTGCAGTTTAGAACTTAATTCTGTTCTGTCGCTTACAATGAGCTGTTGTTTTCTTTGAGTTTTATTTTCCTTTGTCTCCAACTAGACTGGAAGTCCCTAGAGACAGAAAATAAGACTTAGGCTTCAGTGGTAACGTACCTACTCGATCGAGCAGAACTTTGAATACAGAGTGGGTAGCAAATATTTGTTGCTTGATTGATAAATCTGCAACGCCTTATAAATATGGCAAACAAGACTTAGGCTAACAGTTTTAAAACCTGACTCTGCTGAGAAAAAGAGGCAGTTTCTCAGGTACGAAAGGAAACAAATCGGGGAAGGCAGAGTAAAAGCAAAGGAAATCGTTTGAGCACCTGGCTTAGCTTGCACAGACCCCTTCCCCTGCCCTGTGTCCCACCGTCACCTCAGAGTCTTCAAGAGTGATGGGCAGACCTAGGCCCGATCTAGGCGACAGGGCCAATTTCAGTTGTAAAAACAGTGGTAAGCAAGGGATTTGAAGATCAGCTCTGTTGTTTCACAGCAAACAACTTATTTGTGCCCAGATCAAAAGTAAATAAACAGAATGGTTTTGAGTGTGATTAAGAGGATTACACGTTAGAGAATCTGCTCTTGCTATTACAGCGCAATCAACAGTGACCTCCTCTGCTTTTCTGCTCCCTCACTACCAAGTTTTCCCATTAAAATATCAACAAAAGTCAGTTTATTTTTCTCAAAATTAGTTTCTGTTATTTTTTCTAAGGATGACAGCATGGATTCTTTGACAGTTAAAGGCTTTAATTTGCCTTATAACGTAGCATGGTTTGAGTTGGCTGTTTTCAGACTCGACTGGACTCCTTGCCAACTGCCTGTGTAACTGGGTATACGCTGAGAGTGGGACGGACCATGTTTCCTATAAAGCAGAGGATCCAGGGACCATGGGGAGCCCCTAAGACTCTTAGGAGGTGTGCAGAGTCTATGCTATCTTTATAAGAACACTGATATGTTATTTGCCTTCTCATTCTCTGATGAATATACAATAGAGTTTTCCAGAGGCCACATGATGTAGGACACCTTTGCTTTGATGAATAATGGGCTGTGTCTTGTGTATTCTGGGGTCTTAAAAATTTATCAGTCTTAATTCCCAATCCAGAAAATACCTATAGATGTAACCCACATAAATAAAAGCTCTTTGGCGTCCTCAATTTTTAGGAGTATGAAAAAGGGTCCTGGGAGTAAAAAGCGTGAGAAGCACTTTTCTTAAAGACAAAAAAAGACTACCTGGGTCTTCAGTCAATCCTGGAGTGTACCAAGGTTCAGTGGAAAATCAGAGAAATAATTAAAAGTTAGAAAATCAGATTTATAGAAAGAGGTGAAAGGAATGGGGATTCATCAGCCTGGAGAAGAGAAGCTGGAGAGACGCCTTCATAAAGATCTGCAGGTATGTGAAGGGTTGATGCACAGAACAAGGAGAGGTTGGCTGACGTGCCGTGTGTGAGATTCAAGCTGGAGATAAAGAAGGATTCTCCAACAAGGGCTGTTAAACAGCAGAGTGGGTGATTGGCAGGTGCGTGGAATCCATCCCCTCCTCTGGAAGTCCTTACAAACCAGCTAGATTTCCATCTGTCTGGTATGATTTAACTCTGGCCGTGCCAGAAAGCCGAGGGGATGGAACAGATGAGGTCTTGGGCTCCTCTTCCAGCCCCTTGATTCTGTAATTAACTTGATGAAAGGAGCCGTGGCGATTTGCAGCGCAGAGTTTAGACAGGAATGTGCTTGCTGATCTCGGGATAGGTCTTGTGTGGGAAAGCCAGAGAGGGCTGCTTCGTGGCTGGTGGCGATCCGTATCATCCAGGAACATGATTGATGCCTGCAGACATCCATTTCAGATCAGACTTAGAAGGATTGGGCCCTAGCTCCGTGCCTAACCTTTCTCATGATCTAAGATCCGTGAGAGAAAGAATTTGATAGGTTGATTTTAGTCAGCTCAGGTGGGATGTGGAAAATTTCAAATATTAGATGTAGATGTAGGGTTTGGGGCATGAAATGCTCCTGATTCTAAAAGAAAAAAAAATGCAGTTCTTAGTTCTATAGAACAGTATCATAAAGTCTGAATGGAAAGTGTGACATGGACATAGCATTTCGATTTCACTCTGCGGTGGTGCTTTATTTTTCCTTACAGATTTAGTAGAATTTCGTTGCTTCTAGTTTTCAAAGATTCTGCGTTTTGGAAATAAGAGTTTGACGTTTCCCTGCACTGGGCTGGAGATCCAGAGCATCAACCAAATTCCAAGGTAGTTTGTTTCCTTTGCTTATCACTTGAATTTCCGTGAACAATGTGCCTGGGCCAAAAAAAAAAAAAAAAGAGGAAGGAAGGAATGCAAATTTGCTGGATTTTTACTGTTGGATCCTGACAGTGGGGACGATGACACAGTAGAAATCAGTAAAACCATCTGGGATAATGAGCTGGATTAGAGAATATAAATGAGATTTTATCTAAATGTAGCCCCAATCACCATGGTCTGTGTTGACACTTAAAAAATATTTGGGTCAGGCATTAGCTTGTCTCGAGTTGATTGATAGAAAGCAGAGGAAGAAGACAGAGCTGGGAAGACCCCCTTGGGTACTTTTTGCAGTGGAGTTTGATCAGATATCATTCAGGAAAACAACCCTGGCAGATAGCAGATAACCCCATTGTGGGAAACGATTACCAGGCTCTACCTATCTCCAAAAGATTCCAAGAGGCTACTGACCTCTCTTCTGACAAAGCCTTGGTGTTGAATGAGATGGCAAGACCAGGCCTGGGGCAACGTGGTAAATATGCTTTCTGTCCCAGAGGAGAGAAAAGTAGGATAATTTCATAGAAGCTGTAAGACAATAAACCTCTTTAATAATTAAGACTCCTATCATGCAAATACTCAATTATGCCCCTTGATGTTGAGAGAAAACGGGAGAGAGGAAGGAAAGGAGTTCCTGTTTTTAGAAAGCATGGAACTAATCTAGGACAAGTTATTATTCCAAAGGTATCTAGTAAGATATCACAGGTGGAATTTTAAAGAAGAGTTTGATAATGTCCTTGTTTCTCATAACCACTCCTGCAGCTAAGCTAGCACAGGTAAGCACAGGCTGCTGGGTAAAAGCTTATCTTCTTTGTGGCTTAAGAAGGAATTTTTTTTTTCTTTCTGGGCCCAGGCAAACTTGTGACCACATAGGTCTGAGTAAGACTTTATGGCTAGAAGAGGGAAACATCACTGCTTTGGTTTTGGTTTTGGTTTTCATTCTAAGCCAGGGGCCACCCCATCTAGAGGCTATGGGTGTGCATAAGGAACATCACAGTTTGAAGCTTCGACTTCCTTTCCTTCATTTGCCCAGGTTGTTCTTCAAGTCCTTACTTCTGTTTGCCATGCTCTTCAGTGTACGTCTCCCCCCACCCCCAGTTGTCTTCCAACCAAAATTGGGCTCATTTTCCAAGACTCAGCTCTCATTCTACTGTGTCTTCATACCTCCAAGAGCCTCAGAGCACCACTCACCTGCTGCACAAGCCTATCCTAAGACTTGCCACTATTTGCCTTGCATTAGAGTTATTTGTGTGTATGTCCATGTTTGTCGCTTGACTGTATGCTCCCACAAGGCAGGAGCCAAGTTATTTTTTTTTTTTTCAGATCTGAGTCTTACGCTCAATACATGCTCAATTAACGTTTACTACTGAGTCAAACTTAACCTAACACATCTTTTCCAGAAAAGGCATAAGATCCAGATGCTAATTAGTGGATTTCACGTCTAGATGTAGGTTTATTAGACCATTCAGTAAAACAACATAATTTTTACATTCGAAAGTAGAATGAGAAAACCCATTTCTACATGCGTATTTATTCAATTCATTGTAATTCAACAGGATAATGACTGAAAGTATGCATATGAATGTATATATATTTATGTATGAATGCAGACAATTCATATCTATATTTTAGTTTTTCTGCTACAAACCAAACAAAATCAAGAAGCACTGGAAACAAACAAAACATTTAAAACATCGTATTAAAATGAATATCATTCATTTGAAATGAATGGTATCTGGATTTTAATTTGAAAAACAAAATGAGGAAGAGTAGAATAAGTAAAATTATTACTTTGTATCTTCCTAACAGGATTTTCTTAGTTTAAAAAAAATACTGTGCTTTGAAAGACTGATATATTTTTAAAAATTTTATACGAATAGTCACCTGCTGAAAAAAATGTGTAAAGATGACATCTAAAAAGGAATATAGTCAATGGTTTTATTTTTCCTCTGTCCTTTACGTGGAGAAAATTACAAATTATTTTCAAGGGAGCAACATGACATTTCCGCAGATGGGTACTTTCTAGGACAAATGTAAATTGTAGAACAAATAACTTTTTTTTTTTTCCATGGGAAATGGTCTCTGTAGTTGTTACAAAGCATACCTTAAAACAAAAAACACTTTGAATAATTATTGTTGGAGGAGATATAATTGCATTTAAGATTCTGCATGACCTGAGTATTTATTCTCTCCCTTTCTGATTCCTCTACCAAATTTCTTTTTCAGATCAGGTTTCAAACCTGAATTAGTTTCTGCTTTATGTGAATTTAGATGTGTGAGAGTGTAAGTGTATTTTATAGTACATTTTGAAAGCCTCTTTTGAGAGATTTGTTTTTTGTAAAGTTCACTATGCTTAATCGCATAGATTTTTTTTTTTTTTTCTTGTTAGGGGCAGAAGTCAACAGCCCAATTCTTCCTGTTGTAATATACAGAACCAGAAACACAGAGTGAGTCCCACAGCCTGGCAGTGACAGAACTTGGTCTGACGGCCTTTCGAGGTTATTTTCTATATTCCACTTAAAAAAAAATTCACAGTTTTTCAGCAAAATCATGCCCTTCGTAGAGACCGTATCGATCACAATATTCATGAAAAGTGCAGAATCCGAGATCTAAAGAACATAGGCTCAAAAAAGATTGACTTAAAAGCATTTCTCATTTTATCCTTCAGTTCTCCAGAAGGTCCTGGGGAGAAGCACTTTCAACCTTGATATGAGCAGGATTCTCAACGCAGAATGGACTCCAAGTTTGGTTAGACCACAATGAAGTGTGTTGAAAGCCATTAGCAATTACGAGCATGGCTCTGTGCTGATTTGCTTTATGGTATATTTCATGCTGCTCATGCACAGTAGGTAATACACATGGATTCAGCATAAATTTAATTTTGCACATTAAGTAAAGTGCAATAGATAAATTATGCCTGAAGAGGAGCCACCAGCTGCTGTAGCCACTTCAACTAATGTACCCCGGAGGTGCCTGAGCACATCACTTGTGTCGAACCACTAATGCATCCTGGATATCTGCATGGATACATTTGCTGTGTGGAGCCAGGAGTAGCCTCCTGGCTCTCAGGGAGGGGCCAAGGAAGGGAACGGGTCCAGCTTCCTGGGGCCGAGCTGCCCTTCCCCCGGCCCCCCGGGCCCTCGGGCGTGCTTTGCCAGGCCTGGCCTCATTCAAGGGCT
This sequence comes from Canis lupus baileyi, assembly GCF_048164855.1. NCBI lineage: Eukaryota > Metazoa > Chordata > Mammalia > Carnivora > Canidae > Canis > Canis lupus. Next base: position 68,445,029 of record NC_132848.1, on the reverse strand, counting down.
TGGTGGAAGGGTCCTAGACAGGATTTTCCCACGACCTGGGGAAGTGAGAAGGAGCAGAAGGGACCCCAAACATCCCTCCCCTGGCTTAGCTGAAGAATCCAGAGTCCATATGAAATGGGCGTTCCACTGAGGATTCAGAGATCGGAAAGGATGCATTACTGCAAAGATGGCTGAATTAGAGCTGCTGGGGGAACACTTACTTTTGAATTTCTTGGCAACCTTGGACCTCATTTCTCAACCTTAATGTTCACTTTATGGTCATTTTTTTGTATTTAATATATCTACATCCCATACAGGGAATTGAAGCAGAACACTCTGAGGGCTTTAAGGAAGAAAACAGATCTCCACTCTGTGGCAGGATTCATTCCTGTGGCCGGGAATGGTGATGACATGCTTTAAGTTATTTGAGATGAGTAAGCAGTTACAAGTTCCACTGGAAATGTGGCTCCAATCATTTTCAGCCAAACTCTGATAATGGAAGTTTCATCCTCTTGGCCATCCCCTCCTGGGGCCCTGTGACTGCACCTGTTTCAGGCTTACGCTCTTTCCCACGAGGTGTAGAGGAATGCCTCGTCGACGCCTGTCGTCGTGTCCTTTTGCCCATCGAAAGCACCCTGCTAGGACTGGCTTTGCCCTAATAGCCCATTTGCCATCCCCTCTCCTGGGGTAAACATAGTAGAGAGTAGCTACGGCTGCGTCTTACAAAAGGACACCCGAACACACTGAGGCATGTGACAAGGGCAGGCAGGACAATCAAAAAGTAGTAACAGGAACTGCTTACCATACCCCCCTGCTAAGTCCTTTACGTGCATGATATAGCTAAGTTTTCATGGAAACCCCATGATCATTCATTCTCATTTTGCAGAGGAGCAACCGGAGGTTTTAAAATTCAAGTTACTCATCCAAGGGGTTCTGCGACTGGTAAACGAGCAGAGCCAGTGTCCAAATCCAGACAACTGGATGTAGGACCCGTGTTCCACAGCATCACATCACTCTGCTTTATGCTGCCCTTTAGTACACTTCACCTTTGGGCTGTAATTTTTTTTTCCCTGCAAGATAGCATAGGTTTTCTTCAACTCACTTTTTTTTTTTTTTTAATTTTACAGACAAAGCAGATCACTCTGCCTTTAAATGGAAACTTCCTCTTGAAAGGAAACTTGAGATGTCCTGCATGTAGGAAATCTATTTGTGACAAACTGCTTCTGTTCCCTATGATGTTCCAGAGGAAGATTCTAAGATAAGAGCAAAAAGAGACTCCTGTTACCCATTAGTTAGCTGGATTGACTTAAGGAGTCAACCTCACTTTGCAGATTTCCAATGCTCCTTCTATAAGAACACAAGTCACAAGGGTAATGGATTCTTGGCCTGTCAGGGCCCCTCCTTGGGCTCAGTTAGAGAAGGATCCAGGAGGGACCCTTCCAAGGGTACACTGGGGCCTCTATGTACCAGCCTCAAGAGCGCTTTGTGCATCTATCTTCCCAATTCTATAGGCCATGACATCATACTGGTAGCCTGAAATTGGCCAGGGTAGGAGTCTTGATGCCACAGAGATTTGTTAGCTCTCCAAACCAGGGCTTCTCTCTCTCTCTCTTTCTCTTTTAGATTGTCAGTTGTGCAACATTTACCAGGACAGCCCCCAGGTACATGCTCTGCGGCCTCACGCGACTATATGACTGCTCTGGATACTTGGTAGTTCTTGTTCCACTAGCTCTCAGTCTACAACTCTTAAAGGAGAAAGAACTCTCATCAGCAGCACAAAACTATTGATAATATATAAAGTACCATTCGTGTGTTAGGTGTTACGAATGCTGAAATTAGGCATTATTTATTGGGGCAAACAGAAGGTGTTGCAGTATTAATAACAAAGTTTACATCTAACCCTGAAAATGGGTATGTGGTAGTAGAGTGCTCCAAAACCTTTCCCCAAATGCATCCATGTTCGCCTACCCAAGAAAGAGAAAATTCTAAGAATTTTAGTGCAGAAAAAGAAAAAAAAAATTTTTTTGGCAGAGATTACTGCTGTCAAGAGAAATGCTCTTCACCAATGACTATTTCTGCTTTGGATCTGGTTTGTACTAAGATCACAACGGCTGTAAATTGAGCATCAGATTCTCAGGATTCCACATATAACTTTGCCTCGAATTACCCACTGGGCCCAGCCACATCATTTAATCCATTTGCATGTGAATTGCCTCTATTTCATTTAGGGTCTTGCAGTTGCAGGCAACAGACCCTAACTTAAGCAGAAAAGAAATGTACTGGGTAATTTTTGGATGGCTCAAGGTACTGATGAGAAGGTAGGAGAACGAGATTCTGAGAACTGGTACCAGGGGATGAGCAAACACCAGTCACTTTCTTGGTAGCACGTGACCACTGAGAAGGAATCAGCCACAGCCACCTCCTCTCCAGGTACTGCAATCTGTTTAAAACACTTCGCTGGGAACTTGGGAGGGACAGGGACAGGGCACCTTCACACAAATAGGTCAAAGGCGATTCCCCCAAAGGGAATCTCGGGATGCACAACCAAAACATTAAGGAAATAGATGCACTGTGGTCATTACAATAGTCAACAGAGAAGACTAGAAACTACTGTTCAGTTCACAAATGGTCTATAAAATGTTCTGAACTCTTAAAAAAGATTGATTGGTTGATTGACTGATTGATGTGAGAGTAAGCACACAAGCAGGAGGAGCAGAAGGAGAGTGAGGAAGAGAGAGAATCTCAAGCAGACTCTGCACTGAGTACGGAGCCCAATGCGGGGCTTGATCCTACATCCCTGAGATCACGACCTAAGCCGAAACCAAGAGTTGGACGCTTAACTGAGCCCTCCAGGTGCCCCAAATGTTGTGAACTTCTATGATAAAATTATGAAAACCTTATTCATGAGCCTCACACTTTTGAACAGGTTGCTTTTAACTTGATACTTCAAAGTCAAGAGTCAAATTTGTGCTTCCTTGATTCAAATCAATGACCTTACATTGGATCCATTTCTGGTTCCATTTAAGTCTCTTTACCCCAGTGTTTTCTTTTTTTGCTTTATGCCTATTTCTAATTTATATTATGTAGCTATATTTTATATGTGTTCCTAAGCTGCCTAGAATCTTTTTTTTTTTTTTTGCAGTGAGGCAGCCTATAAATAAATAGATACATGCAATCATTCCTTAGGATTCTTTTCTAATTTTAATATCCTATTGTTCTCATTTGGAAAAATTGGGTATTCAAGGGAACAGAGAACGTTCTCTTAAATTCAAATATAATTTCAGAGTCATCCTGTCTTGACTGATACTTACTCAAAACAGAGTTGCTTTTTAAATCTCTTTACTTAAATTCACATGCAGGGGAAAGCAATAGCATAGAAGTAAGAGGAATGGTAATTATTTCCCTGGAGAACAATAATTTTGCAATAAATTTCAAAAACAGCACGATTTAGCAAATTAAGCTTAGAGCCAAGGATATTAAATAGAGTTAACTTTGTAGAAATAAATTCTGATACCACAGGCTTCAAACATTACTTTAAATGTATTCATTTCGAAAAGAAGCTAGTGAAGGGGCCCTTAAGGCCTCGGTTTGGGATGTTGGGTTCTGTTTTTAAAGGCTGAAGGAGTGAAACCTTTCTCACACCAGGCAGGATATAATAATGAATATATGTCTATATGAACACCTTATTTTGATATCACTGGACTGCCGAGTAAGCAATATTGATAGCAACAGCACCTTCAAAGGAAACTTGTACTCTGCAGCCATGCTTCTGTGCTTCGGCAACTCCACATGGAAATAGCATCGCTTTGATCCTATATTTAGTACTGATATTGTTTATGTTTAAATGTTAAAAATAACTCTTTAAAACCACATGCCCTAAGGTTAATAATAAAGGCACATTCTCACCTTTTGGAAGGGTTTATAAGAAATCTAGGGCCACCTCCTGTAGCCATATACGAAACTACGGGTCTGAGAGGACTTGAATGATAATTCGTTGTGAAAATCTTCCTTTTTGACTCTCTTCCCAATGCATGTGCTTAGACCCACCGAATTGCTACAGGGACTTTTTATTTTTTCTCGGCCCAGGCTTTGCTGAAGAGAATCAAAGCATCACTCTGAAAGGAAAAAAGAGGGAAAGAAAGAAAGAGAAGGGAAGACGGGGAACGATACACCATGGATACCACACATACACCTGCTCTGTTGATCCCGTGATCCATCTCGTGATCTAGTGATCTAGCTAGCGATCTCCATCCATCTAACAGATACTGACACTGTCTGTTTCTCTGCTTTCATCTGGGGGGAATGTTCAGAGATGGAAAGACAGAAGTTGGCCCTCTCTTACTTAAGCTAGAAGCATTCCTCCCGAAGTGCTGATGCTGGTCTATTGTCAGACTACACTGCACTCTCTCATTAATATTAACCATTTCCTCTAAAGTGTCTTACTCTTTGACTCACTCCGTTTTAAGGAGCCATTATTCTTACAGTGGTTGCTAAGTCACCATCAAAGAATTCTAAGATCTTTGAAGCACGAACATACAGGAAATGGACATTATCGGTTCCTTGGTCTTGGCAGGTAGTGTGGAGTAATTTTTGAAAGATGCGGAGAAATTGTGGTTGGGTCCATCTCAGTCGAAACACATTCTACTCTAGCAGTGGATATGGCTGAAGAATTACCCACACTGGTATCAGCGTTGTCTGCGACGGTACGGGTCATTACTACTGAGGCCTACCTGAGTGACTGGGTGTGTGGAGCGCGTGTAGGTTTTGCTAAAGACAACATTATGTTCTATTTACGGCTAGGATATCTTTTTCTGGAAGAAAACTGAGACTATACTTGGCCACCTCAATCTAATCAAGTTGAGAATTTAAGTTTCTTAATCTATTTGCTGGTTGACAGGTTAGTTGGCTGCTAGGTAGGATGGAGAAGGTTCCATTTAGTTTTTGTTTTCTTTTCTTGGGAAGTAAAAAAAAAAAAAAAAAAAAAAAAGAGGTGACTCTGTGGCTTAGTAATCAAAGATGAACTATTCATAAAAGCGTCTGGCGGAATGCTTTCTTTGCTTGCTGCTGCCGAATCAAATCTCTTCAGTCTAACCTTGGCCTCCAAACACAAACTCACTCCAAACTTGCTTCTCCAATACCACGTGTGGCAAATCCGCGTTCCTGCCAAACCACCTGAAAGGAATTATTTTCCTTGCACACAAGAAATAATTGTCAGTTCTTTTAAAGTTCAGACTGTAGAGGTTTTGATCAATTAAAACCGTTTCCACGCCTCAGTAGCATTCCCAAAGGTTAAATACGTTTCTGTTCTTGCATCCACGGGATAATTATGGAAAAGTGGGTGAGTTTCTTCCCTGAAAAGATAGGGAAACCAAGTAGTTATTTGTGCCTGCAAATCCTTTTGGGTCTAAAGAACGAGCAAGATAATAAATTGTTTTTGCTAAAAACAGGAAGTTTGGCAAAGATGCAAAAGTACAGCTAAACTTTGGCCAGGAAACCCAAAACATTGTGTTCTTCTTTGAAAGTATTTCCAGCAAGAAAAAAGTGGAGTGCCTTGAATACATAGTTTAAGAAACAGTGAAGGCATCTGGCAACATGAACCGCCTGCCAAACTTGTGGTTGTGCTGTGCTTGCTGATGGAAAGATGTGCCAGTTTTCAATGACTTATGTCATGCACAGCTGGAGACCCATGCACAAGATCTCGAATGTTGTGAAGTCCAAAAGGATTCGAGAAAATATCCCCCCTTTTCTCTCCCTTCAACCACACTGTAGAAAATATTAAACAGAAGAAAAGGAATTACTTGGAGTTTAGGTGGGGGAAAGCTGACTTCAGATTTCTCAGGGAAACCTGTCTCAAGGCAGAAGCGTTCAGTCGGTTGAGACATTCCGGAAGTTGTTAGGGTTTCTTTTTCTCCCTCTCCCTTCCCTCAAATTCTTCATACTCACTCTTGCCAGCTTTATTAATACGATTGTGATTATGTGGCATCTGTTTTGGACAGAGCCGATAGGACTGTAATTTCCACTTTAGTCCATCAGTCTGGAAAGGCTTCAAAATGCGGGCCAGAAAAAATAAAGAAATTAACCCAAGACGTCTGGAAAGGAGAGTATTGTGCTTCTGTCTATTGGAGCAGTGGGGAACCCTGGGACATCTTGATTGGAGGAGGATGTGTTGGAGAAATGATGCTCCTTGGGCATGCAGGACCTCTTCCAGCTGGCAGTGGCAACGGGACTCCTTTTACTCTCCCTCTACAGTGATTTGGCTTGCAGTTTTGAACTCAGGATTCGAGGAGAGGAACTTCCAATTTTAGTTCTTACCACTTATTTGGGGCTAGAAGCAATGGCCCAGCTCCCTTAGTTTCTCAACTGAGGAGCGGGAGAAGGGAGCGAGGCAACCCAGAAGGGGCAGCGAATGGAGTCAGCGCCTCCAGCAGGGCCCTCAGGAACCCCTGCAGGGATCCGGGAGCAAGCGGAGAGGAGAACCGTCTCCCTTCTTTTTCCTTCTGAGACAGGCTTTCTGTCTGAGTCACTATTTTCTCTCTCTGGCTCCTCTTCGTTGTTTCGCTTCACCTTTGATGCACCTCTTGATCTTAAGGGCCAATTGTTTTCCCCGGGGGTGGGGTGGGTGGTGGGAAGAGAGAGCAGCTTAGCGTAGCCATGAAGTGGGGCGATGGACGCCTGGCCCTGGCTCCGTACCTGGTGACCCGGTCGAACCTGGCTCTCGTCATCTGTTGATGAGTCATTTTGGTACTTCGATGAGTCATTAGGGTGCTTCAAAGGCATGTGCAGAATGTAAGCAAGGCACACGCTGCAACCCTGGGTGGGTTGCATGGATTCATCTGTGATCAACAAATGTTGGCTCCTGGTGGGATGAAGAGAGCCCACAACCTGACTCCCTCCACCTGGGAGTCAGCTTAGAAAAGTTTTTGGTTTTCTCAGCATCAATGTGTTCTTTTTGGAGACCAATGCTACCAGCTTTGAGACTGTCCTATTTAAAAAAAGATTAAAATATATAGTATTTGCTGTTTAGAAAATGACTGGCTATCTTAGAGATTCTCAAGAGAGAAAAGGCACAAGAATATCCTTTATTTTTTATTTTTATTTTTTATTTTAAAGATTTCAAAAATTTACTTATTTGTGAGAGACACAGAGACACAGGCAGAGGGAGAAGCAGGCTCCATGCAGGGAGCCCCACGTGGGACTCGATCCTGGATTCCCAGGATCAGGCCCTGGGCTGAAGGCGACGCTAAACCGCTGAGCCACCCGGACTGCCCAAGAGCACCCTTTAATTTACTAGGTAGAGATAACCATTATCTGCATGTTGGCATAACTCTTTTCAGCCTTTCTTCTGTGATCTTGTTTTGAATTATTAAAGTGGAGCGCTATTATACGCCCTAAGCAATTTACGTTATTTTGTAAACATTTCCCCATTTTAAAACTGTTTTTAAAGGCCTAAACATGTTATTTTAAAGAGCATCATAACATCCCGTGGTAGGGATATTCTTAGTAGAATTGGGGAGCGACGTTTCTTTCTTTCCTTTTTCTTTTTTAAAACACCATGATGAACACTTTTGCATTTGTATTTCCTTAGGATAGAAGTTATTGGGTTCTTTTTTTTTTTTTTTAAAAAAGGTCTTTTTAAGAACTCTTGCTATGGGA